>NW_027325374.1:27488415-27922293 GCF_036924035.1 Leuresthes tenuis
AATGAGGCTGCTTTTCACTGAGGTTCAGCTTTGTGATCAATGTTGGATCTGTTTATATTAATATGAATATAATTGATGAATAAGGCTGGGTTTCAATGAGGTTAAACTCATTGATCAATGTTGGTTCTGTTTATACTAATATGAATATAATTGAGGAATGAGGCTGGATTTCACTGAGGTTAAACTCATTGATCAATGTTGGTTCTGTTTATATTAATATGAATATAATTGATGAATGAGGCTGGGTTTCACTGAGGTTCAGCTTTGTGATCAATGTTGGTTCTGTTTATATGAATATGAATATAATTGAGGAATGAGGCTGGGTTTCACTGAGGTTAAACTCATTGATCAATGTTGGTTCTGTTTATATTAATATGAATAAAATTGAGGATTGAGGCTGCTTGTCACTGAGGTTAAACTCATTGATCAATGTTGGTTCTGTTTATATTAATATGAATATAATTGATGAATGAGGCTGGGTTTCACTGAGGTACAGCTTTGTGATCAATGTTGGTTCTGTTTATATTAATATGAATATAATTGATGAATGAGGCTGGGTTTCACTGAGGTTCAGCTTTGTGGCCAATGTTTTGTTTCTATTAATATGAATATAATTGATGAATGAGGCTGGGTTTCACTGAGGTTCAGCTTTGTGGTCCATGTTTGCTCAGTTTCTATTAATATGAATATAATTGATGAATGAGGCTGGGTTTCACTGAGGTTAAACTCATTGATCAATGTTGGTTCTGTTTATATTAATATGAATAAAATTGAGGAATGAGGCTGCTTTTCACTGAGGTTAAACTCATTGATCAATGTTGGTTCTGTTTATATTAATATTATTATAATTGATGAATGAGGCTGGGTTTCACTGAGGTTATGCTTTGTGGCCAATGCTGGTTCTGTTTCTATTAATATGAATATAATTGATGAATGAGGCTGGGTTTCACTGAGGTTCAGCTTTGTGGTCCATGTTTGTTCTCTTTCTATTAATATGAATATAATTGATGAATGAGGCTGGGATTCACTGAGGTTAAGCTTTGTGATCAATGTTGGTTCTGTTTATACTAATATGAATATAATTGATGAATGAGTCTGGGTTTCAAAGAGGTTAAACTAATTGATCAATGTTGGTTCTGTTTATATTAATATGAATATAATTGATGAATAAGAGTGGGTTTCAATGAGGTTAAACTCATTGATCAATTTTGGTTCTGTTTATATTAATATGAATATAACTGATGAATGAGGCTGGGTTTCAATGAGGTTAGGCTTTGTGATCAATGTTGGTTCTGTTTATATTAATATGAATATAACTGATGAATGAGGCTGGGTTTCACTGAGGTTAAACTAATTGATCAATGTTGGTTCTGTTTATATTAATATGAATATAACTGATGAATGAGGCTGGGTTTCAATGAGGTTCAGCTTTGTGATCAATGTTGTTTCTGTTTATATTAATATGAATATAACTGATGAATGAGGCTGGGTTTCACTGAGGTTAAACTCATTGATCAATGTTGGTTCTGTTTATATTAATATGAATAAAATTGAGGAATGAGGCTGCTTTTCACTGAGGTTAAACTCATTGATCAATGTTGGTTCTGTTTATATTAATATGAATAAAATTGAGGAATGAGGCTGCTTTTCACTGAGGTAAAACTCATTGATCAATGTTGGTTCTGTTTATATTAATATGAATATAATTGATGAATGAGGCTGGGTTTCACTGAGGTTATGCTTTGTGGCCAATGCTGGTTCTGTTTCTATTAATATGAATATAATTGATGAATGAGGCTGGGTTTCACTGAGGTTAAACTCATTGATCAATGTTGGTTCTGTTTATATTAATATGAATAAAATTGAGGAATGAGGCTGCTTTTCACTGAGGTAAAACTCATTGATCAATGTTGGTTCTGTTTATATTAATATGAATATAATTGATGAATGAGGCTGGGTTTCACTGAGGTTCAGCTTTGTGGCCAATGCTGGTTCTGTTTCTATTAATATGAATATAATTTATGAATGAGGCTGGGTTTCACTGAGGTTAAGCTTTGTGATCAATGTTGGTTCTGTTTATACTAATATGCATATAGTTGATGAATAAGAGTGGGTTTAAATGAGGTTAAACTCATTGATCAATGTTGGATCTGTTTATATTAATATGAATATAACTGATGAATGAGGCTGGGTTTCCATGAGGTTCAGCTTTGTGATCAATGTTGGTTCTGTTTATATTAATATGAATATAACTGATGAATGAGGCTGGGTTTCACTGAGGTTCAGCTTTGTGATCAATGTTGGTTCTGTATATATTTATATGAATATAATTAATGAATGAGGCTGTTTTTCAAAGAAATTAAACTCATTGATCAATGTTGGTTCTGTTTATATTAATATGAATATAATTGATGAATGAGGCTGGATTTCACTGAGGTTCAGCTTTGTGATCAATGTTGGTTCTGTTTATACTAATATGCATATAATTGATGAATGAGTCTGGGTTTCAAAGAGGTTAAACTAATTGATCAATGTTGGTTCTGTTTATATTAATATGAATATAATTGATGAATAAGAGTGGGTTTCAATGAGGTTAAACTCATTGATCAATGTTGGATCTGTTTATATTAATATGAATATAACTGATGAATGAGGCTGGGTTTCCATGAGGTTCAGCTTTGTGATCAATGTTGGTTCTGTTTATATTAATATGAATATAACTGATGAATGAGGCTGGGTTTCACTGAGGTTCAGCTTTGTGATCAATGTTGCTTCTGTTTATATTAATATGAATACAATTGAGGAATGAGGCTGGGTTTCACTGAGGTTCAGCTTTGTGATCAATGTTGGTTCTGTTTATATTAATATGAATATAATTGATGAATAAGGCTGGGTTTCAATGAGGTTAAACTCATTGATCAATGTTGGTTCTGTTTATACTAATATGAATATAATTTAGGAATGAGGCTGCGTTTCACTGAGGTTAAACTCATTGATCAATGTTGGTTCTGTTTATATTAATATCAATATAACTGATGAATGAGGCTGCTTTTCACTAAGGTTCAGCTTTGTGATCAATGTTGGTTCTGTTTATATTAATATGAATATAATTGATGAATAAGGCTGGGTTTCAATGAGGTTAAACTCATTGATCAATGTTGGTTCTGCTTATACTAATATGAATATAATTGAGGAATGAGGCTGCGTTTCACTGAGGTTAAACTCATTGATCAATGTTGGTTCTGTTTATATTAATATGAATATAATTGATGAATGAGGCTGGGTTTCACTGAGGTTCAGCTTTGTGATCAATGTTGGTTCTGTTTATATTAATATGAATAAAATCGAGGATTGAGGCTGCTTGTCACTGAGGTTAAACTCATTGATCAATGTTGGTTCTGTTTATATTAATATGAATATAATTGATGAATGAGGCTGGGTTTCACTGAGGCACAGCTTTGTGATCAATGTTTGTTCTGTTTTTATTAATATGAATATAATTGATGAATGAGGCTGGGTTTCACTGAGGTTCAGCTTTGTGGCCAATGTTTTGTTTCTATTAATATGAATATAATTGATGAATGAGGCTGGGTTTCACTGAGGTTCAGCTTTGTGATCAATGTTGGTTCTGTATATATTTATATGAATATAATTAATGAATGAGGCTTATTTTCAAAGAAGTTAAACTCATTGATCAATGTTGGTTCTTTTTATATTAATATGAATATAATTGATGAATGAGGCTGGGTTTCACTGAGGCACAGCTTTGTGATCAATGTTTGTTCTGTTTTTATTAATATGAATATAATTGATGAATGAGGCTGGGTTTCACTGAGGTTCAGCTTTGTGGCCAATGTTTTGTTTCTATTAATATGAATATAATTGATGAATGAGGCTGGGTTTCACTGAGGTTCAGCTTTGTGATCAATGTTGGTTCTGTATATATTTATATGAATATAATTGATGAATGAGGCTGGGTTTCAATGAGGTTCAGCTTTGTGATCAATGTTGGTTCTGTTTATATTAATATGATATAATTGAGGAATGAGGCTGCTTGTCACTGAGGTTAAACTCATTGATCAATGTTGGATTCTTTTTATATTAATATGAATATAATTGATGAATGAGGCTGGGTTTCACTGAGGCACAGCTTTGTGATCAATGTTTGTTCTGTTTTTATTAATATGAATATAATTGATGAATGAGGCTGGGTTTCACTGAGGTTCAGCTTTGTGGCCAATGTTTTGTTTCTATTAATATGAATATAATTGATGAATGAGGCTGGGTTTCACTGAGGTTCAGCTTTGTGATCAATGTTGGTTCTGTATATATTTATATGAATATAATTAATGAATGAGGCTTATTTTCAAAGAAGTTAAACTCATTGATCAATGTTGGTTCTTTTTATATTAATATGAATATAATTGATGAATGAGGCTGGGTTTCACTGAGGTTCAGCTTTGTGGTCAATGTTGGTTCTGTTTATATTAATATGAATATAATTGATGAATGAGGCTGGGTTTCACTGAGGTTAAACTCATTGATCAATGTTGGTTCTGTTTATATTTATATGAATATAATTGATGAATGAGTCTGGGTTTCAAAGAGGTTAAACTAATTGATCAATGTTGGTTCTGTTTATATTAATATGAATATAATTGATGAATAAGAGTGGGTTTCAATGAGGTTAAACTCATTGATCAATGTTGGATCTGTTTATATTAATATGAATATAACTGATGAATGAGGCTGGGTTTCCATGAGGTTCAGCTTTGTGATCAATGTTGGTTCTGTTTATATTAATATGAATATAACTGATGAATGAGGCTGGGTTTCACTGAGGTTCAGCTTTGTGATCAATGTTGCTTCTGTTTATATTAATATGAATACAATTGAGGAATGAGGCTGGGTTTCACTGAGGTTCAGCTTTGTGATCAATGTTGGTTCTGTTTATATTAATATGAATATAATTGATGAATAAGGCTGGGTTTCAATGAGGTTAAACTCATTGATCAATGTTGGTTCTGTTTATACTAATATGAATATAATTTAGGAATGAGGCTGCGTTTCACTGAGGTTAAACTCATTGATCAATGTTGGTTCTGTTTATATTAATATCAATATAACTGATGAATGAGGCTGCTTTTCACTGAGGTTCAGCTTTGTGATCAATGTTGGTTCTGTTTATATTAATATGAATATAATTGATGAATAAGGCTGGGTTTCAATGAGGTTAAACTCATTGATCAATGTTGGTTCTGCTTATACTAATATGAATATAATTGAGGAATGAGGCTGCGTTTCACTGAGGTTAAACTCATTGATCAATGTTGGTTCTGTTTATATTAATATGAATATAATTGATGAATGAGGCTGGGTTTCACTGAGGTTCAGCTTTGTGATCAATGTTGGTTCTGTTTATATTAATATGAATAAAATCGAGGATTGAGGCTGCTTGTCACTGAGGTTAAACTCATTGATCAATGTTGGTTCTGTTTATATTAATATGAATATAATTGATGAATGAGGCTGGGTTTCACTGAGGCACAGCTTTGTGATCAATGTTTGTTCTGTTTTTATTAATATGAATATAATTGATGAATGAGGCTGGGTTTCACTGAGGTTCAGCTTTGTGGCCAATGTTTTGTTTCTATTAATATGAATATAATTGATGAATGAGGCTGGGTTTCACTGAGGTTCAGCTTTGTGATCAATGTTGGTTCTGTATATATTTATATGAATATAATTAATGAATGAGGCTTATTTTCAAAGAAGTTAAACTCATTGATCAATGTTGGTTCTTTTTATATTAATATGAATATAATTGATGAATGAGGCTGGGTTTCACTGAGGTTCAGCTTTGTGGTCAATGTTGGTTCTGTTTATATTAATATGAATATAATTGATGAATGAGGCTGGGTTTCACTGAGGTTAAACTCATTGATCAATGTTGGTTCTGTTTATATTTATATGAATATAATTGATGAATAAGAGTGGGTTTCAATGAGGTTAAACTCATTGATCAATGTTGGTTCTGTTTATATTAATATGAATATAATTGATGAATGAGGCTGGGTTTCACTGAGGTTCAGCTTTGTGATCAATGTTGGTTCTGTTTATATGAATATGAATATAATTGAGGAATGAGGCTGGGTTTCACTGAGGTTAAACTCATTGATCAATGTTGGTTCTGTTTATATTAATATGAATAAAATTGAGGATTGAGGCTGCTTGTCACTGAGCTTAAACTCATTGATCAATGTTGGTTCTGTTTATATTAATATGAATATAATTGATGAATGAGGCTGGGTTTCACTGAGGTACAGCTTTGTGATCAATGTCGGTTCTGTTTATATTAATATGAATATAATTGATGAATGAGGCTGGGTTTCACTGAGGTTCAGCTTTGTGATCAATGTTGGTTCTGTATATATTTATATGAATATAATTAATGAATGAGGCTGTTTTTCAAAGAAGTTAAACTCATTGATCGATGTTGGTTCTTTTTATATTAATATGAATATAATTGATGAATGAGGCTGGGTTTCACTGAGGTTCAGCTTTGTGTTCAATGTTGGTTCTGTTTATATTAATATGAATATAATTGATGAATGAGGCTGGGTTTCACTGATCTTCAGCTTTGTGATCATTGTTGGTTCTGTTTATATTAATATGAATATAATTGAGGAATGAGGCTGCGTTTCACTGAGGTTAAACTCATTGATCAATGTTGGTTCTGTTTATATTGATATGAATATAATTGATGAATGAGGCTGGGTTTCACTGAGGTTCAGCTTTGTGATCAATGTTGGTTCTGTATATATTTATATGAATATAATTAATGAATGAGGCTGTGTTTTAAAGAAGTTAAACTCATTGATCAATGTT
This sequence comes from Leuresthes tenuis, assembly GCF_036924035.1. Lineage (NCBI taxonomy): Eukaryota > Metazoa > Chordata > Actinopteri > Atheriniformes > Atherinopsidae > Leuresthes > Leuresthes tenuis. The sequence continues at coordinate 27,495,304 of NW_027325374.1, forward strand.
GGTTATTTTTATATTAATATGAATATAATTGATGAATGAGGCTGGGTTTCACTGAGGTTCAGCTTTGTGATCAATGTTGGTTCTGTATATATTTATATGAATATAATTAATGAATGAGGCTGTTTTTCAATGAGGTTAAACTCATTGATCAATGTTGGTTCTGTTTATAATAATATGAATATAACTGATGAATGAGGCTGGGTTTCAATGAGGTTCAGCTTTGTGATCAATGTTGGTTCTGTTTATATGAATATGAATATAATTAAGGAATGAGGCTGGGTTTCACTGAGGTTAAACTCATTGATCAATGTTGGTTCTGTTTATATTAATATGAATAAAATTGAGGATTGAGGCTGCTTGTCACTGAGGTTAAACTCATTGATCAATGTTGGTTCCTTTTATATTAATATGAATATAATTGATGAATGAGGCTGGGTTTCACTGAGGTTCAGCTTTGTGGCCAATGTTTTGTTTCTATTAATATGAATAAAATTGATGAATGAGGCTGGGTTTCACTGAGGTTCAGCTTTGTGGTCCATGTTTGCTCAGTTTCTATTAATATGAATATAATTGATGAATGAGGCTGGGTTTCACTGAGGTTAAACTCATTGATCAATGTTGGTTCTGTTTATATTAATATGAATAAAATTGAGGAATGAGGCTGCTTTTCACTGAGGTTAAACTCATTGATCAATGTTGGTTCTGTTTATATTAATATGATTATAATTGATGAATGAGGCTGGGTTTCACTGAGGTTATGCTTTGTGGCCAATGCTGGTTCTGTTTCTATTAATATGAATATAATTGATGAATGAGGCTGGGTTTCACTGACGTTCAGCTTTGTGGTCCATGCTTGTTCTGTTTCTATTAATATGAATATAATTGATGAATGAGGCTGGGTTTCACTGAGGTTAAGCTTTGTGATCAATGTTGGTTCTGTTTATACTAATATGCATATAATTGATGAATGAGTCTGGGTTTCAAAGAGGTTAAACTAATTGATCAATGTTGGTTCTGTTTATATTAATATGATATAATTGAGGAATGAGGCTGGGTTTCACTGAGGTTAAACTCATTGATCAATGTTGGTTCTGTTTATACTAATATGAATATAATTGATGAATGAGTCTGGGTTTCAAAGAGGTTAAACTAATTGATCAATGTTGGTTCTGTTTATATTAATATGATATAATTGAGGAATGAGGCTGGGTTTCACTGAGGTTAAACTAATTGATCAATGTTGGTTCTGTTTATACTAATATGAATATAATTGATGAATGAGTCTGGGTTTCAAAGAGGTTAAACTAATTGATCAATGTTGGTTCTGTTTTTACTAATATGAATATAATTGAGGAATGAGGCTGGGTTTCACTGAGGTTCAGCTTTGTGATCAATGTCGGTTCTGTTTATATTAATATGAATATATTTGATGAATGAGGCTGGGTTTCACTGAGGTTCAGCTTTGTGGTCAATACTTGTTCTGTTTATATTAATATGAATATAATTGATGAATGAGGCTGGGTTTCACTGAGGTTCAGCTTTGTGGTCCATGTTTGTTCAGTTTCTATTAATATGAATATAATTGATGAATGAGGCTGGGTTTCACTGAGGTTAAACTCATTGATCAATGTTGGTTCTGTTTATATTAATATGAATAAAATTGAGGAATGAGGCTGCTTTTCACTGAGGTAAAACTCATTGATCAATGTTGGTTCTGTTTATATTAATATGAATATAATTGATGAATGAGGCTGGGTTTCACTGAGGTTCAGCTTTGTGGCCAATGCTGGTTCTGTTTCTATTAATATGAATATAATTGATGAATGAGGCTGGGTTTCACTGAGGTTAAGCTTTGTGATCAATGTTGGTTCTGTTTATACTAATATGCATATAATTGATGAATGAGTCTGGGTTTCAAAGAGGTTAAACTAATTGATCAATGTTGGTTCTGTTTATATTAATATGAATATAATTGATGAATAAGAGTGGGTTTCAATGAGGTTAAACTCATTGATCAATGTTGGATCTGTTTATATTAATATGAATATAACTGATGAATGAGGCTGGGTTTCCATGAGGTTCAGCTTTGTGATCAATGTTGGTTCTGTTTATATTAATATGAATATAACCGATGAATGAGGCTGGGTTTCACTGAGGTTCAGCTTTGTGATCAATGTTGGTTCTGTATATATTTATATGAATATAATTAATGAATGAGGCTGTTTTTCAAAGAAATTAAACTCATTGATCAATGTTGGTTCTGTTTATATTAATATGAATATAATTGATGAATGAGGCTGGGTTTCACTGAGGTTCAGCTTTGTGATCAATGTTGGTTCTGTTTATACTAATATGCATATAATTGATGAATGAGTCTGGGTTTCAAAGAGGTTAAACTAATTGATCAATGTTGGTTCTGTTTATATTAATATGAATATAATTGATGAATAAGAGTGGGTTTCAATGAGGTTAAACTCATTGATCAATGTTGGATCTGTTTATATTAATATGAATATAACTGATGAATGAGGCTGGGTTTCCATGAGGTTCAGCTTTGTGATCAATGTTGGTTCTGTTTATATTAATATGAATATAACTGATGAATGAGGCTGGGTTTCACTGAGGTTCAGCTTTGTGATCAATGTTGGTTCTGTTTATATTAATATGAATATAATTGATGAATGAGGCTGGGTTTCACAGAGGTTAAGCTTTGTGATCAATGTTGGTTCTGTTTATATTACTATGAATATAACTGATGAATGAGGCTGGGTTTCACTGAGGTTCAGCTTTGTGGTCAATGTTGGTTCTGTTTATATTAATATGAATATAATTGATGAATGAGGCTGGGTTTCACTGAGGTTCAGCTTTGTGATCAACGTTGGTTCTGTATATATTTATATGAATATAATTAATGAATGAGGCTGTTTTTCAAAGAAGTTAAACTCATTGATCAATGTTGGTTCTGTTTATATTAATATGAATATAATTGATGAATAAGAGTGGGTTTCAATGAGGTTAAAGTCATTGATCAATGTTGGTTCTGTTTATATTAATATGAATATAACTGAGGAATGAGGCTGGATTTCAATGAGGTTCAGCTTTGTGATCAATGTTGGTTCTGTTTATATTAATATGAATATAACTGATGAATGAGGCTGGGTTTCACTGAGGTTCAGCTTTGTGATCAACGTTGGTTCTGTATATATTTATATGAATATAATTAATGAATGAGGCTGTTTTTCAAAGAAGTTAAACTCATTGATCAATGTTGGTTCTGTTTATATTAATATGAATATAATTGATGTATGAGGCTGGGTTTCACTGAGGTTCATCTTTGTGATCAATGTTGCTTCTGTTTATATTAATATGAATAAAATTGAGGAATGAGGCTGGGTTTCACTGAGGTTAAACTCATTGATCAATGTTGGTTCTGTTTATATTAATATGAATAAAATTGAGGAATGAGGCTGCTTTTCACTGAGGTTAAACTCATTGATCAATGTAGGTTCTGTTTATATTAATATGAATAAAATTGAGGAATGAGGCTGCTTTTCACTGAGGTTAAACTCATTGATCAATGTTGTTTCTGTTTATATTAATATGAATATAATTGATGAATGAGGCTGGGTTTCAATGAGGTTCAGCTTTGTGATCAATGTTGGTTCTGTTTATATTAATATGATATAATTGAGGAATGAGGCTGGGTTTCACTGAGGTTAAACTCATTGATCAATGTTGGTTCTGTTAATACTAATATGAATATAATTGAGGAATGAGGCTGTGTTTCACTGACGTTAAACTCATTGATCAATGTTGCTTCTGTTTATATTAATATGAATAAAATTGATGAATGAGGCTGGGTTTCACTGAGGTTCAGCTTTGTGATCAATGTTGGTTCTGTTTATATTAATATGAATATAATTGATGAATGAGGCTGGGTTTCACTGAGGTTCAGCATTGTGATCAATGTTGGTTCTGTTTATATTAATATGAATATAATTGAGGAAGGAGGCTGCGTTTCACTGAGGTTAAACTAATTGATCAATATTGGTTCTGTTTATATTAATATAAATATGATTGATGAATGAGGGTGGGTTTCACTGAGGTTCAGCTTTGTGATCAATGTTGGTTCTGTATATATTTATATGATTATAATTAATAAATGAGGCTGTTTTTCACTGAGGTTAAACTCATTGATCAATGTTGGTTCTGTTTATAATAATATGAATATAACTGATGAATGAGGCTGGGTTTCAATGAGGTTCAGCTTTGTGATCAATGTTGGTTCTGTTTATATTAATATGAATATAACTGATGAATGAGGCTGGGTTTCAAAGAGGTTAAACTAATTGATCAATGTTGGTTCTGTTTATATTAATATGAATATAATTGATGAATAAGAGTGGGTTTCAATGAGGTTAAACTCATTGATCAATTTTGGTTCTGTTTATATTAATATGAATATAACTGATGAATGAGGCTGGGTTTCAATGAGGTTAGGCTTTGTGATCAATGTTGGTTCTGTTTATATTAATATGAATATAACTGATGAATGAGGCTGGGTTTCACTGAGGTTAAACTAATTGATCAATGTTGGTTCTGTTTATATTAATATGAATATAACTGATGAATGAGGCTGGGTTTCAATGAGGTTCAGCTTTGTGATCAATGTTGGTTCTGTTTATATTAATATGAATATAACTGATGAATGAGGCTGGGTTTCACTGAGGTTAAACTCATTGATCAATGTTGGTTCTGTTTATATTAATATGAATAAAATTGAGGAATGAGGCTGCTTTTCACTGAGGTTAAACTTATTGATCAATGTTGGTTCTGTTTATATTAATATGAATAAAATTGAGGAATGAGGCTGCTTTTCACTGAGGTAAAACTCATTGATCAATGTTGGTTCTGTTTATATTAATATGAATATAATTGATGAATGAGGCTGGGTTTCACTGAGGTTCAGCTTTGTGGCCAATGCTGGTTCTGTTTCTATTAATATGAATATAATTTATGAATGAGGCTGGGTTTCACTGAGGTTAAGCTTTGTGATCAATGTTGGTTCTGTTTATACTAATATGCATATAATTGATGAATAAGAGTGGGTTTCAATGAGGTTAAACTCATTGATCAATGTTGGATCTGTTTATATTAATATGAATATAACTGATGAATGAGGCTGGGTTTCCATGAGGTTCAGCTTTGTGATCAATGTTGGTTCTGTTTATATTAATATGAATATAACTGATGAATGAGGCTGGGTTTCACTGAGGTTCAGCTTTGTGATCAATGTTGGTTCTGTATATATTTATATGAATATAATTAATGAATGAGGCTGTTTTTCAAAGAAATTAAACTCATTGATCAATGTTGGTTCTGTTTATATTAATATGAATATAATTGATGAATGAGGCTGGATTTCACTGAGGTTCAGCTTTCTGATCAATGTTGGTTCTGTTTATACTAATATGCATATAATTGATGAATGAGTCTGGGTTTCAAAGAGGTTAAACTAATTGATCAATGTTGGTTCTGTTTATATTAATATGAATATAATTGATGAATAAGAGTGGGTTTCAATGAGGTTAAACTCATTGATCAATGTTGGATCTGTTTATATTAATATGAATATAACTGATGAATGAGGCTGGGTTTCCATGAGGTTCAGCTTTGTGATCAATGTTGGTTCTGTTTATATTAATATGAATATAACTGATGAATGAGGCTGGGTTTCACTGAGGTTCAGCTTTGTGATCAATGTTGCTTCTGTTTATATTAATATGAATACAATTGAGGAATGAGGCTGGGTTTCACTGAGGTTCAGCTTTGTGATCAATGTTGGTTCTGTTTATATTAATATGAATATAATTGATGAATAAGGCTGGGTTTCAATGAGGTTAAACTCATTGATCAATGTTGGTTCTGTTTATACTAATATGAATATAATTTAGGAATGAGGCTGCGTTTCACTGAGGTTAAACTCATTGATCAATGTTGGTTCTGTTTATATTAATATCAATATAACTGATGAATGAGGCTGCTTTTCACTGAGGTTCAGCTTTGTGATCAATGTTGGTTCTGTTTATATTAATATGAATATAATTGATGAATAAGGCTGGGTTTCAATGAGGTTAAACTCATTGATCAATGTTGGTTCTGTTTATACTAATATGAATATAATTGAGGAATGAGGCTGCGTTTCACTGAGGTTAAACTCATTGATCAATGTTGGTTCTGTTTATATTAATATGAATATAATTGATGAATGAGGCTGGGTTTCACTGAGGTTAAGCTTTGTGATCAATGTTGGTTCTGTTTATATTAATATGAATAAAATCGAGGATTGAGGCTGCTTGTCACTGAGGTTAAACTCATTGATCAATGTTGGTTCTGTTTATATTAATATGAATATAATTGATGAATGAGGCTGGGTTTCACTGAGGCACAGCTTTGTGATCAATGTTTGTTCTGTTTTTATTAATATGAATATAATTGATGAATGAGGCTGGGTTTCACTGAGGTTCAGCTTTGTGGCCAATGTTTTGTTTCTATTAATATGAATATAATTGATGAATGAGGCTGGGTTTCACTGAGGTTCAGCTTTGTGATCAATGTTGGTTCTGTATATATTTATATGAATATAATTAATGAATGAGGCTTATTTTCAAAGAAGTTAAACTCATTGATCAATGTTGGTTCTTTTTATATTAATATGAATATAATTGATGAATGAGGCTGGGTTTCACTGAGGTTCAGCTTTGTGGTCAATGTTGGTTCTGTTTATATTAATATGAATATAATTGATGAATGAGGCTGGGTTTCACTGAGGTTAAACTCATTGATCAATGTTGGTTCTGTTTATATTTATATGAATATAATTGATGAATAAGAGTGGGTTTCAATGAGGTTAAACTCATTGATCAATGTTGGTTCTGTTTATATTAATATGAATATAATTGATGAATGAGGCTGGGTTTCACTGAGGTTCAGCTTTGTGATCAATGTTGGTTCTGTTTATATGAATATGAATATAATTGAGGAATGAGGCTGGGTTTCACTGAGGTTAAACTCATTGATCAATGTTGGTTCTGTTTATATTAATATGAATAAAATTGAGGATTGAGGCTGCTTGTCACTGAGCTTAAACTCATTGATCAATGTTGGTTCTGTTTATATTAATATGAATATAATTGATGAATGAGGCTGGGTTTCACTGAGGTACAGCTTTGTGATCAATGTTGGTTCTGTATATATTTATATGAATATAATTAATGAATGAGGCTGTTTTTCAAAGAAGTTAAACTCATTGATCGATTTTGGTTCTTTTTATATTAATATGAATATAATTGATGAATGAGGCTGGGTTTCACTGAGGTTCAGCTTTGTGTTCAATGTTGGTTCTGTTTATATTAATATGAATATAATTGATGAATGAGGCTGGGTTTCACTGATCTTCAGCTTTGTGATCATTGTTGGTTCTGTTTATATTAATATGAATATAATTGAGGAATGAGGCTGCGTTTCACTGAGGTTAAACTCATTGATCAATGTTGGTTCTGTTTATATTGATATGAATATAATTGATGAATGAGGCTGGGTTTCACTGAGGTTCAGCTTTGTGATCAATGTTGGTTCTGTATATATTTATATGAATATAATTAATGAATGAGGCTGTGTTTTAAAGAAGTTAAACTCATTGATCAATGTTGGTTATTTTTATATTAATATGAATATAATTGATGAATGAGGCTGGGTTTCACTGAGGTTCAGCTTTGTGATCAATGTTGGTTCTGTATATATTTATATGAATATAATTAATGAATGAGGCTGTTTTTCAATGAGATTAAACTCATTGATCAATGTTGGTTCTGTTTATAATAATATGAATATAACTGATGAATGAGGCTGGGTTTCAATGAGGTTCAGCTTTGTGATCAATGTTGGTTCTGTTTATATGAATATGAATATAATTAAGGAATGAGGCTGGGTTTCACTGAGGTTAAACTCATTGATCAATGTTGGTTCTGTTTATATTAATATGAATAAAATTGAGGATTGAGGCTGCTTGTCACTGAGGTTAAACTCATTGATCAATGTTGGTTCCTTTTATATTAATATGAATATAATTGATGAATGAGGCTGGGTTTCACTGAGGTTCAGCTTTGTGGCCAATGTTTTGTTTCTATTAATATGAATAAAATTGATGAATGAGGCTGGGTTTCACTGAGGTTCAGCTTTGTGGTCCATGTTTGCTCAGTTTCTATTAATATGAATATAATTGATGAATGAGGCTGGGTTTCACTGAGGTTAAACTCATTGATCAATGTTGGTTCTGTTTATATTAATATGAATAAAATTGAGGAATGAGGCTGCTTTTCACTGAGGTTAAACTCATTGATCAATGTTGGTTCTGTTTATATTAATATGATTATAATTGATGAATGAGGCTGGGTTTCACTGAGGTTATGCTTTGTGGCCAATGCTGGTTCTGTTTCTATTAATATGAATATAATTGATGAATGAGGCTGGGTTTCACTGACGTTCAGCTTTGTGGTCCATGCTTGTTCTGTTTCTATTAATATGAATATAATTGATGAATGAGGCTGGGTTTCACTGAGGTTAAGCTTTGTGATCAATGTTGGTTCTGTTTATACTAATATGCATATAATTGATGAATGAGTCTGGGTTTCAAAGAGGTTAAACTAATTGATCAATGTTGGTTCTGTTTATATTAATATGATATAATTGAGGAATGAGGCTGGGTTTCACTGAGGTTAAACTCATTGATCAATGTTGGTTCTGTTTATACTAATATGAATATAATTGATGAATGAGTCTGGGTTTCAAAGAGGTTAAACTAATTGATCAATGTTGGTTCTGTTTATATTAATATGATATAATTGAGGAATGAGGCTGGGTTTCACTGAGGTTAAACTAATTGATCAATGTTGGTTCTGTTTATACTAATATGAATATAATTGATGAATGAGTCTGGGTTTCAAAGAGGTTAAACTAATTGATCAATGTTGGTTCTGTTTTTACTAATATGAATATAATTGAGGAATGAGGCTGGGTTTCACTGAGGTTCAGCTTTGTGATCAATGTCGGTTCTGTTTATATTAATATGAATATATTTGATGAATGAGGCTGGGTTTCACTGAGGTTCAGCTTTGTGGTCAATACTTGTTCTGTTTATATTAATATGAATATAATTGATGAATGAGGCTGGGTTTCACTGAGGTTCAGCTTTGTGGTCCATGTTTGTTCAGTTTCTATTAATATGAATATAATTGATGAATGAGGCTGGGTTTCACTGAGGTTAAACTCATTGATCAATGTTGGTTCTGTTTATATTAATATGAATAAAATTGAGGAATGAGGCTGCTTTTCACTGAGGTAAAACTCATTGATCAATGTTGGTTCTGTTTATATTAATATGAATATAATTGATGAATGAGGCTGGGTTTCACTGAGGTTCAGCTTTGTGGCCAATGCTGGTTCTGTTTCTATTAATATGAATATAATTGATGAATGAGGCTGGGTTTCACTGAGGTTAAGCTTTGTGATCAATGTTGGTTCTGTTTATACTAATATGCATATAATTGATGAATGAGTCTGGGTTTCAAAGAGGTTAAACTAATTGATCAATGTTGGTTCTGTTTATATTAATATGAATATAATTGATGAATAAGAGTGGGTTTCAATGAGGTTAAACTCATTGATCAATGTTGGATCTGTTTATATTAATATGAATATAACTGATGAATGAGGCTGGGTTTCCATGAGGTTCAGCTTTGTGATCAATGTTGGTTCTGTTTATATTAATATGAATATAACCGATGAATGAGGCTGGGTTTCACTGAGGTTCAGCTTTGTGATCAATGTTGGTTCTGTATATATTTATATGAATATAATTAATGAATGAGGCTGTTTTTCAAAGAAATTAAACTCATTGATCAATGTTGGTTCTGTTTATATTAATATGAATATAATTGATGAATGAGGCTGGGTTTCACTGAGGTTCAGCTTTGTGATCAATGTTGGTTCTGTTTATACTAATATGCATATAATTGATGAATGAGTCTGGGTTTCAAAGAGGTTAAACTAATTGATCAATGTTGGTTCTGTTTATATTAATATGAATATAATTGATGAATAAGAGTGGGTTTCAATGAGGTTAAACTCATTGATCAATGTTGGATCTGTTTATATTAATATGAATATAACTGATGAATGAGGCTGGGTTTCCATGAGGTTCAGCTTTGTGATCAATGTTGGTTCTGTTTATATTAATATGAATATAACTGATGAATGAGGCTGGGTTTCACTGAGGTTCAGCTTTGTGATCAATGTTGGTTCTGTTTATATTAATATGAATATAATTGATGAATGAGGCTGGGTTTCACAGAGGTTAAACTAATTGATCAATGTTGGTTCTGTTTATATTAATATGAATATAATTGATGAATGAGGCTGGGTTTCACTGAGGTTCAGCTTTGTGGCCAATGCTGGTTCTGTTTCTATTAATATGAATATAATTGATGAATGAGGCTGGGTTTCACTGAGGTTCAGCTTTGTGGCCAATGCTGGTTCTGTTTCTATTAATATGAATATAATTGATGAATGAGGCTGGGTTTCACTGAGGTTAAGCTTTGTGGCCAATGCTGGTTCTGTTTATATTAATATGAATATAATTGATGAATGAGGCTGGGTTTCACTGAGGTTCAGCTTTGTGGCCAATGCTGGTTCTGTTTCTATTAATATGAATATAATTGATGAATGAGGCTGGGTTTCACTGAGGTTAAGCTTTGTGATCAATGTTGGTTCTGTTTATACTAATATGCATATAATTGATGAATGAGTCTGGGTTTCAAAGAGGTTAAACTAATTGATCAATGTTGGTTCTGTTTATATTAATATGAATATAATTGATGAATAAGAGTGGGTTTCAATGAGGTTAAACTCATTGATCAATGTTGGATCTGTTTATATTAATATGAATATAACTGATGAATGAGGCTGGGTTTCCATGAGGTTCAGCTTTGTGATCAATGTTGGTTCTGTTTATATTAATATGAATATAACCGATGAATGAGGCTGGGTTTCACTGAGGTTCAGCTTTGTGATCAATGTTGGTTCTGTATATATTTATATGAATATAATTAATGAATGAGGCTGTTTTTCAAAGAAATTAAACTCATTGATCAATGTTGGTTCTGTTTATATTAATATGAATATAATTGATGAATGAGGCTGGGTTTCACTGAGGTTCAGCTTTGTGATCAATGTTGGTTCTGTTTATACTAATATGCATATAATTGATGAATGAGTCTGGGTTTCAAAGAGGTTAAACTAATTGATCAATGTTGGTTCTGTTTATATTAATATGAATATAATTGATGAATAAGAGTGGGTTTCAATGAGGTTAAACTCATTGATCAATGTTGGATCTGTTTATATTAATATGAATATAACTGATGAATGAGGCTGGGTTTCCATGAGGTTCAGCTTTGTGATCAATGTTGGTTCTGTTTATATTAATATGAATATAACTGATGAATGAGGCTGGGTTTCACTGAGGTTCAGCTTTGTGATCAATGTTGGTTCTGTTTATATTAATATGAATATAATTGATGAATGAGGCTGGGTTTCACAGAGGTTAAGCTTTGTGATCAATGTTGGTTCTGTTTATATTACTATGAATATAACTGATGAATGAGGCTGGGTTTCACTGAGGTTCAGCTTTGTGGTCAATGTTGGTTCTGTTTATATTAATATGAATATAATTGATGAATGAGGCTGGGTTTCACTGAGGTTCAGCTTTGTGATCAACGTTGGTTCTGTATATATTTATATGAATATAATTAATGAATGAGGCTGTTTTTCAAAGAAGTTAAACTCATTGATCAATGTTGGTTCTGTTTATATTAATATGAATATAATTGATGAATAAGAGTGGGTTTCAATGAGGTTAAAGTCATTGATCAATGTTGGTTCTGTTTATATTAATATGAATATAACTGAGGAATGAGGCTGGATTTCAATGAGGTTCAGCTTTGTGATCAATGTTGGTTCTGTTTATATTAATATGAATATAACTGATGAATGAGGCTGGGTTTCACTGAGGTTCAGCTTTGTGATCAACGTTGGTTCTGTATATATTTATATGAATATAATTAATGAATGAGGCTGTTTTTCAAAGAAGTTAAACTCATTGATCAATGTTGGTTCTGTTTATATTAATATGAATATAATTGATGTATGAGGCTGGGTTTCACTGAGGTTCATCTTTGTGATCAATGTTGCTTCTGTTTATATTAATATGAATAAAATTGAGGAATGAGGCTGGGTTTCACTGAGGTTAAACTCATTGATCAATGTTGGTTCTGTTTATATTAATATGAATAAAATTGAGGAATGAGGCTGCTTTTCACTGAGGTTAAACTCATTGATCAATGTAGGTTCTGTTTATATTAATATGAATAAAATTGAGGAATGAGGCTGCTTTTCACTGAGGTTAAACTCATTGATCAATGTTGTTTCTGTTTATATTAATATGAATATAATTGATGAATGAGGCTGGGTTTCAATGAGGTTCAGCTTTGTGATCAATGTTGGTTCTGTTTATATTAATATGATATAATTGAGGAATGAGGCTGGGTTTCACTGAGGTTAAACTCATTGATCAATGTTGGTTCTGTTAATACTAATATGAATATAATTGAGGAATGAGGCTGTGTTTCACTGACGTTAAACTCATTGATCAATGTTGCTTCTGTTTATATTAATATGAATAAAATTGATGAATGAGGCTGGGTTTCACTGAGGTTCAGCTTTGTGATCAATGTTGGTTCTGTTTATATTAATATGAATATAATTGATGAATGAGGCTGGGTTTCACTGAGGTTCAGCATTGTGATCAATGTTGGTTCTGTTTATATTAATATGAATATAATTGATGAATGAGGCTGGGTTTCACTGAGGTTCAGCTTTGTGGTCCATGTTTGTTCAGTTTCTATTAATATGAATATAATTGATGAATGAGGCTGGGTTTCACTGAGGTTAAACTCATTGATCAATGTTGGTTCTGTTTATATTAATATGAATAAAATTGAGGAATGAGGCTGCTTTTCACTGAGGTAAAACTCATTGATCAATGTTGGTTCTGTTTATATTAATATGAATATAATTGATGAATGAGGCTGGGTTTCACTGAGGTTCAGCTTTGTGGCCAATGCTGGTTCTGTTTCTATTAATATGAATATAATTGATGAATGAGGCTGGGTTTCACTGAGGTTAAGCTTTGTGATCAATGTTGGTTCTGTTTATACTAATATGCATATAATTGATGAATGAGTCTGGGTTTCAAAGAGGTTAAACTAATTGATCAATGTTGGTTCTGTTTATATTAATATGAATATAATTGATGAATAAGAGTGGGTTTCAATGAGGTTAAACTCATTGATCAATGTTGGATCTGTTTATATTAATATGAATATAACTGATGAATGAGGCTGGGTTTCCATGAGGTTCAGCTTTGTGATCAATGTTGGTTCTGTTTATATTAATATGAATATAACCGATGAATGAGGCTGGGTTTCACTGAGGTTCAGCTTTGTGATCAATGTTGGTTCTGTATATATTTATATGAATATAATTAATGAATGAGGCTGTTTTTCAAAGAAATTAAACTCATTGATCAATGTTGGTTCTGTTTATATTAATATGAATATAATTGATGAATGAGGCTGGGTTTCACTGAGGTTCAGCTTTGTGATCAATGTTGGTTCTGTTTATACTAATATGCATATAATTGATGAATGAGTCTGGGTTTCAAAGAGGTTAAACTAATTGATCAATGTTGGTTCTGTTTATATTAATATGAATATAATTGATGAATAAGAGTGGGTTTCAATGAGGTTAAACTCATTGATCAATGTTGGATCTGTTTATATTAATATGAATATAACTGATGAATGAGGCTGGGTTTCCATGAGGTTCAGCTTTGTGATCAATGTTGGTTCTGTTTATATTAATATGAATATAACTGATGAATGAGGCTGGGTTTCACTGAGGTTCAGCTTTGTGATCAATGTTGGTTCTGTTTATATTAATATGAATATAATTGATGAATGAGGCTGGGTTTCACAGAGGTTAAACTAATTGATCAATGTTGGTTCTGTTTATATTAATATGAATATAATTGATGAATGAGGCTGGGTTTCACTGAGGTTCAGCTTTGTGGCCAATGCTGGTTCTGTTTCTATTAATATGAATATAATTCATGAATGAGGCTGGGTTTCACTGAGGTTCAGCTTTGTGGCCAATGCTGGTTCTGTTTCTATTAATATGAATATAATTGATGAATGAGGCTGGGTTTCACTGAGGTTAAGCTTTGTGGCCAATGCTGGTTCTGTTTATATTAATATGAATATAATTGATGAATGAGGCTGGGTTTCACTGAGGTTCAGCTTTGTGGCCAATGCTGGTTCTGTTTCTATTAATATGAATATAATTGATGAATGAGGTTGGGTTTCACTGAGGTTAAGCTTTGTGATCAATGTTGGTTCTGTTTATACTAATATGCATATAATTGATGAATGAGTCTGGGTTTCAAAGAGGTTAAACTAATTGATCAATGTTGGTTCTGTTTATATTAATATGAATATAATTGATGAATAAGAGTGGGTTTCAATGAGGTTAAACTCATTGATCAATGTTGGATCTGTTTATATTAATATGAATATAACTGATGAATGAGGCTGGGTTTCCATGAGGTTCAGCTTTGTGATCAATGTTGGTTCTGTTTATATTAATATGAATATAACCGATGAATGAGGCTGGGTTTCACTGAGGTTCAGCTTTGTGATCAATGTTGGTTCTGTATATATTTATATGAATATAATTAATGAATGAGGCTGTTTTTCAAAGAAATTAAACTCATTGATCAATGTTGGTTCTGTTTATATTAATATGAATATAATTGATGAATGAGGCTGGGTTTCACTGAGGTTCAGCTTTGTGATCAATGTTGGTTCTGTTTATACTAATATGCATATAATTGATGAATGAGTCTGGGTTTCAAAGAGGTTAAACTAATTGATCAATGTTGGTTCTGTTTATATTAATATGAATATAATTGATGAATAAGAGTGGGTTTCAATGAGGTTAAACTCATTGATCAATGTTGGATCTGTTTATATTAATATGAATATAACTGATGAATGAGGCTGGGTTTCCATGAGGTTCAGCTTTGTGATCAATGTTGGTTCTGTTTATATTAATATGAATATAACTGATGAATGAGGCTGGGTTTCACTGAGGTTCAGCTTTGTGATCAATGTTGGTTCTGTTTATATTAATATGAATATAATTGATGAATGAGGCTGGGTTTCACAGAGGTTAAGCTTTGTGATCAATGTTGGTTCTGTTTATATTACTATGAATATAACTGATGAATGAGGCTGGGTTTCACTGAGGTTCAGCTTTGTGGTCAATGTTGGTTCTGTTTATATTAATATGAATATAATTGATGAATGAGGCTGGGTTTCACTGAGGTTCAGCTTTGTGATCAACGTTGGTTCTGTATATATTTATATGAATATAATTAATGAATGAGGCTGTTTTTCAAAGAAGTTAAACTCATTGATCAATGTTGGTTCTGTTTATATTAATATGAATATAATTGATGAATAAGAGTGGGTTTCAATGAGGTTAAAGTCATTGATCAATGTTGGTTCTGTTTATATTAATATGAATATAACTGAGGAATGAGGCTGGATTTCAATGAGGTTCAGCTTTGTGATCAATGTTGGTTCTGTTTATATTAATATGAATATAACTGATGAATGAGGCTGGGTTTCACTGAGGTTCAGCTTTGTGATCAACGTTGGTTCTGTATATATTTATATGAATATAATTAATGAATGAGGCTGTTTTTCAAAGAAGTTAAACTCATTGATCAATGTTGGTTCTGTTTATATTAATATGAATATAATTGATGTATGAGGCTGGGTTTCACTGAGGTTCATCTTTGTGATCAATGTTGCTTCTGTTTATATTAATATGAATAAAATTGAGGAATGAGGCTGGGTTTCACTGAGGTTAAACTCATTGATCAATGTTGGTTCTGTTTATATTAATATGAATAAAATTGAGGAATGAGGCTGCTTTTCACTGAGGTTAAACTCATTGATCAATGTAGGTTCTGTTTATATTAATATGAATAAAATTGAGGAATGAGGCTGCTTTTCACTGAGGTTAAACTCATTGATCAATGTTGTTTCTGTTTATATTAATATGAATATAATTGATGAATGAGGCTGGGTTTCAATGAGGTTCAGCTTTGTGATCAATGTTGGTTCTGTTTATATTAATATGATATAATTGAGGAATGAGGCTGGGTTTCACTGAGGTTAAACTCATTGATCAATGTTGGTTCTGTTAATACTAATATGAATATAATTGAGGAATGAGGCTGTGTTTCACTGACTTTAAACTCATTGATCAATGTTGCTTCTGTTTATATTAATATGAATAAAATTGATGAATGAGGCTGGGTTTCACTGAGGTTCAGCTTTGTGATCAATGTTGGTTCTGTTTATATTAATATGAATATAATTGATGAATGAGGCTGGGTTTCACTGAGGTTCAGCATTGTGATCAATGTTGGTTCTGTTTATATTAATATGAATATAATTGAGGAAGGAGGCTGCGTTTCACTGAGGTTAAACTAATTGATCAATATTGGTTCTGTTTATATTAATATAAATATGATTGATGAATGAGGGTGGGTTTCACTGAGGTTCAGCTTTGTGATCAATGTTGGTTCTGTATATATTTATATGATTATAATTAATAAATGAGGCTGTTTTTCACTGAGGTTAAACTCATTGATCAATGTTGGTTCTGTTTATAATAATATGAATATAACTGATGAATGAGGCTGGGTTTCAATGAGGTTCAGCTTTGTGATCAATGTTGGTTCTGTTTATATTAATATGAATATAACTGATGAATGAGGCTGGGTTTCAAAGAGGTTAAACTAATTGATCAATGTTGGTTCTGTTTATATTAATATGAATATAACTGATGAATGAGGCTGGGTTTCACTGAGGTTCAGCTTTGTGATCAATGTTGGTTCTGTATATATTTATATGAATATAATTAATGAATGAGGCTGTTTTTCAAAGAAATTAAACTCATTGATCAATGTTGGTTCTGTTTATATTAATATGAATATAATTGATGAATGAGGCTGGATTTCACTGAGGTTCAGCTTTCTGATCAATGTTGGTTCTGTTTATACTAATATGCATATAATTGATGAATGAGTCTGGGTTTCAAAGAGGTTAAACTAATTGATCAATGTTGGTTCTGTTTATATTAATATGAATATAATTGATGAATAAGAGTGGGTTTCAATGAGGTTAAACTCATTGATCAATGTTGGATCTGTTTATATTAATATGAATATAACTGATGAATGAGGCTGGGTTTCCATGAGGTTCAGCTTTGTGATCAATGTTGGTTCTGTTTATATTAATATGAATATAATTGATGAATAAGGCTGGGTTTCAATGAGGTTAAACTCATTGATCAATGTTGGTTCTGTTTATACTAATATGAATATAATTTAGGAATGAGGCTGCGTTTCACTGAGGTTAAACTCATTGATCAATGTTGGTTCTGTTTATATTAATATCAATATAACTGATGAATGAGGCTGCTTTTCACTGAGGTTCAGCTTTGTGATCAATGTTGGTTCTGTTTATATTAATATGAATATAATTGATGAATAAGGCTGGGTTTCAATGAGGTTAAACTCATTGATCAATGTTGGTTCTGTTTATACTAATATGAATATAATTGAGGAATGAGGCTGCGTTTCACTGAGGTTAAACTCATTGATCAATGTTGGTTCTGTTTATATTAATATGAATATAATTGATGAATGAGGCTGGGTTTCACTGAGGTTCAGCTTTGTGATCAATGTTGGTTCTGTTTATATTAATATGAATAAAATCGAGGATTGAGGCTGCTTGTCACTGAGGTTAAACTCATTGATCAATGTTGGTTCTGTTTATATTAATATGAATATAATTGATGAATGAGGCTGGGTTTCACTGAGGCACAGCTTTGTGATCAATGTTTGTTCTGTTTTTATTAATATGAATATAATTGATGAATGAGGCTGGGTTTCACTGAGGTTCAGCTTTGTGGCCAATGTTTTGTTTCTATTAATATGAATATAATTGATGAATGAGGCTGGGTTTCACTGAGGTTCAGCTTTGTGATCAATGTTGGTTCTGTATATATTTATATGAATATAATTAATGAATGAGGCTTATTTTCAAAGAAGTTAAACTCATTGATCAATGTTGGTTCTTTTTATATTAATATGAATATAATTGATGAATGAGGCTGGGTTTCACTGAGGTTCAGCTTTGTGGTCAATGTTGGTTCTGTTTATATTAATATGAATATAATTGATGAATGAGGCTGGGTTTCACTGAGGTTAAACTCATTGATCAATGTTGGTTCTGTTTATATTTATATGAATATAATTGATGAATAAGAGTGGGTTTCAATGAGGTTAAACTCATTGATCAATGTTGGTTCTGTTTATATTAATATGAATATAATTGATGAATGAGGCTGGGTTTCACTGAGGTTCAGCTTTGTGATCAATGTTGGTTCTGTTTATATGAATATGAATATAATTGAGGAATGAGGCTGGGTTTCACTGAGGTTAAACTCATTGATCAATGTTGGTTCTGTTTATATTAATATGAATAAAATTGAGGATTGAGGCTGCTTGTCACTGAGCTTAAACTCATTGATCAATGTTGGTTCTGTTTATATTAATATGAATATAATTGATGAATGAGGCTGGGTTTCACTGAGGTACAGCTTTGTGATCAATGTCGGTTCTGTTTATATTAATATGAATATAATTGATGAATGAGGCTGGGTTTCACTGAGGTTCAGCTTTGTGATCAATGTTGGTTCTGTATATATTTATATGAATATAATTAATGAATGAGGCTGTTTTTCAAAGAAGTTAAACTCATTGATCGATGTTGGTTCTTTTTATATTAATATGAATATAATTGATGAATGAGGCTGGGTTTCACTGAGGTTCAGCTTTGTGTTCAATGTTGGTTCTGTTTATATTAATATGAATATAATTGATGAATGAGGCTGGGTTTCACTGATCTTCAGCTTTGTGATCATTGTTGGTTCTGTTTATATTAATATGAATATAATTGAGGAATGAGGCTGCGTTTCACTGAGGTTAAACTCATTGATCAATGTTGGTTCTGTTTATATTGATATGAATATAATTGATGAATGAGGCTGGGTTTCACTGAGGTTCAGCTTTGTGATCAATGTTGGTTCTGTATATATTTATATGAATATAATTAATGAATGAGGCTGTGTTTTAAAGAAGTTAAACTCATTGATCAATGTTGGTTATTTTTATATTAATATGAATATAATTGATGAATGAGGCTGGGTTTCACTGAGGTTCAGCTTTGTGATCAATGTTGGTTCTGTATATATTTATATGAATATAATTAATGAATGAGGCTGTTTTTCAATGAGGTTAAACTCATTGATCAATGTTGGTTCTGTTTATAATAATATGAATATAACTGATGAATGAGGCTGGGTTTCAATGAGGTTCAGCTTTGTGATCAATGTTGGTTCTGTTTATATGAATATGAATATAATTAAGGAATGAGGCTGGGTTTCACTGAGGTTAAACTCATTGATCAATGTTGGTTCTGTTTATATTAATATGAATAAAATTGAGGATTGAGGCTGCTTGTCACTGAGGTTAAACTCATTGATCAATGTTGGTTCCTTTTATATTAATATGAATATAATTGATGAATGAGGCTGGGTTTCACTGAGGTTCAGCTTTGTGGCCAATGTTTTGTTTCTATTAATATGAATAAAATTGATGAATGAGGCTGGGTTTCACTGAGGTTCAGCTTTGTGGTCCATGTTTGCTCAGTTTCTATTAATATGAATATAATTGATGAATGAGGCTGGGTTTCACTGAGGTTAAACTCATTGATCAATGTTGGTTCTGTTTATATTAATATGAATAAAATTGAGGAATGAGGCTGCTTTTCACTGAGGTTAAACTCATTGATCAATGTTGGTTCTGTTTATATTAATATGATTATAATTGATGAATGAGGCTGGGTTTCACTGAGGTTATGCTTTGTGGCCAATGCTGGTTCTGTTTCTATTAATATGAATATAATTGATGAATGAGGCTGGGTTTCACTGACGTTCAGCTTTGTGGTCCATGCTTGTTCTGTTTCTATTAATATGAATATAATTGATGAATGAGGCTGGGTTTCACTGAGGTTAAGCTTTGTGATCAATGTTGGTTCTGTTTATACTAATATGCATATAATTGATGAATGAGTCTGGGTTTCAAAGAGGTTAAACTAATTGATCAATGTTGGTTCTGTTTATATTAATATGATATAATTGAGGAATGAGGCTGGGTTTCACTGAGGTTAAACTCATTGATCAATGTTGGTTCTGTTTATACTAATATGAATATAATTGATGAATGAGTCTGGGTTTCAAAGAGGTTAAACTAATTGATCAATGTTGGTTCTGTTTATATTAATATGATATAATTGAGGAATGAGGCTGGGTTTCACTGAGGTTAAACTAATTGATCAATGTTGGTTCTGTTTATACTAATATGAATATAATTGATGAATGAGTCTGGGTTTCAAAGAGGTTAAACTAATTGATCAATGTTGGTTCTGTTTTTACTAATATGAATATAATTGAGGAATGAGGCTGGGTTTCACTGAGGTTCAGCTTTGTGATCAATGTCGGTTCTGTTTATATTAATATGAATATATTTGATGAATGAGGCTGGGTTTCACTGAGGTTCAGCTTTGTGGTCAATACTTGTTCTGTTTATATTAATATGAATATAATTGATGAATGAGGCTGGGTTTCACTGAGGTTCAGCTTTGTGGTCCATGTTTGTTCAGTTTCTATTAATATGAATATAATTGATGAATGAGGCTGGGTTTCACTGAGGTTAAACTCATTGATCAATGTTGGTTCTGTTTATATTAATATGAATAAAATTGAGGAATGAGGCTGCTTTTCACTGAGGTAAAACTCATTGATCAATGTTGGTTCTGTTTATATTAATATGAATATAATTGATGAATGAGGCTGGGTTTCACTGAGGTTCAGCTTTGTGGCCAATGCTGGTTCTGTTTCTATTAATATGAATATAATTGATGAATGAGGCTGGGTTTCACTGAGGTTAAGCTTTGTGATCAATGTTGGTTCTGTTTATACTAATATGCATATAATTGATGAATGAGTCTGGGTTTCAAAGAGGTTAAACTAATTGATCAATGTTGGTTCTGTTTATATTAATATGAATATAATTGATGAATAAGAGTGGGTTTCAATGAGGTTAAACTCATTGATCAATGTTGGATCTGTTTATATTAATATGAATATAACTGATGAATGAGGCTGGGTTTCCATGAGGTTCAGCTTTGTGATCAATGTTGGTTCTGTTTATATTAATATGAATATAACCGATGAATGAGGCTGGGTTTCACTGAGGTTCAGCTTTGTGATCAATGTTGGTTCTGTATATATTTATATGAATATAATTAATGAATGAGGCTGTTTTTCAAAGAAATTAAACTCATTGATCAATGTTGGTTCTGTTTATATTAATATGAATATAATTGATGAATGAGGCTGGGTTTCACTGAGGTTCAGCTTTGTGATCAATGTTGGTTCTGTTTATACTAATATGCATATAATTGATGAATGAGTCTGGGTTTCAAAGAGGTTAAACTAATTGATCAATGTTGGTTCTGTTTATATTAATATGAATATAATTGATGAATAAGAGTGGGTTTCAATGAGGTTAAACTCATTGATCAATGTTGGATCTGTTTATATTAATATGAATATAACTGATGAATGAGGCTGGGTTTCCATGAGGTTCAGCTTTGTGATCAATGTTGGTTCTGTTTATATTAATATGAATATAACTGATGAATGAGGCTGGGTTTCACTGAGGTTCAGCTTTGTGATCAATGTTGGTTCTGTTTATATTAATATGAATATAATTGATGAATGAGGCTGGGTTTCACAGAGGTTAAGCTTTGTGATCAATGTTGGTTCTGTTTATATTACTATGAATATAACTGATGAATGAGGCTGGGTTTCACTGAGGTTCAGCTTTGTGGTCAATGTTGGTTCTGTTTATATTAATATGAATATAATTGATGAATGAGGCTGGGTTTCACTGAGGTTCAGCTTTGTGATCAACGTTGGTTCTGTATATATTTATATGAATATAATTAATGAATGAGGCTGTTTTTCAAAGAAGTTAAACTCATTGATCAATGTTGGTTCTGTTTATATTAATATGAATATAATTGATGAATAAGAGTGGGTTTCAATGAGGTTAAAGTCATTGATCAATGTTGGTTCTGTTTATATGAATATGAATATAACTGAGGAATGAGGCTGGATTTCAATGAGGTTCAGCTTTGTGATCAATGTTGGTTCTGTTTATATTAATATGAATATAACTGATGAATGAGGCTGGGTTTCACTGAGGTTCAGCTTTGTGATCAACGTTGGTTCTGTATATATTTATATGAATATAATTAATGAATGAGGCTGTTTTTCAAAGAAGTTAAACTCATTGATCAATGTTGGTTCTGTTTATATTAATATGAATATAATTGATGTATGAGGCTGGGTTTCACTGAGGTTCATCTTTGTGATCAATGTTGCTTCTGTTTATATTAATATGAATAAAATTGAGGAATGAGGCTGGGTTTCACTGAGGTTAAACTCATTGATCAATGTTGGTTCTGTTTATATTAATATGAATAAAATTGAGGAATGAGGCTGCTTTTCACTGAGGTTAAACTCATTGATCAATGTAGGTTCTGTTTATATTAATATGAATAAAATTGAGGAATGAGGCTGCTTTTCACTGAGGTTAAACTCATTGATCAATGTTGTTTCTGTTTATATTAATATGAATATAATTGATGAATGAGGCTGGGTTTCAATGAGGTTCAGCTTTGTGATCAATGTTGGTTCTGTTTATATTAATATGATATAATTGAGGAATGAGGCTGGGTTTCACTGAGGTTAAACTCATTGATCAATGTTGGTTCTGTTAATACTAATATGAATATAATTGAGGAATGAGGCTGTGTTTCACTGACGTTAAACTCATTGATCAATGTTGCTTCTGTTTATATTAATATGAATAAAATTGATGAATGAGGCTGGGTTTCACTGAGGTTCAGCTTTGTGATCAATGTTGGTTCTGTTTATATTAATATGAATATAATTGATGAATGAGGCTGGGTTTCACTGAGGTTCAGCATTGTGATCAATGTTGGTTCTGTTTATATTAATATGAATATAATTGAGGAAGGAGGCTGCGTTTCACTGAGGTTAAACTAATTGATCAATATTGGTTCTGTTTATATTAATATAAATATGATTGATGAATGAGGGTGGGTTTCACTGAGGTTCAGCTTTGTGATCAATGTTGGTTCTGTATATATTTATATGATTATAATTAATAAATGAGGCTGTTTTTCACTGAGGTTAAACTCATTGATCAATGTTGGTTCTGTTTATAATAATATGAATATAACTGATGAATGAGGCTGGGTTTCAATGAGGTTCAGCTTTGTGATCAATGTTGGTTCTGTTTATATTAATATGAATATAACTGATGAATGAGGCTGGGTTTCACTGAGGTGCAGCTTTGTGATCAATGTTGGTTCTGTATATATTTATATGAATATAATTAATGAATGAGGCTGTTTTTCAAAGAAGTTAAACTCATTGATCAATGTTGGTTCTGTTTATATTAATATGAATATAATTGATGAATAAGAGTGGGTTTCAATGAGGTTAAACTCATTGATCAATGTTGGATCTGTTTATATTAATATGAATATAACTGATGAATGAGGCTGGGTTTCCATGAGGTTCAGCTTTGTGATCAATGTTGGTTCTGTTTATATTAATATGAATATAACCGATGAATGAGGTTGGGTTTCACTGAGGTTCAGCTTTGTGATCAATGTTGGTTCTGTATATATTTATATGAATATAATTAATGAATGAGGCTGTTTTTCAAAGAAATTAAACTCATTGATCAATGTTGGTTCTGTTTATATTAATATGAATATAATTGATGAATGAGGCTGGGTTTCACTGAGGTTCAGCTTTGTGATCAATGTTGGTTCTGTTTATACTAATATGCATATAATTGATGAATGAGTCTGGGTTTCAAAGAGGTTAAACTAATTGATCAATGTTGGTTCTGTTTATATTAATATGAATATAATTGATGAATAAGAGTGGGTTTCAATGAGGTTAAAGTCATTGATCAATGTTGGTTCTGTTTATATTAATATGAATATAACTGATGAATGAGGCTGGATTTCAATGAGGTTCAGCTTTGTGATCAATGTTGGTTCTGTTTATATTAATATGAATATAACTGATGAATGAGGCTGGGTTTCACTGAGGTTCAGCTTTGTGATCAACGTTGGTTCTGTATATATTTATATGAATATAATTAATGAATGAGGCTGTTTTTCAAAGAAGTTAAACTCATTGATCAATGTTGGTTCTGTTTATATTAATATGAATATAATTGATGTATGAGGCTGGGTTTCACTGAGGTTCATCCTTGTGATCAATGTTGCTTCTGTTTATATTAATATGAATAAAATTGAGGAATGAGGCTGGGTTTCACTGAGGTTAAACTCATTGATCAATGTTGGTTCTGTTTATATTAATATGAATAAAATTGAGGAATGAGGCTGCTTTTCACTGAGGTTAAACTCATTGATCAATGTAGGTTCTGTTTATATTAATATGAATAAAATTGAGGAATGAGGCTGCTTTTCACTGAGGTTAAACTCATTGATCAATGTTGTTTCTGTTTATATTAATATGAATATAATTGATGAATGAGGCTGGGTTTCAATGAGGTTCAGCTTTGTGATCAATGTTGGTTCTGTTTATATTAATATGATATAATTGAGGAATGAGGCTGGGTTTCACTGAGGTTAAACTCATTGATCAATGTTGGTTCTGTTAATACTAATATGAATATAATTGAGGAATGAGGCTGTGTTTCACTGACGTTAAACTCATTGATCAATGTTGCTTCTGTTTATATTAATATGAATAAAATTGATGAATGAGGCTGGGTTTCACTGAGGTTCAGCTTTGTGATCAATGTCGGTTCTGTTTATATTAATATGAATATAATTGATGAATGAGGCTGGGTTTCACTGAGGTTCAGCTTTGTGGCCAATGCTTGTTCTGTTTATATTAATATGTATATAATTGATGAATGAGGCTGGGTTTCACTGAGGTTCAGCGTTGTGATCAATGTTGGTTCTGTTTATATTAATATGAATATAATTGAGGAAGGAGGCTGCGTTTCACTGAGGTTAAACTAATTGATCAATATTGGTTCTGTTTATATTAATATAAATATGATTGATGAATGAGGGTGGGTTTCACTGAGGTTCAGCTTTGTGATCAATGTTGGTTCTGTATATATTTATATGATTATAATTAATAAATGAGGCTGTTTTTCAATGAGGTTAAACTCATTGATCAATGTTGGTTCTGTTTATAATAATATGAATATAACTGATGAATGAGGCTGGGTTTCAATGAGGTTCAGCTTTGTGATCAATGTTGGTTCTGTTTATATTAATATGAATATAACTGATGAATGAGGCTGGGTTTCACTGAGGTGCAGCTTTGTGATCAATGTTGGTTCTGTATATATTTATATGAATATAATTAATGAATGAGGCTGTTTTTCAAAGAAGTTAAACTCATTGATCAATGTTGGTTCTGTTTATATTAATATGAATATAATTGATGTATGAGGCTGGCTTTCACTGAGGTTCAGCTTTGTGATCAATGTTGGTTCTGTTTATATGAATATGAATATAATTGAGGAATGAGGCTGGGTTTCACTGAGGTTAAACTCATTGATCAATGTTGGTTCTGTTAATACTAATATGAATATAATTGAGGAATGAGGCTGTGTTTCACTGACGTTAAACTCATTGATCAATGTTGCTTCTGTTTATATTAATATGAATAAAATTGATGAATGAGGCTGGGTTTCACTGAGGTTCAGCTTTGTGATCAATGTCGGTTCTGTTTATATTAATATGAATATAATTGATGAATGAGGCTGGGTTTCACTGAGGTTCAGCTTTGTGGCCAATGCTTGTTCTCTTTATATTAATATGTATATAATTGATGAATGAGGCTGGGTTTCACTGAGGTTCAGCGTTGTGATCAATGTTGGTTCTGTTTATATTAATATGAATATAATTGAGGAATGAGGCTCCGTTTCACTGAGGTTAAACTAATTGATCAATGTTGGTTCTGTTTATATTAATATGAATATAATTGATGAATGAGGCTGGGTTTCACTGAGGTTCAGCATTGTGATCAATGTTGGTTCTGTTTATATTAATATGAATATAATTGAGGAAGGAGGCTGCGTTTCACTGAGGTTAAAGTAATTGATCAATGTTGGTTCTGTTTATATTAATATGAATATAATTGATGAATGAGGGTGGGTTTCACTGAGGTTCAGCTTTGTTATCAATGTTGGTTCTGTATATATTTATATGATTATAATTAATAAATGAGGCTGTTTTTCAATGAGGTTAAACTCATTGATCAATGTTGGTTCTGTTTATAATAATATGAATATAACTGATGAATGAGACTGGGTTTCAATGAGGTTCAGCTTTGTGATCAATGTTGGTTCTGTTTATATTAATATGAATATAACTGATGAATGAGGCTGGGTTTCACTGAGGTTCAGCTTTGTGATCAATGTTGGTTCTGTATATATTTATATGAATATAATTAATGAATGAGGCTGTTTTTCAAAGAAGTTAAACTCATTGATCAATGTTGCTTCTGTTTATATTAATATGAATAAAATTGATGAATGAGGCTGGGTTTCACTGAGGTTCAGCTTTGTGATCAATGTCGGTTCTGTTTATATTAATATGAATATAATTGATGAATGAGGCTGGGTTTCACTGAGGTTCAGCTTTGTGGCCAATGCTTGTTCTGTTTATATTAATATGTATATAATTGATGAATGAGGCTGGGTTTCACTGAGGTTCAGCGTTGTGATCAATGTTGGTTCTGTTTATATTAATATGAATATAATTGATGAATGAGGCTGGGTTTCACTGAGGTTCAGCATTGTGATCAATGTTGGTTCTGTTTATATTAATATGAATATAATTGAGGAAGGAGGCTGCGTTTCACTGAGGTTAAACTAATTGATCAATATTGGTTCTGTTTATATTAATATAAATATGATTGATGAATGAGGGTGGGTTTCACTGAGGTTCAGCTTTGTGATCAATGTTGGTTCTGTATATATTTATATGATTATAATTAATAAATGAGGCTGTTTTTCAATGAGGTTAAACTCATTGATCAATGTTTGTTCTGTTTATAATAATATGAATATAACTGATGAATGAGGCTGGGTTTCAATGAGGTTCAGCTTTGTGATCAATGTTGGTTCTGTTTATATTAATATGAATATAACTGATGAATGAGGCTGGGTTTCACTGAGGTGCAGCTTTGTGATCAATGTTGGTTCTGTATATATTTATATGAATATAATTAATGAATGAGGCTGTTTTTCAAAGAAGTTAAACTCATTGATCAATGTTGGTTCTGTTTATATTAATATGAATATAATTGATGTATGAGGCTGGCTTTCACTGAGGTTCAGCTTTGTGATCAATGTTGGTTCTGTTTATATGAATATGAATATAATTGAGGAATGAGGCTGGGTTTCACTGAGGTTAAACTCATTGATCAATGTTGGTTCTGTTAATACTAATATGAATATAATTGAGGAATGAGGCTGTGTTTCACTGACGTTAAACTCATTGATCAATGTTGCTTCTGTTTATATTAATATGAATAAAATTGATGAATGAGGCTGGGTTTCACTGAGGTTCAGCTTTGTGATCAATGTCGGTTCTGTTTATATTAATATGAATATAATTGATGAATGAGGCTGGGTTTCACTGAGGTTCAGCGTTGTGATCAATGTTGGTTCTGTTTATTGTAATATGAATATAATTGAGGAATGAGGCTCCGTTTCACTGAGGTTAAACTAATTGATCAATGTTGGTTCTGTTTATATTAATATGAATATAATTGATGAATGAGGCTGGGTTTCACTGAGGTTCAGCATTGTGATCAATGTTGGTTCTGTTTATATTAATATGAATATAATTGAGGAAGGAGGCTGCGTTTCACTGAGGTTAAAGTAATTGATCAATGTTGGTTCTGTTTATATTAATATGAATATAATTGATGAATGAGGGTGGGTTTCACTGAGGTTCAGCTTTGTTATCAATGTTGGTTCTGTATATATTTATATGATTATAATTAATAAATGAGGCTGTTTTTCAATGAGGTTAAACTCATTGATCAATGTTGGTTCTGTTTATATTAATATGAATATAACTGATGAATGAGGCTGGGTTTCAATGAGGTTCAGCTTTGTGATCAATGTTGGTCCTGTTTATATTAATATGAATATAAATGATGAATGAGGCTGGGTTTCACTGAGGTTCAGCTTTGTGGTCAATGTTGGTTCTCTTTATATTAATATGAATATAATTGATGAATGAGGCTGGGTTTCACTGAGGTTAAACTCATTGATCAATGTTGGTTCTGTTTATATTAATATGAATATAATTGATGAATAAGAGAGGGTTTCAATGAGGTTAAACTCATTGATCAATGTTGGTTCTGTTTATATTAATATGAATATAATTGATGAATGAGGCTGGGTTTCACTGAGGTTAAACTCATTGATCAATGTTGGTTCTGTTTATATTAATATGAATATAATTGATGAATGAGGCTGCTTTTCACTGAGGTTCAGCTTTGTGATCAATGTTGGTTCTGTTTATATTAATATGAATATAATTGATGAATAAGGCTGGGTTTCAATGAGGTTAAACTCATTGATCAATGTTGGTTCTGTTTATTCTAATATGAATATAATTAAGGAATGAGGCTGCGTTTCACTGAGGTTAAACTCATTGATCAATGTTGGTTCTGTTTATATTAATATGAATATAATTGATGAATGAGGCTGGGTTTCACTGAGGTTCAGCTTTGTGATCAATGTTGGTTCTGTTTATATGAATATGAATATAATTGAGGAATGAGGCTGGGTTTCACTGAGGTTAAACTCATTGATCAATGTTGGTTCTGTTTATATTAATATGAATATAATTGAGGATTGAGGCTGCTTGTCACTGACGTTAAACTCATTGATCAATGTTGGTTCTGTTTATATTAATATGAATATAATTGATGAATGAGGCTGGGTTTCACTGAGGTACAGCTTTGTGATCAATGTTGGTTCTGTTTATATTAATATGAATATAATTGATGAATGAGGCTGGGTTTCACTGAGGTTCAGCTTTGTGGCCAATGTTTTGTTTCTATTAATATGAATATAATTGATGAATGAGGCTGGGTTTCACTGAGGTTCAGCTTTGTGGTCCATGTTTTCTCAGTTTCTATTAATATGAATATAATTGATGAATGAGGCTGGGTTTCACTGAGGTTAAACTCATTGATCAATGTTGGTTCTGTTTATATTAATATGAATAAAATTGAGGAATGAGGCTGGGTTTCACTGAGGTTAAACTCATTGATCAATGTTGGTTCTGTTTATATTAATATGAATATAATTGATGAATGAGGCTGTGTTTCAATGAGGTTATTCTTTGTGGCCAATGCTGGTTCTGTTTCTATTAATATGAATATAATTGATGAATGAGGCTGGGTTTCACTGAGGTTCAGCTTTGTGGTCCATGTTTGTTCTGTTTCTATTAATATGAATATAATTGATGAATGAGGCTGGGTTTCACTGAGGTTAAGCTTTGTGATCAATGTTGGTTCTGTATATATTTATATGAATATAATTAATGAATGAGGCTGTTTTTCAAAGAAGTTAAACTCATTGATCAATGTTGGTTCTGTTTATATTAATATGAATATAATTGATGTATGAGGCTGGGTTTCACTGAGGTTCAGCTTTGTGATCAATGTTGCTTCTGTTTATATTAATATGAATACAATTGAGGAATGAGGCTGGGTTTCACTGAGGTTAAACTCATTGATCAATGTTGGTTCTGTTTATACTAATATGAATATAATTGATGAATGAGTCTGGGTTTCAAAGAGGTTAAACTAATTGATCAATGTTGGTTCTGTTTATATTAATATGATATAATTGAGGAATGAGGCTGGGTTTCACTGAGGTTAAACTAATTGATCAATGTTGGTTCTGTTTATACTAATATGAATATAATTGAGGAATGAGGCGGCGTTTCACTAACGTTAAACTCATTGATCAATGTTGCTTCTGTTTATATTAATATGAATATAATTGATGAATGAGGCTGGGTTTCACTGAGGTTCAGCTTTGTGATCAATGTCGGTTCTGTTTATATTAGTATGAATATATTTGATGAATGAGGCTGGGTTTCACTGAGGTTCAGCTTTGTGGTCAATACTTGTTCTGTTTATATTAATATGAATATAATTGATGAATAAGAGTGGGTTTCAATGAGGTTAAACTCATTGATCAATGTTGGTTCTCTTTATATTAATATGAATATAACTGATGAATGAGGCTGGGTTTCAATGAGGTTCAGCTTTGTGATCAATGTTGGTTCTGTTTATATTCATATAAATATAATTGATGAATGAGGCTGGGTTTCACTGAGGTTCAGCTTTGTGATCAATGTTGGTTCTGTTTATATTAATATGAATATAATTGATGAATGAGGCTGGGTTTCACTGAGGTTAAACTCATTGATCAATGTTGGTTCTGTTTATATTTATATGAATATAATTGATGAATAAGGCTGGGTTTCAATGAGGTTAAACTCATTGATCAATGTTGGTTCTGTTTATACTAATATGAATATAATTGAGGAATGAGGCTGCGTTTCACTGAGGTTAAACTCATTGATCAATGTTGGTTCTGTTTATATTAATATCAATATAACTGATGAATGAGGCTGCTTTTCACTGAGGTTCAGCTTTGTGATCAATGTTGGTTCTGTTTATATTAATATGAATATAATTGATGAATGAGGCTGGGTTTCACTGAGGTTAAACTCATTGATCAACGTTGGTTCTGTTTTTATTAATATGAATATAATTGATGAATAAGAGTGGGTTTCAATGAGGTTAAACTCATTGATCAATGTTGGTTCTGTTTATATTAATATGAATATAACTGATGAATGAGGCTGGGTTTCAATGAGGTTCAGCTTTGTGATCAATGTTGGTTCTGTTTATATTAATATGAATATAAATGATGAATGAGGCTGGGTTTCACTGAGGTTCAGCTTTGTGGTCAATGTTGGTTCTGTTTATATTAATATGAATATAATTGATGAATGAGGCTGGGTTTCACTGAGGTTAAACTCATTGATCAATGTTGGTTCTGTTTATATTAATATGAATATAATTGATGAATAAGAGTGGGTTTCAATGAGGTTAAACTCATTGATCAATGTTGGTTCTGTTTATATTAATATGAATATAATTGATGAATGAGGCTGGGTTTCACTGAGGTTAAACTCATTGATCAATGTTGGTTCTGTTTATATTAATATGAATATAATTGATGAATGAGGCTGCTTTTCACTGAGGTTCAGCTTTGTGATCAATGTTGGTTCTGTTTATATTAATATGAATATAATTGATGAATAAGGCTGGGTTTCAATGAGGTTAAACTCATTGATCAATGTTGGTTCTGTTTATACTAATATGAATATAATTAAGGAATGAGGCTGCGTTTCACTGAGGTTAAACTCATTGATCAATGTTGGTTCTGTTTATATTAATATGAATATAATTGATGAATGAGGCTGGGTTTCACTGAGGTTCAGCTTTGTGATCAATGTTGGTTCTGTTTATATGAATATGAATATAATTGAGGAATGAGGCTGGGTTTCACTGAGGTTAAACTCATTGATCAATGTTGGTTCTGTTTATATTAATATGAATATAATTGAGGATTGAGGCTGCTTGTCACTGACGTTAAACTCATTGATCAATGTTGGTTCTGTTTATATTAATATGAATATAATTGATGAATGAGGCTGGGTTTCACTGAGGTACAGCTTTGTGATCAATGTTGGTTCTGTTTATATTAATATGAATATAATTGATGAATGAGGCTGGGTTTCACTGAGGTTCAGCTTTGTGGCCAATGTTTTGTTTCTATTAATATGAATATAATTGATGAATGAGGCTGGGTTTCACTGAGGTTCAGCTTTGTGGTCCATGTTTTCTCAGTTTCTATTAATATGAATATAATTGATGAATGAGGCTGGGTTTCACTGAGGTTAAACTCATTGATCAATGTTGGTTCTGTTTATATTAATATGAATAAAATTGAGGAATGAGGCTGGGTTTCACTGAGGTTAAACTCATTGATCAATGTTGGTTCTGTTTATATTAATATGAATATAATTGATGAATGAGGCTGTGTTTCACTGAGGTTATTCTTTGTGGCCAATGCTGGTTCTGTTTCTATTAATATGAATATAATTGATGAATGAGGCTGGGTTTCACTGAGGTTCAGCTTTGTGGTCCATGTTTGTTCTGTTTCTATTAATATGAATATAATTGATGAATGAGGCTGGGTTTCACTGAGGTTAAGCTTTGTGATCAATGTTGGTTCTGTATATATTTATATGAATATAATTAATGAATGAGGCTGTTTTTCAAAGAAGTTAAACTCATTGATCAATGTTGGTTCTGTTTATATTAATATGAATATAATTGATGTATGAGGCTGGGTTTCACTGAGGTTCAGCTTTGTGATCAATGTTGCTTCTGTTTATATTAATATGAATACAATTGAGGAATGAGGCTGGGTTTCACTGAGGTTAAACTCATTGATCAATGTTGGTTCTGTTTATACTAATATGAATATAATTGATGAATGAGTCTGGGTTTCAAAGAGGTTAAACTAATTGATCAATGTTGGTTCTGTTTATATTAATATGATATAATTGAGGAATGAGGCTGGGTTTCACTGAGGTTAAACTAATTGATCAATGTTGGTTCTGTTTATACTAATATGAATATAATTGAGGAATGAGGCGGCGTTTCACTAACGTTAAACTCATTGATCAATGTTGCTTCTGTTTATATTAATATGAATATAATTGATGAATGAGGCTGGGTTTCACTGAGGTTCAGCTTTGTGATCAATGTCGGTTCTTTTTATATTAGTATGAATATATTTGATGAATGAGGCTGGGTTTCACTGAGGTTCAGCTTTGTGGTCAATACTTGTTCTGTTTATATTAATATGAATATAATTGATGAATGAGGCTGGGTTTCACCGAGGTTCAGCTTTGTGGTCCATGTTTGTTCAGTTTCTATTAATATGAATATAATTGATGAATGAGGCTGGGTTTCACTGAGGTTAAACTCATTGATCAATGCTGGTTCTGTTTATATTAATATGAATAAAATTGAGGAATGAGGCTGCTTTTCACTGAGGTAAAACTCATTGATCAATGTTGGTTCTGTTTATATTAATATGAATATAATTGATGAATGAGGCTGGGTTTCACTGAGGTTCAGCTTTGTGGCCAATGCTGGTTCTGTTTCTATTAATATGAATATAATTGATGAATGAGGCTGGGTTTCACTGAGGTTAAGCTTTGTGATCAATGTTGGTTCTGTTTATACTAATATGCATATAATTGATGAATGAGTCTGGGTTTCAAAGAGGTTAAACTAATTGATCAATGTTGGTTCTGTTTATATTAATATGAATATAATTGATGAATAAGAGTGGGTTTCAATGAGGTTAAACTCATTGATCAATGTTGGATCTGTTTATATTAATATGAATATAACTGATGAATGAGGCTGGGTTTCCATGAGGTTCAGCTTTTTGATCAATGTTGGTTCTGTTTATATTAATATGAATATAACTGATGAATGAGGCTGGGTTTCAAAGAAGTTAAACTCATTGATCAATGTTGGTTCTGTTTATATTAATATGAATATAACTGATGAATGAGGCTGTTTTTCAAAGAAGTTAAACTCATTGATCAATGTTGGTTCTGTTTATATTAATATGAATATAATTGATGTATGAGGCTGGGTTTCACTGAGGTTCAGCTTTGTGATCAATGTTGCTTCTGTTTATATTAATATGAATACAATTGAGGAATGAGGCTGGGTTTCACTGAGGTTAAACTCATTGATCAATGTTGGTTCTGTTTATACTAATATGAATATAATTGATGAATGAGTCTGGGTTTCAAAGAGGTTAAACTAATTGATCAATGTTGGTTCTGTTTATATTAATATGATATAATTGAGGAATGAGGCTGGGTTTCACTGAGGTTAAACTAATTGATCAATGTTGGTTCTGTTTATACTAATATGAATATAATTGAGGAATGAGGCGGCGTTTCACTAACGTTAAACTCATTGATCAATGTTGCTTCTGTTTATATTAATATGAATATAATTGATGAATGAGGCTGGGTTTCACTGAGGTTCAGCTTTGTGATCAATGTCGGTTCTGTTTATATTAGTATGAATATATTTGATGAATGAGGCTGGGTTTCACTGAGGTTCAGCTTTGTGGTCAATACTTGTTCTGTTTATATTAATATTAATATAATTGATGAATGAGGCTGGGTTTCACTGAGGTTCAGCTTTGTGGTCCATGTTTGTTCAGTTTCTATTAATATGAATATAATTGATGAATGAGGCTGGGTTTCACTGAGGTTAAACTCATTGATCAATGCTGGTTCTGTTTATATTAATATGAATAAAATTGAGGAATGAGGCTGCTTTTCACTGAGGTAAAACTCATTGATCAATGTTGGTTCTGTTTATATTAATATGAATATAATTGATGAATGAGGCTGGGTTTCACTGAGGTTCAGCTTTGTGGCCAATGCTGGTTCTGTTTCTATTAATATGAATATAATTGATGAATGAGGCTGGGTTTCACTGAGGTTAAGCTTTGTGATCAATGTTGGTTCTGTTTATACTAATATGCATATAATTGATGAATGAGTCTGGGTTTCAAAGAGGTTAAACTAATTGATCAATGTTGGTTCTGTTTATATTAATATGAATATAATTGATGAATAAGAGTGGGTTTCAATGAGGTTAAACTCATTGATCAATGTTGGATCTGTTTATATTAATATGAATATAACTGATGAATGAGGCTGGGTTTCCATGAGGTTCAGCTTTTTGATCAATGTTGGTTCTGTTTATATTAATATGAATATAACTGATGAATGAGGCTGGGTTTCACTGAGGTTCAGCTTTGTGATCAATGTTGGTTCTGTATATATTTATATGAATATAATTAATGAATGAGGCTGTTTTTCAAAGAAATTAAACTCATTGATCAATGTTGGTTCTGTTTATATTAATATGAATATAATTGATGAATGAGGCTGGATTTCACTGAGGTTCAGCTTTGTGATCAATGTTGGTTCTGTTTATACTAATATGCATATAATTGATGAATGAGTCTGGGTTTCAAAGAGGTTAAACTAATTGATCAATTTTGGTTCTGTTTATATTAATATGAATATAATTGATGAATAAGAGTGGGTTTCAATGAGGTTAAACTCATTGATCAATGTTGGATCTGTTTATATTAATATGAATATAACTGATGAATGAGGCTGGGTTTCCATGAGGTTCAGCTTTGTGATCAATGTTGGTTCTGTTTATATTAATATGAATATAACTGATGAATGAGGCTGGGTTTCACTGAGGTTCAGCTTTGTGATCAATGTTGGTTCTGTATATATTTATATGAATATAATTAATGAATGAGGCTGTTTTTCAAAGAAATTAAACTCATTGATCAATGTTGGTTCTGTTTATATTAATATGAATATAATTGATGAATGAGGCTGGGTTTCACTGAGGTTCAGCTTTGTGATCAATGTTGCTTCTGTTTATATTAATATGAATACAATTGAGGAATGAGGCTGGGTTTCACTGAGGTTCAGCTTTGTGATCAATGTTGGTTCTGTTTATATTAATATGAATATAATTGATGAATGAGGCTGGGTTTCACTGAGGTTAAACTCATTGATCAATGTTGGTTCTGTTTATATTTATATGAATTTAATTGATGAATAAGGCTGGGTTTCAATGAGGTTAAACTCATTGATCAATGTTGGTTCTGTTTATACTAATATGAATATAATTGAGGAATGAGGCTGCGTTTCACTGAGGTTAAACTCATTGATCAATGTTGGTTCTGTTTATATTAATATCAATATAACTGATGAATGAGGCTGCTTTTCACTGAGGTTCAGCTTTGTGATCAATGTTGGTTCTGTTTATACTAATATGAATATAATTGATGAATAAGGCTGGGTTTCAATGAGGTTAAACTCATTGATCAATGTTGGTTCTGTTTATACTAATATGAATATAATTGAGGAATGAGGCTGCGTTTCACTGAGGTTAAACTCATTGATCAATGTTGGTTCTGTTTATATTAATATGAATATAATTGATGAATGAGGCTGGGTTTCACTGAGGTTCAGCTTTGTGATCAATGTTGGTTCTGTTTATATTAATATGAATAAAATTGAGGATTGAGGCTGCTTGTCACTGAGGTTAAACTCATTGATCAATGTTGGTTCTGTTTATATTAATATGAATATAATTGATGAATGAGGCTGGGTTTCACTGAGGCACAGCTTTGTGATCAATGTTGGTTCTGTTTATATTAATATGAATATAATTGATGAATGAGGCTGGGTTTCACTGAGGTTCAGCTTTGTGATCAATGTTGGTTCTGTATATATTTATATGAATATAATTAATGAATGAGGCTGTTTTTCAAAGAAGTTAAACTCATTGATCAATGTTGGTTCTTTTTATATTAATATGAATATAATTGATGAATGAGGCTGGGTTTCACTGAGGTTCAGCTTTGTGGTCAATGTTGGTTCTGTTTATATTAATATGAATATAATTGATGAATGAGGCTGGGTTTCACTGAGGTTAAACTCATTGATCAATGTTGGTTCTGTTTATATTTATATGAATATAATTGATGAATAAGAGTGGGTTTCAATGAGGTTAAACTCATTGATCAATGTTGGTTCTGTTTATATTAATATGAATATAATTGATGAATGAGGCTGGGTTTCACTGAGGTTCAGCTTTGTGATCAATGTTGGTTCTGTTTATATGAATATGAATATAATTGAGGAATGAGGCTGGGTTTCACTGAGGTTAAACTCATGGATCAATGTTGGTTCTGTTTATATTAATATGAATAAAATTGAGGATTGAGGCTGCTTGTCACTGAGGTTAAACTCATTGATCAATGTTGGTTCTGTTTATATTAATATGAATATAATTGATGAATGAGGCTGGGTTTCACTGAGGTACAGCTTTGTGATCAATGTCGGTTCTGTTTATATTAATATGAATATAATTGATGAATGAGGCTGGGTTTCACTGAGGTTCAGCTTTGTGATCAATGTTGGTTCTGTATATATTTATATGAATATAATTAATGAATGAGGCTGTTTTTCAAAGAAGTTAAACTCATTGATCGATGTTGGTTCTTTTTATATTAATATGAATATAATTGATGAATGAGGCTGGGTTTCACTGAGGTTCAGCTTTGTGTTCAATGTTGGTTCTGTTTATATTAATATGAATATAATTGATGAATGAGGCTGGGTTTCACTGATCTTCAGCTTTGTGATCATTGTTGGTTCTGTTTATATTAATATGAATATAATTGAGGAATGAGGCTGCGTTTCACTGAGGTTAAACTCATTGATCAATGTTGGTTCTGTTTATATTGATATGAATATAATTGATGAATGAGGCTGGGTTTCACTGAGGTTCAGCTTTGTGATCAATGTTGGTTCTGTATATATTTATATGAATATAATTAATGAATGAGGCTGTGTTTTAAAGAAGTTAAACTCATTGATCAATGTTGGTTCTTTTTATATTAATATGAATATAATTGATGAATGAGGCTGGGTTTCACTGAGGTTCAGCTTTGTGATCAATGTTGGTTCTGTATATATTTATATGAATATAATTAATGAATGAGGCTGTTTTTCAATGAGGTTAAACTCATTGATCAATGTTGGTTCTGTTTATAATAATATGAATATAACTGATGAATGAGGCTGGGTTTCAATGAGGTTCAGCTTTGTGATCAATGTTGGTTCTGTTTATATGAATATGAATATAATTAAGGAATGAGGCTGGGTTTCACTGAGGTTAAAATCATTGATCAATGTTGGTTCTGTTTATATTAATATGAATAAAATTGAGGATTGAGGCTGCTTGTCACTGAGGTTAAA
This sequence comes from Leuresthes tenuis, assembly GCF_036924035.1. Lineage (NCBI taxonomy): Eukaryota > Metazoa > Chordata > Actinopteri > Atheriniformes > Atherinopsidae > Leuresthes > Leuresthes tenuis. The sequence goes on from NW_027325374.1 coordinate 27,533,856, forward strand.
CTCATTGATCAATGTTGGTTCTGTTTATATTAATATGAATATAACTGATGAATGAGGCTGGGTTTCACTGAGGTTAAACTAATTGATCAATGTTGGTTCTTTTTATATTAATATGAATATAATTGATGAATAAGAGTGGGTTTCAATGAGGTTAAACTCATTTATCAATGTTGGTTCTGTTTATATTAATATGAATATAACTGATGAATGAGGCTGCTTTTCACTGAGGTTCAGCTTTGTGATCAATGTTGGTTCTGTTTATATTAATATGAATATAATTGATGAATGAGGCTGGGTTTCACTGAGGTACAGCTTTGTGATCAATGTTGGTTCTGTTTATATTAATATGAATATAATTGATGAATGAGGCTGGATTTCACTGAGGTTCAGCTTTGTGGCCAATGTTTTGTTTCTATTAATATGAATATAATTGATGAATGAGGCTGGGTTTCACTGAGGTTCAGCTTTGTGGTCCATGTTTGCTCAGTTTCTATTAATATGAATATAATTGATGAATGAGGCTGGGTTTCACTGAGGTTAAACTCATTGATCAATGTTGGTTCTGTTTATATTAATATGAATAAAATTGAGGAATGAGGCTGCTTTTCACTGAGGTTAAACTCATTGATCAATGTTGTTTCTGTTTATATTAATATGAATATAATTGATGAATGAGGCTGGGTTTCAATGAGGTTCAGCTTTGTGATCAATGTTGGTTCTGTTTATATTAATATGATATAATTAAGGAATGAGGCTGGGTTTCACTGAGGTTAAACTCATTGATCAATGTTGGTTCTTTTTATACTAATATGAATATAATTGATGAATGAGTCTGGGTTTCAAAGAGGAAAAACTAATTGATCAATGTTGGTTCTGTTTATATTAATATGATATAATTGAGGAATGAGGCTGGGTTTCACTGAGGTTAAACTAATTGATCAATGTTGGTTCTGTTTATACTAATATGAATATAATTGAGGAATGAGGCGGCGTTTCACTGACGTTAAACTCATTGATCAATGTTGCTTCTGTTTATATTAATATGAATAAAATTGATGAATGAGGCTGGGTTTCACTGAGGTTCAGCTTTGTGATCAATGTCGGTTCTGTTTATATTAATATGAATATAATTGATGAATTAGGCTGGGTTTCACTGAGGTTCAGCTTTGTGGTCAATGCTTGTTCTGTTTATATTAATATGAATATAATTGATGAATGAGGCTGGGTCTCACTGAGGTTCAGCTTTGTGGTCCATGTTTGTTCAGTTTCTATTTATATGAATATAATTGATGAATGAGGCTGGGTTTCACTGAGGTTAAACTCATTGATCAATGTTGGTTCTGTTTATATTAATATGAATAAAATTGAGGAATGAGGCTGCTTTTCACTGAGGTTAAACTCATTGATCAATGTTGGTTCTGTTTATATTAATATGAATATAATAGATGAATGAGGCTGGGTTTCACTGAGGTTCAGCTCTGTGGTCCATGTTTGTTCTGTTTCTATTAATATGAATATAATTGATGAATGAGGCTGGGTTTCACTGAGGTTAAGCTTTGTGATCAATGTTGGTTCTGTTTATACTAATATGAATATAATTGATGAATGAGTCTGGGTTTCAAAGAGGTTAAACTAATTGATCAATGTTGGTTCTGTTTATATTAATATGAATATAACTGATGAATGAGGCTGGGTTTCAATGAGGTTCAGCTTTGTGATCAATGTTGGTTCTTTTTATATTAATATGAATATAACTGATGAATGAGGCTGGGTTTCACTGAGGTTCAGCTTTGTTATCAATGTTGGTTCTGTATATATTTATATGAATATAATTAATGAATGAGGCTTTTTTCAAAGAAGTTAAACTCATTGATCAATGTTGGTTCTGTTTATATTAATATGAATATAATTGATGTATGAGGCTGGGTTTCACTGAGGTTCAGCTTTGTGATCAATGTTGCTTCTGTTTATATTAATATGAATACAATTAAGGAATGAGGCTGGGTTTCACTGAGGTTAAACTCATTGATCAATGTTGGTTCTGTTTATACTAATATGAATATAATTGATGAATGAGTCTGGGTTTCAAAGAGGTTAAACTAATTGATTAATGTTGGTTCTGTTTATATTAATATGATATAATTGAGGAATGAGGCTGGGTTTCACTGAGGTTAAACTAATTGATCAATGTTGGTTCTGTTTATACTAATATGAATATAATTGAGGAATGAGGCGGCGTTTCACTGACGTTAAACTCATTGATCAATGTTGCTTCTGTTTATATTAATATGAATAAAATTGATGAATGAGGCTGGGTTTCACTGAGGTTCAGCTTTGTGATCAATGTCGGTTCTGTTTATATTAATATGAATATAATTGATGAATGAGGCTGGGTTTCACTGAGGTTCAGCTTTGTGGTCAATGCTTGTTCTGTTTATATTAATAAGAATATAATTGATGAATGAGGCTGTGTTTCACTGAGGTTCAGCTTTGTGGTCCATGTTTGTTCAGTTTCTATTAATATGAATATAATTGATGAATGAGGCTGGGTTTCACTGAGGTTAAACTCATTGATCAATGTTGGTTCTGTTTATATTAATATGAATAAAATTGAGGAATGAGGCTGCTTTTCACTGAGGTTAAACTCATTGATCAATGTTGGTTCTGTTTATATTAATATGAATATAATTGATGAATGAGGCTGGGTTTCACTGAGGTTCAGCTTTGTGGCCAATGCTGGTTCTGTTTCTATTAATATGAATATAATTGATGAATGAGGCTGGGTTTCACTGAGGTTCAGCTTTGTGGTCCATGTTTGTTCTGTTTCTATTAATATGAATATAATTGATGAATGAGGCTGGGTTTCACTGAGGTTAAGCTTTGTGATCAATGTTGGTTCTGTTTATACTAATATGAATATAATTGATGAATGAGTCTGGGTTTCAAAGAGGTTAAACTAATTGATCAATGTTGGTTCTGTTTATATAAATATGATATAATTGAGGAATGAGGCTGGGTTTCACTGAGGTTAATCTAATTGATCAATGTTGGTTCTGTTTATACTAATATGAACATAATTGAGGAATGAGGCGGCGTTTCACTGACGTTAAACTCATTGATCAATGTTGCTTCTGTTTATATTAATATGAATAAAATTGATGAATGAGGCTGGGTTTCACTGAGGTTCAGCTTTGTGATCAATGTCGGTTCTGTTTATATTAATATGAATATAATTGATGAATGAGGCTGGGTTTCACTGAGGTTCAGCTTTGTGGTCAATGCTTGTTCTGTTTATATTAATATGAATATAATTGATGAATGAGGCTGGGATTCACTGAGGTTCAGCTTTGTGGTCCATGTTTGTTCAGTTTCTATTAATATGAATATAATTGATGAATGAGGCTGGGTTTCACTGAGGTTAAACTCATTGATCAATGTTGTTTCTGTTTATATTAATATGAATAAAATTGAGGAATGAGGCTGCTTTTCACTGAGGTTAAACTCATTGATCAATGTTGGTTCTGTTTATATTAATATGAATATAATTGATGAATGAGGCTGGGTTTCACTGAGGTTCAGCTTTGTGGCCAATGCTGGTTCTGTTTCTATTAATATGAATATAATTGATGAATGAGGCTGGGTTTCACTGAGGTTAAGCTTTGTGATCAATGTTGGTTCTGTTTATACTAATATGAATATAATTGATGAATGAGTATGGGTTTCAAAGAATGAAACCCGACTGAAATCTTGCAGCCGAACACCTCCGCTTCCGCTTTTGATGGTATATATTCGGGCATTCGAACCTTTTCTTACCAGCTTTTTACAAACCATGGTAGGACTTTCACACCTTCTTGTAGCCGAACAACTCAGCTCCCCCTATTTATTGTGTACAGTCGGGTATTTTAACCTTTTCTTACCCGCTTTTTATCAACTATGGTCGGACATTTACACCGTCTTACAGCGGAACACCTCCTCTCCCGCTTTTGACGGTGTATAGTCAGGCATTTGAACCTTTTCTTACCCGCTTTTTACAAACTATGGTTGGACATTCAAACCTTCTTGTAGCCAAAAACCTCCGCTCCCTCTTTTGATCATACATTGTCGGGCATTCGCACCTTATCTTACCCGCTTTTTACAAACTATAGTCAGACATTCACACCTTGGTGCTGAACCACCTCAGCTCCCTGTTTTGATCATGTATGGTCTAGCAATACTACCTTTTCTTACCCGTTTGTGAGTAATTATGGCTGGACATTCACACCTACTTGCAGTCGAACAGCTCTGCTCCCGCTTTTGATTATGTTTGGTTGGATATTCGAACCTTTTCTTAACTGCTTTTTACAAACTTTGGTCGGACGTTCACACCTTCTTGCAGCCGAACACCTCCGCTTCCGCTTTTGATGGTATATATTCGGGCATTCGAACCTTTTCTTAGCAGCTTTTTACAAACCATGGTTGGACTTTCACACCTTCTTGTAGCCGAACAACTCCGCTACCGCTATTGATTGTGTACAGTCGGGTATTTTAACCTTTTCTTACCCGCTTTTTACCAACTATGGTTGGACATTCACACCGTCTTACAGCGGAACACCTCCGCTCCCGCTTTTGATGGTGTATTGTCAGGCATTTGAACCTTTTCTTACCCGCTTTTTACAAACTATGGTCGGACATTCAAACCTTCTTGTAGCCAAAAACCTCCGCTCCCTCTTTTGATCATACGTTGTCGGGCATTCGCACCTTTTCTTACCCGTTTTTTACAAACCATGGTCGGACTTTCAAACCTTCTTGTAGCCCAACACATCCACTCCTGCTTTTGATGATGTATGTTTGGGCATTCGCACCTTTTCTTACCCATTTTTCAGTAATTATGGGTGGACATTCACACCTTCTTGCAGCTGAACACCTCCTCTCCCGCTTATGATGGTGTATAGTCGGGCTTTCAAGCCTTTTCTTACCCGGTTTTTACAAATTATAGTTGGACATTCAGACCTTCTTACAGCCGAAAACCTCCACTCCCTCTTTTGATCATACATTGTCGGGCATTAGCACCTTTTTTTACCCGCTTTTTACAAACCATAGTCGGACTTTCACATCTTTTAGTAGCCGAACAACTCCGCTCCCGCTATTGATTGTGTACAGTCGGGTATTTTAACCTTTTCTTACCCGCTTTTTACCAACTATGGTCGGACATTCACACCTTCTTACAGCGGAACACCTCCGCTCCCTCTTTTGATGGTGTATATTCGGGCAGTCAAACCTTTTCTTACCTGCTTTTTACAAACTATGGTCAGACATTCAACCCTTCTTGGAGCCGAACACATCCACTCTTGCTTTTGATTATGTATAGTTTGGCATTCGCACCTTTTCTTACCCATTTTTCAGTAATTATGGGTGTACATTCACACCTTCTTGCAGCCGAACACCTCCGCTCCCTCTTTTGATCATACATTTTCGGGCATTCGCACCTTTTCTTACCCGCTTTTTACAAACCATGGTCGGACTTTCACACCTTTTAGTAGCCGAACAACTCCGCACCCGCTACTGATTGTGTACAGTCGGGTATTTTAACCTTTTCTTACCCGTTTTTTACCAACTATGGTCGGACATTCACACCTTCTTACAGCGGAACACCTCCGCTCCCTCCTTTGATGGTGTATGTTCGGGCATTCGAACCTTTTCTTACCCGCTTTTTACAAACTATGGTCAGACGTTCAAACCTTCTTGTAGCCGAACATATCCACTCCTGCTTTTGATGATGTATGGTTTGGCATTCGAACCTACTTGTTGCCCGCTTTTCATTAATTATGGGTGGACATTCACACCTTGTCTCAGCCAAACACCTCCGCTCCCTGTTTTGATCATGTATGGTTTGACATTCGCACCTTTGCTTACCTTCTTTTTATACTGATTGCTCAAGATTAAGTTGTTCTTTCTCAAACTACAAAATTTTTTTAATTGTTGAAACTTGATTTGAAGTGGATAAATAAGGAAGACAAACAGTTTTAAGTCAGGCTGATAGCAATTAATTTTATAGCAAAATCTGTATTTCGTCATTTGTCGAGAGATGCTTATTGCTGAAGAAGTTCTTTCTCATTCTACAAAGTACAACGTTGTTTATCATTGAAACTTGATTAGACATGAATAAATATGAAGGACAAAGCAGTCTTAACTTGGTTTGAGTTAAGGAATTCGTTTTATAGGAGAATCCGAATTCGTGCATAACTCGTAAAATAGAGCTTATTTTCGGATTCCTAAAGAATGAGTCTGGTTCTTTCTCATAATACAAAGTTTGTTGTTTATTGTTGAAATAACAGTTAGGTCCTTAAGATATCAACAGGCTGTATAAAGCTACAACCGTTGCGGCTGTGTGTTTGTGCCAAATGCGCAAAACCCATCCGCGCTTCCCAAAATTGGAGTGAGTACTCATAAATCACGTGAATAACATGAATAAACGTTTTTACTGCATTTTGTTGTGTTTTATACGTTCTATGCTGTCATTTCTATCTTCTCCTATTGGCAAGGCAAGGCAGAGTGCTCGCAACTGTGTCCTGTGCAGTAGCCGTGATATCTGTAATTGCAATTATTACTTTTGCATATGATGACAGCGTGCAAAAGACGCATGGGCTCTGTGGAGAGCTCCGCTCCAGCTGGCTGCTGTGACAGCTCACTGACACTGTATTTCTGCTTAATCAGTTTCAGTCTCGCCAGAGTTACATTAATATCTGTATTTTTATATTTGAAATTCAGGGGATTTTGATAATAGATTATTAAAGTTTGTTTGCGAGGCTGTGGCCTCTGCATGTGCAAAGCTTGTGCGCCAAACTTTGCGCCGGCATATCATTAGTGCAAAATGTTTTGGGTAAAAAATAGGCTATTAAAAGGAACTGTCGGAATGGCGGTATGTTAAAAAAAACAAAAAACATACCGCCATTCCGACCATAGGAGGAAAAAAGTGTCGGAATGGTGGGACGTTTGATAAAAAATTAAGTGTCGCCATTCCGACAATTGGAGACCCATGTCGGAATGGCGAGATGTCGGAATGGCAGCATGTAACCATGATGAAGGAGAGACCATTTGAGCAGCCCAGCCATTTCGCAGCACAGGGACAGCAATCCAAGTTACAGGATCTCCCACGTGGTATCACCTGTCACATTGTGTCAAGGCATCAAAAGAAGAAAAAATCACCAAACTCAAGGACAAAAAGACAAAGACTCCGGTGAACGAAGACAGAGGACTGACAAACCAGAAATACAAAAGGATTCTCGATATCAAGATCCAGAAGAAGAGGCTAACAATGCCACGAACACTTACGATGCTGGGAATGATGCCAGCAATGAACAGAGAAGAAGATTCAGTGTCATCAATCTGCATTACGTGCCTCTAATGAGGGGGTGAATATAGAATCCTCAACGATTACAACGTCTCTGGGAACTGTGACAACAACAAGGTTTAAACCATTTTGATATATATTGTAACCTATTGTCTAAGGAATAGTGCTGAAAATGAGGTAAATCTAATCCACCACTGTCCTTGGTCTTCTGTAGGGTTTTTAAACTAATACGTGGTGGTTTGTTTTTCCACAGAAATTTGGAGATGCATGAATCTAGTGACTTAAACCAAGTAGCAGATGGTTTTATGGGGATCATTGAGAACAAATAGTTAACTTTTGGTAGTATCATCATTTTAATGGATGTAACTCTCCCCATAAGTGATATAGGTAAGGACTTCCAACGAGAGATCGTCCTCTACTGTCTTTAATAATTGCACATAATTTAGCTTTGTTAGCTCTGAGAGCCTGGAGGAAATGTTTATGCCTAAATATCTAATATTTCCTGACTGTAAAGTGATCGCAGGTATATTATGGACCCTACAGTTAATGGGCAGAACTGTGGTCTTAGACCAGTTGATAGAGTAGTCAGAAAGTGCTGAGAATTTATTTATGAGTGTGATCGTGTGACTGAGAGACGTCTGTGAGTTCTGAAGGAAAAGTAATACATCATCAGCATAAAGACTTATTTTATGCTCAATATTTTGGGATTAATTACTCACAAACGGGTAAGAAAAGGTAGTATTGCCAGACCATACATGATCAAAACATGGAGCGGAGGTGGTTCAGCTGCAAGGTGTGAATGTCTGACTATAGTTTGTAAAAAGCGGGTAAGATAAGGTGCGAATGCCCGACAATGTATGATCAAAAGAGGGAGCGGAGGGTTTTGGCTACAAGAAGGTTTGAATGTCCGACCATAGTTTGTAAAAAGCGGGTAAGAAAAGGTTACCATACATCATCAAAAGCAGGAGTGGATGTGTTCGGCTACAAGAAGATTTGAATGTCCATCAATAATTGCTTTAAAACATGAAAGAAAATTTTCGAATATCAAACCGCACATGATCATAAGCGGGAGAGGAGTTGTTCAGCTGCAAGAAGGTGTGAATGTCCACCCATAATTACTGAAAAATGGGTAAGAAAAGGTGAAAATGCCCAACCATACATCATCAAAAGCAGGAGTGGATGTGTTCGGCTACAAGAAAGTTTGAATGTCCGACCATAGTTTGTAAAAAGCGGGTAAGAAAAGGTTTGAATGCCCGAACATAGACCATCAAAAGAGGGAGCGGAGGTGTTCCGCTGTAAGAAGGTGTAAATGTCCGACCATAGTTGGTAAAAAACGGGTAAGAAAAGGTTAAAATACCCGACTGTACACAATCAATAGGGGGAGCGGAGTTGTTTGGCTACAAGTAGGTGTGAATGTCAGATCATAATTTGCAAAAAGCTGATGAGAAAGGGTGAGAATGCCCGGCTATACACCATCAAATGCAGGAGCGGAAGTGTTCGGCTGTGAGTAGGTGTGAATGTCCAACCATAATTGCTGAAAAATGTGTTAGAAGAGACTAGAATGCCGGACAAGACATCATCAAATGCGGGAGCGGAGTTGTTCGGCTGTGAGTAGGTGTGAATCTCCGAGCATAGTTTGTAAAAAGGGGGTAAGAATAGGTTCGAATGCCCGAACATACACTATCAAAACAGGGAGCTGAGGTGGCTCAGCTGCAAGGTGTGAATGTCTGACTATAGTTTGTAAATAAGGTGCGAATGCCCAACAATGTATAATCAAAAGAGGGAGCGGAGGTTTTCGGCTACAAGAAGGTTTGAATAGCTTGTTTGCTTTAAAACAAGTATTCCCCATTTTCTATCCCTTCAGTAGCCAACCAGTTTGTATGGAGTACACTGGAGCAACTTGACTGATCAGTAAAACACTGCTTTTGTTGTCACCGCAAGGCTTCCCCCGTCGGTTGTTTCACTGAGACACTACTGAGTAACTATAACTCAACATTAGTATAAACAGAACCAACATTGATCAATGAGTTTAACCTCACTGAAACCCAGCCTTATTCATCAATTATATTCATATAAATATAAACAGAACCAACATTGATCAATGAGTTTAACGTCAGTGAAACGCCGCCTCATTCCTCAATTATATTCATATTAGTATAAACAGAACCAACATTGATCAATTAGTTTAACCTCAGTGAAACCCAGCCTCATTCCTCAATTATATCATATTAATATAAACAGAACCAACATTAATCAATTAGTTTAACGTCTTTGAAACCCAGACTCATTCATCAATTATATTAATATTAGTATAAACAGAACCAACATTGATCAATGAGTTTAACCTCAGTGAAACCCAGCCTCATACATCAATTATATTCATATTAATATAAACAGAACCAACATTGATCAATGAGTTTAACTTCTTTGAAAAAAGCCTCATTCATTAATTATATTCATATAAATATATACAGAACCAACATTGATCACAAAGCTGAACCTCAGTGAAACCCAGCCTCATTCATCAGTTATATTCATATTAATATAAAAAGAACCAACATTGATCACAAAGCTGAACCTCATTGAAACCCAGCCTCATTCATCAGTTATATTCATATTAATATAAACAGAACCAACATTGATCAATTAGTTTAACCTCTTTGAAACCCAGACTCATTCATCAATTATATTCATATTAGTATAAACAGAACCAACATTGATCACAAAGCTTAACCTCAGTGAAACCCAGCCTCATTCATCAATTATATTCATATTAATAGAAACAGAACAAACATGGACCACAAAGCTGAACCTCAGTGAAACCCAGCCTCATTCATCAAATATATTCATATTAATAGAAACAGAACCAGAATTGGCCACAAAGCTGAACCTCAGTGAAACCCAGCCTCATTCATCAATTATATTCATATTAATATAAACAGAACCAACATTGATCAATGAGTTTAACCTCAGTGAAAAGCAGCCTCATTCCTCAATTTTATTCATATTAATATAAACAGAACCAACATTGATCAATGAGTTTAACCTCAGTGAAACCCAGCCTCATTCATCAATTATATTCATATTAATAGAAACTGAACAAACATGGACCACAAAGCTGAACCTCAGTGAAACCCAGCCTCATTCATCAATTATATTCATATTAATATAAACAGAACCAACATTGATAAATGAGTTTAACCTCATTGAAACCCACTCTTATTCATCAATTATATTCATATTAATATAAACAGAAACAACATTGATCAATGAGTTTAACCTCACTGAAACCCAGCCTCATTCCTCAATTATATCATATTAATATAAACAGAACCAACATTGATCAATTAGTTTAACCTCAGTGAAACCCAGCCTCATTCCTCAATTATATCATATTAATATAAACAGAACCAACATTGATCAATTAGTTTATCCTCTTTGAAACCCAGACTCATTCATCAATTATATTCATATTAGTATAAACAGAACCAACATTGATCAATGAGTTTAACCTCAGTGAAACCCAGCCTCATTCCTCAATTATATCATATTAATATAAACAGAACCAACATTGATCACAAAGCTGAACCTCATTGAAACCCAGCCTCATTCATCAATTATATTCATATTAATATAAACAGAAACAACATTGATCAATGAGTTTAACCTCAGTGAAACCCAGCCTCATTCATCAATTATATTCATATTAATAGAAACTGAGCAAACATGGACCACAAAGCTGAACCTCAGTGAAACCCAGCCTCATTCATCAATTATATTCATATTAATAGAAACAAAACATTGGCCACAAAGCTGAACCTCAGTGAAACCCAGCCTCATTCATCAATTATATTCATATTAATATAAACAGAACCAACATTGATTACAAAGCTGTACCTCAGTGAAACCCAGCCTCATTCATCAATTATATTCATATTAATATAAACAGAACCAACATTGATCAATGAGTTTAACCTCAGTGACAAGCAGCCTCAATCCTCAATTTTATTCATATTAATATAAACAGAACCAACATTGATCAATGAGTTTAACCTCAGTGAAACCCAGCCTCATTCCTCAATTATATTCATATTCATATAAACAGAACCAACATTGATCACAAAGCTGAACCTCAGTGAAACCCAGCCTCATTCATCAATTATATTCATATTAATATAAACAGAACCAACATGGACCACAAAGCTGAACCTCAGTGAAACCCAGCCTCATTCATCAATTATATTCATATTGATATAAACAGAACAAGTATTGACCACAAAGCTGAACCTCAGTGAAACCCAGCCTCATTCATCAAATATATTCATACTAATATAAACAGAACCGACATTGATCACAAAGCTGAACCTCAGTGAAAAGCAGCCTCATTCATCAGTTATATTGATATTAATATAAACAGAAGCAACATTGATCAATGAGTTTAACGTTAGTGAAACGCCGCCTCATTCCTCAATTATATTCATATTAGTATAAACAGAACCAACATTGATCAATTAGTTTAACCTCAGTGAAACCCAGCCTCATTCCTCAATTATATCATATTGATATAAACAGAACCAACATTGATCAATTAGTTTAACCTCTTTGAAACCCAGACTCATTCATCAATTATATTCATATTAGTATAAACAGAACCAACATTGATCAATGAGTTTAACCTCAGTGAAACCCAGCCTCATTCCTCAATTATATCATATTAATATAAACAGAAACAACATTGATCAATGAGTTTAACCTCAGTGAAAAGCAGCCTCATTCCTCAATTTTATTCATATTAATATAAACAGAACCAACATTGATCAATGAGTTTAACCTCAGTGAAACCCAGCCTCATTCCTCAATTGTATTCATATTAATATAAACAGAAGCAACATTGATCACAAAGCTGAACCTCAGTGAAACCCAGCCTCATACATCAATTATATTCATATTAATATAAACAGAACCAACATTGATCAATGAGTTTAACTTCTTTGAAAAACAGCCTCATTCATTAATTATATTCATATAAATATATACAGAACCAACATTGATCACAAAGCTTAACCTCAGTGAAACCCAGCCTCATTCATCAATTATATTCATATTAATAGAAACAGAACAAACATGGACCACAAAGCTGAACCTCAGTGAAACCCAGCCTCATTCATCAATTATATTCATATTAATAGAAACAGAACCAGCATTGGCCACAAAGCATAACCTCAGTGAATCACAGCCTCATTCATCAATTATATTCATATTAATATAAACAGAACCAACATTGATCAATGAGTTTAACCTCAGTGAAAAGCAGCCTCATTCCTCAATTTTATTCATATTAATATAAACAGAACCAACATTGATCAATGAGTTTAACCTCAGTGAAACCCAGCCTCATTCATCAATTATATTCATATTAATAGATACTGAGAAAACATGGACCACAAAGCTGAACCTCAGTGAAACCCAGCCTCATTCATCAATTATATTCATATTAATAGAAACAAAACATTGGCCACAAAGCTGAACCTCAGTGAAACCCAGCCTCATTCATCAATTATATTCATATTAATATAAACAGAACCAACATTGATCACAAAGCTGTACCTCAGTGAAACCCAGCCTCATTCATCAATTATATTCATATTAATATAAACAGAACGAACATTGATCAATGAGTTTAACGTCAGTGACAAGCAGCCTCAATCCTCAATTATATTCATATTAATATAAACAGAACCAACATTGATCAATGAGTTTAACCTCAGTGAAACCCAGCCTCATTCCTCAATTATATTCATATTCATATAAACAGAACCAACATTGATCACAAAGCTGAACCTCAGTGAAACCCAGCCTCATTCATCAATTATATTCATATTAATATAAACAGAACCAACATTGATCAATGAGTTTAACCTCAGTGAAACGCAGCCTCATTCCTTAATTATATTCATATTAGTATAAACAGAACCAACATTGATCAATGAGTTTAACCTCATTGAAACCCAGCCTTATTCATCAATTATATTCATATTAATATAAACAGAACCAACATTGATCACAAAGCTGAACCTCAGTGAAAAGCAGCCTCATTCATCAGTTATATTGATATTAATATAAACAGAACCAACATTGATCAATGAGTTTAACCTCATTGAAACCCACTCTTATTCATCAATTATATTCATATTAATATAAACAGAACCAACATTGATCAATGAGTTTAACCTCAGTGAAACCCAGCCTCATTCATCAATTATATTCATATTAATATAAACAGAACCAACATTGACCACAAAGCTGAACCTCAGTGAAACCCAGCCTCATTCATCAATTATATTCATATTAATATAAACAGAACCAACATTGATCACAAAGCTGAACCTCATTGAAACCCAGCCTCATTCATCAGTTATATTCATATTAATATAAACAGAACCAACATTGATCAATGAGTTTAACTTCATTGAAACCCACTCTTATTCATCAATTATATTCATATTAATATAAACAGAACCAACATTGATCAATGAGTTTAACCTCAGTGAAACCCAGCCTCATTCATCAATTATATTCATATTAATATAAACAGAACCAACATTGATCACAAAGCTGAACCTCAGTGAAAAGCAGCCTCATTCATCAATTATATTGATATTAATATAAACAGAACCAACATTGATCAATGAGTTTAACCTCAGTGAAACGCAGCCTCATTCCTCAATTATATTCATATTAGTATAAACAGAACCAACATTGATCAATGAGTTTAACCTCATTGAAACCCAGCCTTATTCATCAATTATATTCATATAAATATAAACAGAACCAACATTGATCAATGAGTTTAACCTCAGTGAAACCCAGCCTCATTCATCAATTATATTCATATTAATATAAACAGAACCAACATTGATCACAAAGCTGAACCTCAGTGAAACCCAATCTCATTCATCAATTATATTTATATGAATATAAACAGAACCAACATTGATCACAAAGCTGAACCTCATTGAAACCCAGCCTCATTCATCAGTTATATTCATATTAATATAAAGAGAACCAACATTGATCAATGAGTTTAACCTCATTGAAACCCACTCTTATTCATCAATTATATTTATATAAATATAAACAGAACCAACATTGATCAATGAGTTTAACCTCAGTGAAACCCAGCCTCATTCTTCAATTATATTCATATTAATATAAACAGAACCAACATTGACCACAAAGCTGAACCTCAGTGAAACCCAGCCTCATTCATCGGTTATATTCATATTAATATAAACAGAACCAACATTGATCACAAAGCTGAACCTCATTGAAACCCAGTCTCATTCATCAGTTATATTCATATTATTATAAACAGAACCAACATTGATCAATGAGTTTAACCTCATTGAAAAACAGCCTCATTTATTAATTATAATCATATAAATATATACAGAACCAACATTGATCACAAAGCTGAACCTCAGTGAAACCCACCCTCATTCATCAATTATATTCATATTAATATAAACAGAACCAACATTGATCAATTAGTTTAACCTCAGTGAAACGCAGCCTCCTTCCTCAATTATATTCATATTAATATAAACAGAACCAACATTGATCACAATGCTGAACCTCAGTGAAACCCAGCCTCATTCATCAATTATATTCATATTAATATAAACAGAACCAACATTGATCAATTAGTTTAACCTCAGTGAAACGGAGCCTCATTCCTCAATTATATTCATATTAATATAAACAGAAGCAACATTGATCAATGAGTTTAACGTCAGTGAAACACAGCCTCATTCCTCAATTATATTCATATTAGTATTAACAGAACCAACATTGATCAATGAGTTTAACCTCAGTGAAACCCAGACTCATTCATCAATTATATTCATATTAGTATAAACAGAACCAACGTTGATCAATGACTTTAACCTCAGTGAAACCCAGCCTCATTCCTCAATTATATTCATATTCATATAAACAGAACCAACATTGATCACAAAGCTGAACCTCAGTGAAACCCAGCCTCATACATCAATTATATTCATATTAATATAAACAGAACCAACATTGATCAATGAGTTTAACTTCTTTGAAAAACAGCCTCATTCATTAATTATATTCATATAAATATATACAGAACCAACATTGATCACAAAGCTGAACCTCAGTGAAACCCAGCCTCATTCATCAGTTATATTCATATTAGTATAAACAGAACCAACATTGATCACAAAGCTGAACCTCATTGAAACCCAGCCTCATTCATCAGTTATATTCATATTATTATAAACAGAACCAACATTGATCAATGAGTTTAACCTCATTGAAAAACAGCCTCATTTATTAATTATAATCATATAAATATATACAGAACCAACATTGATCACAAAGCTGAACCTCAGTGAAACCCACCCTCATTCATCAATTTTATTCATATTAATATAAACAGAACCAACATTGATCAATTAGTTTAACCTCAGTGAAACGCAGCCTCCTTCCTCAATTATATTCATATTAATATAAACAGAACCAACATTGATCACAAAGCTGAACCTCAGTGAAACCCAGCCTCATTCATCAATTATATTCATATTAATATAAACAGAACCAACATTGATCACAACGCTGAACCTCAGTGAAACCCAGCCTCATTCATCAATTATATACATATTAATATAAACAGAACAAGCATTGGCCACAAAGCTGAACCTCAGTGAAACCCAGCCTCATTCATCAATTATATTCATATTAATATAAACAGAACCGACATTGATCACAAAGCTGAACCTCAGTGAAACCCAGCCTCATTCATCAATTTTATTCATATTAATATAAACAGAAACAACATTGATCAATGAGTTTAACCTCAGTGAAAAGCAGCCTCAATCCTCAATTTTATTCATGTTAATATAAACAGAACCTACATTGATACATGAGTTTAACCTCAGTGAAAAGCAGCCTCATTCCTCAATTTTATTCATGTTAATATAAACAGAAGCAACATTGATCAATGAGTTTAACGTCAGTGAAACACAGCCTCATTCCTCAATTATATTCATATTAGTATTAACAGAACCAACATTGATCAATGAGTTTAACCTCAGTGAAACCCAGCCTCATTCCTCAATTATATCATATTAATATAAACAGAACCAACATTGATCACAAAGCTGAACCTCATTGAAACCCAGCCTCATTCATCAATTATATTCATATTAATATAAACAGAAACAACATTGATCAATGAGTTTAACCTCAGTGAAAAGCAGCCTCAATCCTCAATTTTATTCATGTTAATATAAACAGAACCTACATTGATCAATGAGTTTAACCTCAGTGAAAAGCAGCCTCATTCCTCAATTTTATTCATATTAATATAAACAGAACCAACATTGATCAATGAGTTTAACCTCAGTGAAACCCAGCCTCATTCCTCAATTTTATTCATATTAATATAAACAGAAGCAACATTGATCACAAAGATGAACCTCAGTGAAACCCAGCCTCATACATCAATTATATTCATATTAATATAAACAGAACCAACATTGATCAATGAGTTTAACTTCTTTGAAAAACAGCCTCATTCAATAATTATATTCATATAAATATATACAGAACCAACGTTGATCACAAAGCTGAACCTCAGTGAAACCCAGCCTCATTCATCAGTTATATTCATATTAATATAAACAGAACCAACATTGATCACAAAGCTGAACCTCATTGAAATCCAGCCTCATTCCTCAGTTATATTCATATTAATATAAACAGAACCAACATTGATCAATGAGTTTAACCTCATTGAAACCCACTCTTCTTCATCAATTATATTCATATTAATATAAACAGAACCAACATTGATCAATGAGTTTAACTTCTTTGAAAAACAGCCTCATTCATTAATTATATTCATATAAATATATACAGAACCAACGTTGATCACAAAGCTGAACCTCAGTGAAACCCAGCCTCATTCATCAATTATATTCATATTAATATAAACAGAACCAACATTGACCACAAAGCTGAACCTCAGTGAAACCCAGCCTCATTCATCAGTTATATTCATAGTAATATAAACAGAACCAACATTGATCACAAAGCTTAACCTCTGTGAAACCCAGCCTCATTCATCAATTATATTCATATTAATATAAACAGAACCAACATTGATCACAAAGCTGAACCTCAGTGAAACCCAGCCTCATTCATCAATTATATTCATATTAATATAAACAGAACCAACATTGATCAATTAGTTTAACCTCTTTGAAACCCAGACTCATTCATCAATTATATTCATATTAGTATAAAGAGAACCAACATTGATCACAAAGCTTAACCTCAGTGAAACCCAGCCTCAATCATCAATTATATTCATATTAATATAAACAGAACCAAAATTGATCAATTAGTTTAACCTCAGTGAAACTTAGCCTTATTCCTCAATTATATTCATATTAATATAAACAGAACCAACATTGATCACAAAGCTGAACCTCAGTGAAACAAGCCTCATTCATCCATTATATACATATTAATATAAAAAGAACAAGCATTGACCACAAAGCTGAACCTCAGTGAAACCCAGCCTCATTCATCAATTATATTCATATTAATATAAACAGAACCGACATTGATCACAAAGCTGAACGTCAGTGAAACCCAGCCTCATTCCTCAATTTTATTCATATTAATATAAACAGAAGCAACATTGATCACAAAGATGAACCTCAGTGAAACCCAGCCTCATACATCAATTATATTCATATTAATATAAACAGAACCAACATTGATCAATGAGTTTAACTTCTTTGAAAAACAGCCTCATTCATTAATTATATTCATATAAATATATACAGAACCAACGTTGATCACAAAGCTGAACCTCAGTGAAACCCAGCCTCATTCATCAGTTATATTCATATTAATATAAACAGAACCAACATTGATCACAAAGCTGAACCTCATTGAAATCCAGCCTCATTCCTCAGTTATATTCATATTAATATAAACAGAACCAACATTGATCAATGAGTTTAACCTCATTGAAACCCACTCTTATTCATCAATTATATTCATATTAATATAAACAGAACCAACATTGATCAATGAGTTTAACTTCTTTGAAAAACAGCCTCATTCATTAATTATATTCATATAAATATATACAGAACCAACGTTGATCACAAAGCTGAACCTCAGTGAAACCCAGCCTCATTCATCAATTATATTCATATTAATATAAACAGAAACAACATTGATCAATGAGTTTAACCTCATTGAAAAGCAGCCTCATTCCTCAATTTTATTCATATTAATATAAACAGAACCAACATTGATCAATGAGTTTAACCTCAGTGAAACCCAGCCTCATTCCTCAATTTTATTCATATTAATATAAACAGAAGCAACATTGATCACAAAGCTGAACCTCAGTGAAACCCAGCCTCATACATCAATTATATTCATATTAATATAAACAGAACCAACATTGATCAATGAGTTTAACTTCTTTGAAAAACAGCCTCATTCGTTAATTATATTCATATAAATATATACAGAACCAACATTGATCACAAAGCTGAACCTCAGTGAAACCCAGCCTCATTCATCAATTTTATTCATATTAATATAAACAGAACCAACATTGATCAATGAGTTTAACATCAGTGAAACGCCGCCTCATTCCTCAATTAAGTTCATATTAGTATAAACAGAACCAACATTGATCAATTAGTTTAACCTCAGTGAAACCGCATTTTATAGATTATGGTTGGAAATTCTCAACCACTCTCATCCGAAGACCTCGACTCCCACTTTTGTTAATATATTTGAACTTTAGTCGGACATTCACACCTTCTTTCAGCTGAACCACCTCCGCTCCCTGTTTTGATCATGTATTGACCGGCATTCTTACCTTTTCTAACACATTTTTCAGCAATTATGGTCGGAGATTCACACCTACTCACAGCCGAACAACTCCGCTCCCGGACAGCTCTTTTCTTAACTGCTTTTTTTAAAACTTTGGTTGGACGTTCATGTAACGGTTGTCATTCCACTTGCGTTTATTGTTGTTGTGTGTGGTATGTTGGCTACTTACCTTTATTAAGTATTTCCATTCCTCTGCAGCTTCTGTGAGTTAACCGTGTCTGACCAGCATTCTCGCGTGTGTTATACAGGTAAATGTGTATTTTGTTCATTGTGTATATGTCAGTATTGCGACGGATGCGCCCGAGCTTGTGTGAGTTAACCGTGTCTGACGAGCATTCTCGCGTGTGTTATACAGGAGAGAATAAACGGCCGGTGCAGGCGAAACCAACAAGTCTCAATTGCTAACAAAACACAACGCAGGTTATCATTAAAGAGAACTGAACCTACCAGTACCAAGGGCTGGCATGGTTACACTGGTGCCGTGACCCGTTTAGCTTCTTTCTTCGTCGAGTTGGGTCGTCGGGTCCGTCTATTCCTTTGAGCTGTTGCTGCGGGCAGAGCCAGGCCGCGCAGTTGAGCGCGCTGCGGCGAGATCAAAGACTGCTAAACAATCGGTGGCGGGAACGGAGTCCCATGTTCATTGGTCAAGTCTACGTCAACTGTCTGCGTCAGGTGTAGTCACACATTACACCACGTGGGGACAGAGTGGTGCGCTGCAGTTCGCGGCGGCTTTGAGGAGTGTGAGTGTGTCATTCTGGATGCAGCGATCTCCAGCAGCTTCGACTTTTAAATGGTGGTGTATCCTACTGATGACTGTATGGTTAGGCAGTCCAGGTTGTTAATGAACATTGTTGATATATTCAGAGTCGTTTGACTTAGTGTGAATATTTAAAAAAAAAAAAAAAAAAAGTTTTTTTTATTGATCATTGACTGTGTATATTTGAAGGTACTGTATTGTGTGTACATGATGGACAATAACATGTTTTTTGGAAGAGGGAGGGGTTCAGTGACATCTACCCCACTTCCTTGGGTCGGCAGGGGCAGAGCTACATTCTTGCTCTCTCCAGGGGCATCTACTCCAGGATTCAGTGTCAGGAACCTGGGAGGGGCTGATGGTGCTTCTGGGGACTTGTAGCATGACGGATGGCAAGCGCCAGTTCCGCCAGGGGGGGAAGCATCGAGCAATTACCTGGCTGGTGTGGCCACGCAGATTGGCCTCTCCATAGGTGAGACCATCGCTGCATGCCTGGAGTCTCGTTTGCGTAATGGGCTGGGGAATAGCTCTGTGGGTCCTGCTGGTAACACCGTTATAGATCCATCATTATTAAATGTAGTGATAAGATCTGAGGCTAAAGAGCCTGTTGGGTTTAAAGGCGATGGTCGTGATGGACACACTGTTTCAGGAGTGGGAGGAAATGATGATGGTGTACCTGAAGAAGAAGGGGGTTCCAGCTGCTGAACAGGCTGAGGAGGTGCTGAATAAGCTCAGTGGGAGGGCACGGGATGTCGTTAGAGTGGGCGTTCGTAGTAGGCCGCAAGTATCCCTGTCTGGAGGCCCAGAACCCATCTTTGAGATTCTGAAGCAGCACTTCAGCGACACAGTTTCTTCTGGAATGCCTCTGGCTGATTTTGTATGCCACATTACCGAAGGAGGGTGAGGATCCCTTTGATTACTGGCTACGACTAAACAGAGCAATGGACGTAACAGAGGACTGTCTTAAGAGACAGAGTAAGTCATTCGAGGGTTTGCCCCGTGTCTTGACGGCCATGTTCGTTAGACACTGCCCTGACCCAGAACTCTCACTGATTTTCAAATGTAAACCCCTGTCCCAGTGGTCTGTCACAGAGGTGCATGAGCGACTTGTGGAGCACTGTGGGGACAGTGCACGGGTGCCTCGAGTCAGAATGCTCACCCCAGCACCCACACACACTCACACATGAAGGGTTTTGGGGGCGTGTGTGTTCGGTGGGGTGTAGTGGATGGGGCCACGTAGGTGGTCCCCTTTGGTTGCACTCTGCAGTTCCCTGCCCCTGTTTTAATTTCACCTTAGACATTACTACTTATCAAACACACTCACACACACACATTAGGTCTTGGGGGGTGGTTACACTGAGTGGCATCTGGTGGGCGGGGCTCTTTGGGTATGTAGGCTGCCCAGAGTGCCGCGCTCCCAGTTCTACAAGTTTGGCTGCCCCTCAATTTTAATTGCTCACTATTAGAAAATATTGAAGAGCCAGAAGGGTGAGGGGAGGGGTCTTCTTCGCACACCCCTGCTTCCTGGTGTCTGCTCGGGGCAGGAGGGGCCAGGAGGATTAATTACTTGTTCTGCTGGTTCGGGGTCTGTGGTGGCTGGGGGGTTGCTGGCCTCCTGGTGTGCCCGCTGCACTACACCCCAGCAGAGTCGAGGGAGGTAGGATGTGTGGATGTGTGGATGTATGGGACGTGAAAGTGTGTGTGGTAATGATTGGGCCTGGATCTGGGACTTGCTGTCGCCTGGCCTGCCTGTGTTTCTCCCGATGGGGCATCAGCGTTGCCTCTCCCCACTGCTCGCGACTTCACCCACCTGTGGGCACGTCTTGACTCCCAGGGCACTTGGCCAGGGGCGCTGGGGCAGGCGCTGACCCACTTTGTGGCTGTCTGGGGCGCTTGGCCCTCCTGGGTATTGGGTGGGGCCTCTGCCGGGGGGTTTGGGGGCGCTCGGGCTCCTGGGGCCCAGGTCCAGTGCACGGCCCATGTCTGGGCGGCTGGGGCCTGGCGGGGTCGGTGGGCTGTTACCCCTGGTTCCCGGAGTGCCTCTGCCCTATGCTTATGGGGGCTCTTTCCGGGGGCTTCCTCTGCAGTCTTCTGGGTGGATGCGTGGTTGCCCCTGCGGTGGGCTGCCTGGGTTCTGTGCTCTGTGGGGGCTGCTGGTGGCCTGGGTCTTGTGGCCCTCTCTGCCTGCTTCTGATTGCTTGGGGGGGGGCTGTGGATTGTGGCCCTGTACGCTTATACACTCATAACTAAGCACGGTTATCATGTAGGTCCTGTGCCATGGGTGTTGCATGTTCTCACACACACACACACACATTCATTAGTCCAGTAGCATGGTCACTAAGCAGTTGATGTATTATCATGTCGTCTCAGGTCATCTATATCCACAGCTGTGTTGTATGCGATTGCCGCTTCTTGTGCTTGTTTTTGTTTGTTTGTGTGTTTGTTTTTTCTCTGCTTGTCTGCTTTCAGGTGCTCCTGGTGGCACTAAGGCTGGATTCCCCTCATAGGCCATGGATTGTTGTCTGTTTTGTTTTTTACAGGTGTAGCAGCTGGTTGTCTGGTTTTTGTTTCTATTTTTGTTCTGTTTCCTCTTCTTTCCTTGTCCCCCGGTCCGGTTCAGTTCAGTTCATGTCATATATTGTAAACAGAAATAAATAAATGGGCATCAAGGGGAGCTTTACATTTATAAAACTTCCCTTGGCAAAACAAATCTGTTTGGCATCAAAGGTATTCAGACTACAATTCTTCTGACATAATGCTGAACAGGACAAGGGGAAAAAAAAGTAAAGAAGACAATTCTGCCGAAAGCCAGGGATAGACCTGTTCTAAGTTCTATACTTTTTAAAAGGGGCGTGTTTATCAACTGTGGAATTAGAAGATTTACAAAAATGGTTAAGTGCTAGATCTTCATCTGGGATTTTAACAGTGTCATATAACTATTCAACAGATCAGTTAAAAAAAAGCCTGCTCATGGAGATGTTTCAGGATCTGGATACCAAGCGTGGACCTAATGTTTTCATTTTTGCAATTCTGATACAGGCTATTGAGCAGTGATAACTAACACCAAGTTCAGATACTGCGGATTTTCTACCTTTGATTTGTTAAGATTGAGCCAATCAGGGACAACCTTGAAGGATCTCTTTGGTTTTGTAGGATCAGTAATTACCTGAGAAAGGTTGATATTGGTACACACCTTTTTTAAATGATCAGAGGCAGAGTTCAACTTGTTTAAATTAAAATTGCCACACAGAGATTGGGTTTAGGCCACATGCACACAGAATGACATCAACAAATATAAGAAATATTAAACATTTACACATAGATTTTTGAATATATGTAGAGGAATGATACTTTGAAATGTGCTCATTGCGGAGTTATGATCAGTTGAGTAATGAAGGTTGAACTATTCTGGGAAAGAGGTTCTATTCCCAGCATCATGATGGACACTCCTGATATAGAAGGTTTCGCTAACGCATTGGAATTGTTTTACTATTTTCATATGCATGTGCAATGAAGAATTGCTTGCTGCTGATAAATGCAAAGAAGAACAGCTTACACATAGATGCTCACATATAGGCTGCTGAATGCAATGAAGACCTGCTTATCAAGTAAAGTTCAATGTCAATGTGTAATATTCAATTAGGATTTGCAAAACAGTGAAGTTAAACAATGAATGGGTCCATAGTCGGTATGAGAAGACTACAGGAATATTTACCTGGGTGTACGTTCAAACAGAGATGAGAAAATTGCGATAAATAATTGTTTGTTTGTTTGTTAGTATGTATAGGAATGTTATGTGTATAAACTGTGTTGAGTTATAGTTACTCAGTAGTGTCTCAGTGAAACAACCGACGGGGGAAGCCTTGCGGTGACAACAAAAGCAGTGTTTTACTGATCAGTCAAGTTGCTCCAGTGTACTCCATACAAACTGGTTGGCTACTGAAGGGATAGAAAATGGGGAATACTTGTTTTAAAGCAAACAAGGAATTAGATGGGAAAAATACATGTTTTAACGGGACCCAGACAATATTAAATACTCAGACAGATGGGAGAAGAAGTGTAGTTTTGTAGGAAATCACAAAATTATTACATAGAATTAGTGAAATCAATTGAAGAATGCCTTTCTGAAGAGCTGTTTACCACAGATGAGCAGCTTTGTGACCAAGCACATTGTAGATCGCTTTACTGCCAAAATGATCTAATTTAATGGATTGGTTTAGACATGCATAACAGCATTTTAAGAACAAAGAGAGAAACAAAAAGGGACAACGCTTCATGGTGGAAGGTGATGTATAAATAACTGTGTATATGATGAAGGGGGTGGCAACACCCATTCCGAAATTTCGCCATTCCGACATCCCGCTATTCCGACATCCCACCATTCCGACATACCACCATTCCGACATACCACCATTCCGACATGCAAACGTCGCTATTCTGACGTTCAAATGTCCCACCATTCCGACAAGGCTTTCCGTATAAGGAAATGTGTGTTACTCAACAGGTGAGTCCCTTCTTTCTGTTCATGCAATTTATATGCTTAACACATGTTTATAGACAAGCGTTATTAAAAACACAAAGTCTCGGCAACTGGAGGAGGAGAAGCAGTCCGTGGTGGTTTTCAATCACACACTCCAATGCCACTTGTTTTAACTTCCGAAAATTTAATCCAGGAAAAAAAGGCTTACAAACATGGACCAAAACGGCTCCATAACACGCACAAGAATCCAAAAGAAACGAAAGTTAACTAAAAGAAAGCAAATAAACAGTATGAAGTGGTCAAAATTGGTTTTACGCATGCCTATGTGCGTCTGGCACATGCGTCTTCGGGCTCTCCCACGTTGGTTTGTGGATGAAAGCTATATGTTCAGCTGTAATGTCATGTAAAAACAATCTCTACATGACATTTACTCCCAGGTGTGACCAGTTAGGTCCTTAAGATATCAACAGGCTGTATAAAGCTACAACCGTTGCGGCTGTGTGTTTGTGCCAAATGCGCAAAGCCCATCCGCGCTTCCCAAAATTGGAGTGAGTACTCATAAATCACGTGAATAACATGAATAAACGTTTTTACTGAATTTTGTTGTGTTTTATACGTTCTATGCTGTCATTTCTCTCTTCTCCTATTGGCAAGGCAAGGCAGAGTGCTCGCAACTGTGTCCTGTGCAGTAGCCGTGATATCTGTAATTGCAATTATTACTTTTGCATATGATGATAGCGTGCAAAAGACGCATGGCTGGCTGCTGTGACAGCTCACTGACAATGTATTTCTGCTTAATCAGTTTCAGTCTCGCCAGAGTTATATTAATATCTGTATTTTTATATTTGAAATTCAGGGGATTTTGATAATAGATTATTAAAGTTTGTTTGCGAGGCTGTGGCCTCTGCATGTGCAAAGCTTGTGCGCCAAACTTTAGGGCGTATTTGCGCCGGCATATCATTAGTGCAAAATGTTTTGGGTAAAAAATAGGCTATTAAAAGGAACTGTCGGAATGGCGGTATGTTAAAAAAAACAAAAAACATACCGCCATTCCGACCATAGGAGGAAAAAAGTGTCGGAATGGTGGGACGTTTGATAAAAAATTAAGTGTCGCCATTCCGACAATTGGAGACCCATGTCGGAATGGCGAGATGTCGGAATGGCAGCATGTAACCATGATGAAGGAGAGACCATTTGAGCAGCACAGCCATTTCGCAGCACAGGGACAGCAGTCCAAGTTACAGGATCTCCCACGTGGTATCACCTGTCACATTGTGTCAAGGCATCAAAAGAAGAAAAAATCACCAAACTCAAGGACAAAAAGACAAAGACTCCGGTGAACGAAGACAGAGGACTGACAAACCAGAAATACAAAAGGATTCTCGATATCAAGATCCAGAAGAAGAGGCTAACAATGCCACGAACACTTACGATGCTGGGAATGATGCCAGCAATGAACAGAGAAGAAGATTCAGTGTCATCAATCTGCATTACGTGCCTCTAATGAGGGGGTGAATATAGAATCCTCAACGATTACAACGTCTCTGGGAACTGTGACAACAACAAGGTTTAAACCATTTTGATATATATTGTAACCTATTGTCTAAGGAATAGTGCTGAAAATGAGGTAAATCTAATCCACCACTGTCCTTGGTCTTCTGTAGGGTTTTTAAACTAATACGTGGTGGTTTGTTTTTCCACAGAAATTTGGAGATGCATGAATCTAGTGACTTAAACCAAGTAGCAAATGGTTTTATGGGGATCATTGAGAACAAATAGTTAACTTTTGGTAGTATCATCATTTTAATGGATGTAACTCTCCCCATAAGTGATATAGGTAAGGACTTCCAACGAGAGATCGTCCTCTACTGTCTTTAATAATTGCACATAATTTAGCTTTGTTAGCTCTGAGAGCCTGGAGGAAATGTTTATGCCTAAATATCTAATATTTCCTGACTGTAAAGTGATCGCAGGTATATTATGGACCCTACAGTTAATGGGCAGAACTGTGGTCTTAGACCAGTTGATAGAGTAGTCAGAAAGTGCTGAGAATTTATTTATGAGTGTGATCGTGTGACTGAGAGACGTCTGTGAGTTCTGAAGGAAAAGTAATACATCATCAGCATAAAGACTTATTTTATGCTCAATATTTTGGGATTAATTACTCACAAACGGGTAAGAAAAGGTAGTATTGCCAGACCATACATGATCAAAACAGGGAGCGGAGGTGGTTCAGCTGCAAGGTGTGAATGTCTGACTATAGTTTGTAAAAAGCGGGTAAGATAAGGTGCGAATGCCCGACAATGTATGATCAAAAGAGGGAGCGGAGGTTTTCGGCTGCAAGAAGGTCTGAATGTCCACCCAAAATTCCTGAAAAATGGGTAAAAAAAGGGTGCGAATGCCAAACCATACATCATCAAAAGCAGGAGTGGATGTGTTCGGCTACAAGAAGATTTGAATGTCCATCAATAATTGCTTTAAAACATGAAAGAAAATTTTCGAATATCAAACCGCACATGATCATAAGCGGGAGAGGAGTTGTTCAGCTGCAAGAAGGTGTGAATGTCCACCCATAATTACTGAAAAATGGGTAAGAAAAGGTGAAAATGCCAAACCATACATCATCATAAGCAGGAGTGGATGTGTTCGGCTACAAGAAGGTTTGAATGTCCGACCATAGTTTGTAAAAAGCGGGTAAGAAATGGTTCGAATGCCCGAACATAGACCATCAAAAGAGGGAGCGGAGGTGTTCCGCTGTAAGAAGGTGTAAATGTCCGACCATAGTTGGTAAAAAGCGGGTAAGAAAAGGTTAAAATACCCGACTGTACACAATCAATAGCGGGAGCGGAGTTGTTTGGCTACAAGAAGGTGTGAAAGTCCGACCACGGATTGTAAAAAGCGGGTAAGAAAAGGTTCGAATGCCCGAATATATACCATCAAAAGTGGAAGTGGATGTGTTCGGCTGCAAGAAGGTGTGAACGTCCGACCAAAGTTTGTAAAAAGCAGTTAAGAAAAGGTTCGAATATCCAACCAAACATAATCAAAAGCGGGAAAAGAGCTGTTCGACTGCAAGTAGGTGTGAATGTCAGATCATAATTTGCAAAAAGCTGATGAGAAAGGGTGAGAATGCCCGGCTATACAACATCAAATGCGGGAGCGCAAGTGTTTGGCTGTGAGTAGGTGTGAATGTCCGACCATAATTGCTGAAAAATGTGTTAGAAGAGACTAGAATGCCGGACAATACATCATCAAATGCGGGAGCGGAGTTGTTCGGCTGTGAGTAGGTGTGAATCTCCGAGCATAGTTTGTAAAAAGGGGGTAAGAATAGGTTCGAATGCCCGAACATACACTATCAAAACAGGGAGCTTAGGTGGCTCAGCTGCAAGGTGTGAATGTCTGACTATAGTTTGTAAATAAGGTGCGAATGCCCAACAATGTATAATCAAAAGAGGGAGCGGAGGTTTTCGGCTACAAGAAGGTTTGAATGTCCGACCATAGTTTGTAAAAAGCGGGTAAGAAAAGGTTCAAGCGCCTGACTATACACCATCAAAAGCGGGAGCAGAGGTGTTCCGCTGTAAGACGGTGTGAATGTCCGACCATATTTGGTAAAAAGCGGGTAAGAAAAGGTTAAAATACCCGACTGTACACAATCAATAGCGGGAGAGGAGGTGTTCAGCTGCAAGAAGGTTTGAATGTCCACCCATAATTACTGAAAAATGGGTAAGAAAAGGTGCGAATGCCCAACCATACATTATCAAAAGCAGGTGTGAATGTCAGATCATAATTTGCAAAAAGCTGATGAGAAAGGGTGAGAATGCCCGACTATACACCATCAAATGCGGGAGCGGAGTTGTTTGGCTGTGAGTAAGTGTGAATCTCCGACCATAATTGCTGAAAAATGTGTTAGAAAAGGTAAGAATGCCGGTCCATACATCATCAAAAGCGGGAGAGGTGGTGTTCGGCTGCAAGTAGGTGTGAATGTCCAGCCATAATTACTAACAAACGGGTAAGAAAAGGTAGTATTGCCAGACCATACATGATCAAAACAGGGAGCGGAGGTGGTTCAGCTGCAAGAAGGTGTGAATGTCCGACTAAAGTTCAAATATATTAACAAAAGCGGGAGGAGAGGTCTTCGGATGAGAGTGGTTGAGAATTTCCAACCATAATCTATAAAATGCGGTGAAAAAAAAGGTGTCATAGAACACTAAAAGGTCGAGCGGAAGTGTTCGGCTGCAAGAAGGTGTGAATGTCCGACTATATTTGGTGAAAAGCAGGTGAAGCAAGGTCTGAATGCCCAACCTTACATCATCAAAAGCGAGATCAGAGGTGTTTGGCTGCATGAAGGCCATAGTTTGCCAAAAGCGGGTAAGCTGCGAATGACCGACTAAATATCAACAAAAGGTCTTCGGATGCAAGTGGGTGTGAATATCCCACCATACAAGTATGGTGGAGAGGAAGCTGGGAACAGCCGACCATAGTTTGCAAAAAGCGGGTGAGAAAAGGTGCGAATGTCCAACCATACATGATCAAAACAGGGAGCGGAGGTGTTTGGCTGTGACAAGGTGTGAATATCCACACAAAATTAATGAAAAGCGGGCAACAAGTAGGTTTGAATGCCCAACCATACATCATCAAAAGCAGGATTGGATGTGTTCGGCTACAAGGTTTGAATGTCCGAGCATAGTTTGTAAAAAGCGGGTAAGAAAAGGTTCGAATGCCCAAACATACACCATCAAAAGAGGGAGCGGAGGTGTTCCGCTGTAAGAAGGTGTGAATGTCCGACCATAGTTGGTAAAAAACGGGTAAGAAAAGGTTAAAATACCCGACTGTACACAATCAATAGCGGGAGCGGATGTGTTAGGCTACAAGAATGTGTGACAGTCCGACCATGGTTTGTAAAAAGCTGCTAAGAAAAGGTTCGAATGCCCGAATATATACCATCAAAAGCGGAAGCGGAGGTGTTCGGCTGCAAGAAGGTGTGAACATCTGACCAAAGTTTGCAAAAAGCAGTTAAGAAATTGAAATCGAACCTTTTCTTACCCGCTTTTTACAAACTTTTTTACAAACCTTCTTGTAGCCCAGTGGTTCTCAAACTTTTTCGTTCATTCCCCACTTTGGACAAGCGGGACTTTTCAAGCCCCACCTGGCCCCATCGTCCCAACACAATGCCAGTGAAATACGCCAAGCTGAACATTTTCAAGTAACATCATACTGTATCTAAATTCTAACTCAATAACATCAAGACAAGGTTGACAAGACAGGTGAGCAAGTGAACACAGCAAAGCTACAAGCTTAAAATGTTTCAATTTATTAAAGTAACATCAAGTAACATCATGTTGTATCTAAATTCTAACAACATCAAATAACCGCAAGTTCAAAAATAAAGAAAAAAAGTGCAGCTGTGTCATAAGTTCCATCAAGTTCAAAAATAGAGAAAATAAAAGTGCCACTTTGCAATCTGTTAAAAAAAGAAAAGAAGAGAAATACATTTGGCAAACAGGTGAACAAGTGAGCATATGATTGTTATCCCTGCATTAGTGGCTGCAGTGAGCCTGTTTTGCATTGCACATCTTTTCAAAGCGGGGGTGCAGGCTTGATACCGCCATGCTCAATGTTCAGCTGAGATCTGTATTTTGTCTTCAGTGAAGCAACAGCTGAAAAGCCCATCTCACAGAGATATGATGTTGCAAAGGGAAGCAGAATGCACGCAGCTCTCTGCCCGATGAGTGGATACTCCCTCTCCACTCCAAACCAGAATTCACTCAGAGTCTGAGCCTTAAACCTCAGTCTCAGGGTGGAGTCAGATGTCATCTCAATAAACTGGTCCTCCTCAGCAGAGCTAAAATCAGCAGGTGCTGCAGGCAGAATATATATTAAATGAGCTTACTTGTCATTGCATAATAAACACAAATCTGTTTGCCAACAATCCATTCCAGTTAGTTGGTAGCAAACATCATAAATAAAATGTCAAAATACCAACCTGCTGCATTGAATGGATCCATAACCCAGGCATACTGAGCACTGTTGATTGGGAAGTATTTTTGAAACAATCCTCTCAGGGAAGAGATGTGCTGCTTAATACATGGGATCACTGTGGTGGCTCCAGAATCAGTGGTTTCAGCAACTTCACTCAGGTTCTCAAAGACATCTATGTTTGGCTGATCGAGGCGCCTGCCCCATACCTCGAGCTTTCGGGAGAATGCTGTGATCTTGTCTGCCAGGTGAGGTAGGTGCTTGTCTTTGCCTTGAAGCTGAAGATTTAATTCATTCAGCTTGCCAAACACATCGCTGAGGTAGGCCAGTTTAAGCAGAAATTGTTCATCACAGAACTTGCTTGCAGCCTCATACATGTGCTCCTCCTCCAAGAACATCCGAATCTCTGCCCTGAGCTCAAAGACGCGCGACAGCACTTTACCCCGGGAGAGCCATCTTGCTTCACTGTGAAACAGCACAGATGTGTGATCGGCTCCCATTTCCTCACAAAGTGCGGAGAACAGTCGCGCTTTCAGGGGTCGGATTTTGATAAAATTCACCACGCTCACAACTTCTGTCAAAACCTCATTTAGTTCAGGGCTGAGCTGTCTTGACGCGAGCGCTTCCCTGTGAATAACACAGTGCGTCCAGTGCGCATCTGGCGCAACCCTCTTTATTAGCGCCTGCAGCCCTTTTCTTGACCCTGCCATGGTCTGTGCGCCATCAGAGCAAAAGCCCACACAGTTTTCCCATTTAAGATGGTGTTCTTTGAGGTAACTGTCCATGATCTTAAACAGCTCATCAGCTGTGGCTCTAT
This sequence comes from Leuresthes tenuis, assembly GCF_036924035.1. Lineage (NCBI taxonomy): Eukaryota > Metazoa > Chordata > Actinopteri > Atheriniformes > Atherinopsidae > Leuresthes > Leuresthes tenuis. The sequence continues at coordinate 27,565,165 of NW_027325374.1, forward strand.
TTTTTATGTATTTGCAAAAGAGCAACTCCTCGCACAGTGACTCGCAATTCACAAAGCGCACGTACGAGAGGAACAGGCAGTCTTTATTGCTGTCAGTAGCTTCGTCCACTTGTAATGCAAAACGACTTTCTTTTAATTTTTCTATTAGTTGTTCCTCAAGATCACTTGAAATGTCCCATATACGTCTCGCAATTGTGTCGTTTGACAGTGGGACAGCTTTTAATTTTGCTGCGCTTGTCTCGTCAAGCATAACTGACACCATGTCTAAAGCAGCGGGGAGAATGAGCTGCTCAGCAATTGTGTGTGGTTTTTTGCATTGTGCAATTCTGTATGCAACTCTATATGAAGCCATCTGTGCTTTACCGTTTGCTGATGCAGCTTTTACCATGCGATTCTCCTGTTGACGGTATTCTGCCAGTTTTCTTTGAAAGAAATCAATGGGCTTATTGACGTGACTGGGGTGTGTGGTCTCCAGGTGTCTTCTTAATTTGTTGGGTCTCATGCTGTCTGCTGCTAGCGGTTTAAGACACAGAACACACATGGGTCTCTCCTCTGCCCCCACCGCCGTTGCCGTGAATCCAAGAGCAAGATACCCTTCATCATATTTCCTTTTTGGTTGGCTTTTTGGTTGATGAGGCCCGTCTGGTTTGTGTCTCTCTGCTGGCGCTGGTTCAACAACTTTTGTGGTCCGTGTCACAAATTTATCCATGTTGTTATTGCCTCCGCTCGTCTGCTATCCATCGGCGCGAAAGTTTCCCTCCCAAAAACGGCTTCTGTCCAATCCTACGTTAGCAACCGTAACTATGCACAAGAGTCCAGTCAAGCTTTCGGCAAATGTTGAGTTCCTTTCGTTTGAACTTCGCCAACATTTAATCTGGTGAATGTATCTTTCAAAAAGCTTATTGTAAAAAAAAATATAAAGATAGGCATAAAAGGGAAATATTTCCTCCCGTTTGGCGCGCCCCACCTGTCACGTCTCTATTCCCCACCAGTGGGGCGCGCCCCACACTTTGAGAACCGCGGTTGTAGCCGAACACATCCACTCCTGCTTTTGATGATGTATGGTTGGGCATTCGCACCTTTTCTTACCCATTTTTCAGTAATTATTGGTGGACATTCAGACCTTCTTGCAGCTGAACACCTCTGCTCCCTCTTTTGATCATACATTGTCGGGCATTCGCACCTTGTCTTACCCGCTTTTTACAAACTTTAGTCAGACATTCACACCTTGCAGCTGAACCACCTCCGCTCCCTGTTTTGATCATGTATGGTCTGGCAATACTACCTTTTCTTACCCATTTGTGAGTAATTATGGGTGGACATTCACACCTACTTGCAGCCGAACACCACGTCTCCCGCTTTTGATGATGTATTGTCCGGCATTCTAGTCTCTTCTAACACATTTTTCAGCAATTATGGTCGGACATTCACACCTACTCACAGCCGAACACTTCCGCTCCCGCATTTGATGGTGTATAGCCGGGCATTCTCACCCTTTCTCATCAGCTTTTTGCAAATTATGATCTGACATTCACACCTACTTGCAGTCGAACAGCTCTGCTCCCGCTTTTGATTATGTTTGGTTGGATATTCGAACCTTTTCTTAACTGCTTTTTACAAACTTTGGTCGGACGTTCACACCTTCTTGCAGCCGAACACCTCCACTTCCACTTTTGATGGTATATATTCGGGCATTCGAACCTTTTCTTACCCGCTTTTTACAAACCGTGGTCGGACTTTCACACCTTCTTGTAGCCGAACAACTCCGCTCCCGCTATTGATTGTGTACAGTCGGGTATTTTAACCTTTTCTTACCCGCTTTTTACCAACTATGGTCGGACATTTACACCTTCTTACAGCGGAACACCTCCGCTCCCTCTTTTGATGGTCTATGTTTGGGCATTCGAACATTTTCTTACCCGCTTTTTACAAACTATGGTCGGACATTCAAACCTTCTTCTAGCCGAACACATCCACTCCTGCTTTTGATGATGTATGGTTTGGCATTCGCACCCTTTTTTTACCCATTTTTCAGGAATTATTGGTGGACATTCAGACCTTCTTGCAGCCGAAAACCTCCGCTCCCTCTTTTGATCATGCATTGTCGGGCATTCGCACCTTGTCTTACCCGCTTTTTATAAACTTTAGTTGGACATTCACACCTTCTTGCAGCTGAACGACCTCCGCTCCCTGTTTTGATCATGTATGGTCTGGCAATACTACCTTTTCTTACCCGTTTGTGAGTAATTAATCCCAAAATATTGAGCATAAAATAAGTCTTTATGCTGATGATGTATTACTTTTCCTTCAGAACTCACAGACGTCTCTCACTCACACGATCACACTCATAAATAAATTCTCAACACTTTCTGACTACTCTATCAACTGGTCTAAGACCACAGTTCTGCCCATTAACTGTAGGGTCCATAATATACCTGCGATCACTTTACAGTCAGGAAATATTAGATATTTAGGCATAAACATTTCCTCCAGGCTCTCAGAGCTAACAAAGCTAAATTATGTGCAATTATTAAAGACAGTAGAGGACGATCTCTCTTGTTGGAAGTCCTTACCTATATCACTTATGGGGAGAATTACATCCATTAAAATGATGATACTACCAAAAGTTAACTATTTGTTCTCAATGATCCCCATAAAACCATCTGCTACTTGGTTTAAGTAACTAGATTCATGCATCTCCAAATTTCTGTGGAAAAACAAACCACCACGTATTAGTTTAAAAACCCTACAGAAGACCAAGGACAATGGTGGATTAGATTTACCTCATTTTCAGCACTATTCCTTAGCCAATAGGTTACAATATATATCAAAATGGTTTAAACCTTGTTTTTGTCACAGTTCCCAGAGACGTTGTAATCGTTGAGGATTCTATATTCACCCCCTCATTAGAGGCACGTGTTGCAGATTGATGACACTGAATCTTCTTCTCTGTTCATTGCTGGCATCATTCCCAGCATCGTAAGTGTTCGTGGCATTGTTAGCCTCTTCTTCTGGATCTTGATATCGAGAATCCTTTTGTATTTCTGGTTTGTCAGTGCTCTCTCTTCGTTCACCGGCGTCTTCGTCTTTTTGTCCTTGAGTTTGGTGATTTTTTCTTCTTTTGATGCCTTGACACAATGTGACAGGTGATACCACGTGGGAGATCCTGTAACTTGGACTGCTGTCCCTGTGCTGCGAAATGGCTGTGCTGCTCAAATGGTCTCTCCTTCATCATGGTTACATGCTGCCATTCCGACATCTCGCCATTCCGACATGGGTCTCCAATTGTCGGAATGGCGACACTTAATTTTTTATCAAACGTCCCACCATTCCGACACTTTTTTCCTCCTATGGTCGGAATGGCGGTATGTTTTTTTTTTTTTAACATACCGCCATTCCGACAGTTCCTTTTAATAGCCTATTTTTTACCCAAAACATTTTGCACTAATGATATGCCGGCACAAATACACCCTAAAGTTTGGCGCAGAAGCTCTGCACATGCAGAGGCCACAGCCTCTTAAACAAACTTTAATAATCTATTATCAAAATCCCCTGAATTTCAAATATAAAAATACAGATATTAATGTAACTCTGGCGAGACTGAAACTGATTAAGCAGAAATACATTGTCAGTGAGCTGTCACAGCAGCCAGCTGGAGCGGAGCTCTCCACAGAGCCCATGCGTCTTTTGCACGCTGTCATCATATGCAAAAGTAATAATTTCACAGATATCACGGCTACGGCACAGGACACAGTTGCGAGCACTCTGCCTTGCCTTGCCAATAGGAGAAGAGAGAAATGACAGCATAGAACGTATAAAACACAACAAAATGCAGTAAAAACGTTTATTCATGTTATTCACGTGATTTATGAGTACTCGCTCCAATTTTGGGAAGCGCGGATGGGCTTTGCGCATTTGGCACAAACACACAGCCGTTGCGCAAGGCTTTATACAGCCTGTTGATATCTTAAGGACGTAACTGGTCACACCTGGGAGTAAATGTCATGTAGAGATTGTTTTTACATGACATTACAGCTGAACATATAGCTTTCATCCACAAACCAATGTGGGAGAGCCCGAAGATGCATGTGCCAGACGCACATAGGCATGCGTAAAACCAATTTTGACCACTTCATACTGTTTATTTGCTTTCTTTTAGTTAATTTTCGTTTCTTTTGGATTCTTGTGCGTGTTATGGAGCCGTTTTGGTCCATGTTTGTAAGCCTTTTTTTCCTGGATTAAATTTTCGGAAGTTGAAACAAGTGGCATTGGAGTGTGTGATTGAAAACCACCGCGGACTGCTTCTCCTCCTCCAGTTGCCGAGACTTTGTGTTTTTAATAACGCTTGTCTATAAACATGTGTTAAACATATAAATTGCATGAACAGAAAGAAGGGACTCACCTGTTGAGTAACACACATTTCCTTATACAGAAAGCCTTGTCGGAATGGTGGGACATTTGAACGTCGGAATGGTGGGACGTTTGCATGTCGGAATGGTGGTATGTCGGAATGGTGGTATGTCGGAATGGTGGGATGTCGGAATAGCGGGATGTCGGAATGGCGGGATTTCGGAATGGGTGTTGCCACCCCCTTCATCATATACACTTTTATTTATACATCACCTTCCACCATGAAGCGTTGTCCCTTTTTGTTTCTCTCTTTGTTCTTAAAATGCTGTTATGCATGTCTAAACCAATCCATTAAATTAGATCATTTTGTCAGTAAAGCGATCTACTTTGTGCTTGGTCGCAAAGCTGCTCATCTGTGGTAAACAGCTCTTCAGAAAGGCATTCTTCAATTGATTTCACTAATTCTATGTAATAATTTTGTGATTTCCTACAAAACTACACTTCTTCTCCCATCTGTCTGAGTATTTAATATTGTCTGGGTCCCGTTAAAACATGTATTTTTCCCATCTAATTCCTTGTTTGCTTTAAAACAAGAATTCCCCATTTTCTATCCCTTCAGTAGCCAACCAGTTTGTATGGAGTACACTGGAGCAACTTGACTGATCAGTAAAACACTGCTTTTGTTGTCACCGCAAGGCATCCCCCGTCGGTTGTTTCACTGAGACACTACTGAGTAACTATAACTCAACACAGTTTATACACATAACATTCATATACATACTAACAAACAAACAAACAATTATTTATCGTGATTTTCTCATCTCTGTTTGAACGTACACCCAGGTAAATATTCCTGTAGTCTTCTCATACCGACTATGGACCCATTCATTGTTTAACTTCACTGTTTTGCAAATCCTAATTGAATATTACACATTGACATTGAACTTTACTGGATAAGCAGGTCTTCATTGCATTCAGCAACCTATATGTGAGCATCTATGTGTAAGCTGTTCTTCTTTGCATTTATCAGCAGCAAGCAATTCTTCATTGCACATGCATATGAAAATAGTAAAACAATTCCAATGCGTTAGCGAAACCTTCTATATCAGGAGTGTCCATCATGATGCTGGGAATAGAACCTCTTTCCCAGAATAGTTCAACCTTCATTACTCAACTGATCATAACTCCGCAATGAGCACATTTCAAAGTATCATTCCTCTACATGTATTCAAAAATCTATGTGTAAATGTTTAATATTTCTTATATTTGTTGATGTTATTCTGTGTGCATGTGGCCTAAACCCAATCTCTGTGTGGCAATTTTAATTTAAACAAGTTGAACTCTGCCTCTGATCATTTAAAAAAGGTGTGTACCAATATCAACCTTTCTCAGGTAATTACTGATCCTACAAAACCAAAGAGATCCTTCAAGGTTGTCCCTGATTGGCTCAATCTTAACAAATCAAAGGTAGAATATCCGCAGTATCTGAACTTGGTGTTAGTTATCACTGCTCAATAGCCTGTATCAGAATTGCAAAAATGAAAACATTAGGTCCACGCTTGGTATCCAGATCCTGAAACATCTCCATGAGCAGGCTTTTTTTTAACTGATCTGTTGAATAGTTATATGACACTGTTAAAATCTCAGATGAAGATCTAGCACTTGACCATTTTTGTAAATCTTCTAATTCCATAGTTGATAAACATGCCCCTTTTAAAAAGTATAGAACTTAGAACAGGTCTAGTCCCTGACTTTCGGCAGAACTGTCTTCTTTACTTTTTTTTTTTTTTCCCCTTGTCCTGTTCAGCATTATGTCAGAAGAATTGTAGTCTGAATACCTTTGATGCCAAACAGATTTGCTTTGCCAAGGGAAGTTTTATAAATGTAAAGCTCCCCTTGATGCCCATTTATTTATTTCTGTTTACAAGATATGACATGAACTGAACTGAACCGGACCGGGGGACAAGGAAAGAAGAAGAGGAAAGAAGAGGAAACAGAACAAAAATAGAAACAAAAACCAGACAACCAGCTGCTACACCTGTAAAAAACAAAACAGACAACAATCCATGGCCTCTGAGGGGAATCCAGCCTTAGCGCCACCAGGAGCACCTGAAAGCAGACAAGCAGAGAAAAAACAAACAAACAAACAAAAACAAGCACAAGAAGCGGCAATCGCATACAACACAGCTGTGGATATAGATGACCTGAGACGACATGATAATACATCAACTGCTTAGCGACCATGCTACTGGACTAATGAATGTGTGTGTGTGTGTGTGTGTGAGAACATGCAACACCCATGGCACAGGACCTACATGATAACCGTGCTTAGTTATGAGTGTATAAGCGTACAGGGCCACAATCCACAGCCCCCCCCAAGCAATCAGAAGCAGGCAGAGAGGGCCACAAGACCCATGCCACCAGCAGCCCCCACAGAGCACAGAACCCAGGCAGCCCACCGCAGGGGCAACCACGCATCCACCCAGAAGACTGCAGAAGAAGCCCCCGGAAAGAGCCCCCATAAGCATAGGGCAGAGGCCCTCCGGGAGCCAGGGGCAACAGCCCACCGACCCCGCCAGGCCCCAGCCGCCCAGACATGGGCCGTGCACTTGACCCGGGCCCCAGGGGCCCGAGCGCCCCCAAACCCCCCGGCAGAGGCCCCACCCAATACCCAGGAGGGCAACGCGCCCCAGACAGCCACAAAATGGGTCAGCGCCTGCCCCAGCGCCCCTTGCCAAGTGCCCTGGGAGTCAAGACGTGCCCACAGGTGGGTGAAGTCGCGAGCAGTGGGGAGAGGCAACGCTGACGCCCCATCGGGAGAAGCACAGGCAGGCCAGGCGACAGCAAGTCCCAGATCCAGGCCCAATCATTACCACACACACTTTCACGTCCCATACATCCACACATCCACACGTCCTACCTCCCTCGACTCTGCTGGGGTATAGTGCAGCGGGCACACCAGGGGGCCAGCAACACCTCAGCCACCACAGACCCCGAACCAGCAGAACAATTAATTAATCCTCCTGGCCCCTCCTGCCCCGAACAGACACCAGGAAGCAGGGGTGTGCGAAGAAGACCCCTCCCCTCACCCTTCTGGCTCTTCAATATTTTCTAATAGTGAGCAATTAAAATTGAGGGGCAGCCAAACTTGTAGAACTGGGAGCGCGGCACTCTGGGCAGCCTACATACCCAAAGAGCCCCGCCCACCACATGCCACTCCGTATAACCGCCCCCCAAGACCTAATGTGTGTGTGTGAGTGTGTTTGATAAGTAGTAATGTCTAAGGTGTAATTAAAACAGGGGCAGGGAACTGCAGAGTGCAACCAAAGGGGACCACCTACGTGGCCCCATCCACTTCACCCCACCGAACACACACGCCCCCAAAACCCTTCATGTGTGAGTGTGTGCTGTGTACAGGAGCCAGAAGGGAGAGGGGTATGGGGATATATACCGGGGGAGCTACTCTCCCCTAGAGAGGGCAGCCAGGGACTGGCTGTAATAGGCATCCCTGCTACCTGGGAGCCAACAATGGGCAGGAGGGCCTGATGTCCACCAGGCTCGGGGCCTGCAGCGACCATATTCCGGGAGCTACTGTACCCCCAGAAGGTACCCATCCCGCCCCACCCCACTCAACCCAACCCCACCCCGGAGGACCTCTACAAAAAACAAACAAACAACATAAAAAAACAATCAAACAAATCACCCGGTCACACCAGTCGCAGCAGCCCGGGCCTGAGACCCACCATCACCCAGCAACCCACCACCACCACTATGTGATAAAACTAATCAGAGGGGACCAGAGAGAATGAAATTCAGCCAATTGATGTTTTGAGGAGGCAGACATTGTTTCCATGCTAATATAATCTAAAAGAAAATTTCTAAACTGGTTAATACACAGATTGTTCTTCGCTTTCCAGTTCATGAGAATAGTTTTCTTTGCGATACATAACACTGTGAGAACCATGTGTGCTGAGTTAATTTCCATGTTGATGTTGTCTAAGTCACCCAGTATGCACAGTGTGGGGCATGCAGGGATGCTACACTTTAGCCATGTTGATAGGTCCTCACAGACTTCAAGCCAGAACTTCTGGACAGGCGCACAAAACCACAAAGCATGTGCATAATCATCAGGTGTGTTATCTGTGCAATGTGAGCAGATGTTTGAGTGTGTTAGACCCATCCTGAACATCCTTTGTCCTGTATAGTGTGTTCTATGAAGGATTTTGTATTGTATGAGCTGTAAATTAGGATTTCGAGTCTTTATGAAGGTGTTCAAACATATTTGTGGTTAGAAGCTATGACCAGAACTGATGGATAAATCTGCCTCCCATTTTGAGGATGGAAGAGACATTGTGTCATCTATCTTAGACAATAATTTATATATTTTTGATAGTAGTTTTGGGGTGCAGATGCTTAGAAATTCTGCTACCCTAGTCGGGAGTTGTAAGTCTGGTTGGTGGAGGATATATCCATCCATCCATCCATCATCTGCCGCTTATCCGGGGGTCGGGTCACGGGGGCAGGAGCTTGAGCAGAGAAACCCAGACGTCTCTGTCCCCAGCCACTTCCTCCAGCTCTTCCGGGGGGACCCCGAGGCGTTCCCAGGCCAGCCGAGAGACATAGTCTCTCCAACGTGTCCTGGGTCTCCCCCGGGTTCTCCTCCCAGTGGGACGTGCCCGGAACACCTCCCCAGGGAGGCGCCCAGGGGGCATCCTAACCAGATGCCCGAGCCACCTCATCTGACTCCTCTCAATGCGGAGGAGCAGCGGTTCTACTCCGAGCCCCTCCCGGAAGACTGACCTTCTCACCCTATCTCTAAGGGAGAGCCCAGACACCCTGCGGAGGAAACCCATTTCGGCTGCTTGTATTCGCGATCTTGTTCTTTCGGTCACTACCCACAACTCGTGACCATAGGTGAGGATGGGAACGTAGATTGACCAGTAAGTAGAGAGCTTCGCCTTCTGGCTCAGCTCCCTCTTCACTACGACGGGTCGGTGCAGAGCTCGCAACACTGCAGACGCCGCACCGATCCGCCCGTCAATCTCCCGCTCCATTCGTCCCTCACTCGTGAACAAGATCCCGAGATACTTGAACTCCTCCACTTGGGGAAGGATCTCATTCCCGACCCGGAGAGAGCATTCCACCCTTTTCCGGCTGAGAACCATAGTCTCGGATTTGGAGGTACTGATTCTCATCCCAGCCGCTTCACACTCGGCTGCGAATCGCTCCAGTAAGAGCTGAAGGTCACGGCCTGACGACGCTAACAGAACCACATCATCTGCAAAAAGCAGAGACCCGATTCTGAGGTCGCCAAATCGGACACCCTCAACGCCCTGGCTCCGCCTAAAAATTCTGTCCATAAAAGTTAGGAACAGAATCGGTGACAAAGGGCAGCCCTGACGGAGTCCAACTCTCACCGGAAACGTATCCCACTTACTGCCGGCAATGCGGACCAAACTCTGGCACCGGTCATACAGAGACCAAACGGCCCCTATCAAGGGGTCCGGCACTCCATATTCCCGGAGCAACCCCCACAGGACTCCACGAGGGACACGGTCGAATGCTTTCTCCAAGTCCACAAAACACATGTAGATGCATAGATAGCATAGTTTGCCAAAAGCGGGTAAGCTGCGAATGACCGACTAAATATCAACAAAAGTGGGGGCGGAGGTCTTCGGATGCAAGTGGGTGTGAATAACCCACCATACAAGTATGGTGGAGAGGAAGCTGTGAACAGCCGACCATAGTTTGCAAAAAGCGGGTGAGAAAAGGTGCGAATGTCCAACCATACATGATCAAAACAGCAGCGGAGGTGTTTGGCTGTGACAAGGTGTGAATGTCCACCCAAAATTAATGAAAAGCGGGCAACAAGTAGGTTTGAATGCCCAACCATACATAATCAAAAGCAGGAGTGGATGTGTTCGGCTACAAGAAGGTTTGAATGTCCGAGCATAGTTTGTAAAAAGCGGGTAAGGAAAGATTCGAATGCCCGAACATACACCATCAAAAGAGGGAGCGGAGGAGCTCCGCTGTAAGACGGTCTGAATGTCCATTAATAATTGCTAGAAAACATGAAAGAAAATTTTTGAATATCAAACCGCACATGATCATAAGCTCGGAGAAGGTGTTTGACTACAAGTAGGTGTGAATGTCAGATTATAATTTGTAAAAAGCGGGTAAGAAAAGGTAAGAATGTCCAACCATAAATGATGAAAAGCGGCAGCAGAGATGTTCAGCTGGTATTTATCAATATTTCTATCTATTGATAGATTTCAACAAAAAACAATGTTGTACTTTGCAGTAAAAGAAAGAGCAAATCTAAAGTTTCAGGAATCCGAGTATAAGCTTGCTTTCATGAATTCTGCACGATTTCAGATTTTGCTATAAATGAATTCCTTCACTCAAACTATGTTAAAACTGCTTTGTCCTTCATATTTATCAATGTCTAGATCGACTTCAACAAAGAACAACATTGGATTTTGCAGTAGAAGAAAGAGCAACACTGAAGGATCAGGAATCCGAGAAAAAGCTTTCTTTTCATACGTTCTGCATGATTTGGGATTTTATGTATAAAATGAATTCCTTCACTCAAACTATGTTAAAACTGCTTTGTCCTTCATATTTATCAATGTCTAGATCGATTTCAACAAAGAACAAGGTTGTATTTTGCAGTATAGGAAAGAGCAAAACTGGAGGATCAGGAATCCGAGAAAAAGCTTACTTTCATGAGTCCTGCACGATTTCATATTTTCCTATAAAATGAATTGCTATGCTCAAACCAAGTTAAAATTGCTTTGTCCTTCATAGTTATCCATGTCTAAAATGTATCAAGCATAAAGTTCCTCATATTACCCTGAATGAGAAAGAAGCATCCGTTTGGTTGAGCAATACGTTCCTTTTGCGGAGTTATGCATGATTTCGGATTTTGCTATAAAATTCATTCCTTCACACCTTTTTTTTCACCGCATTTTATAGATTATGGTTGGAAATTCTCAACCACTCTCATCCGAAGACCTCTCTTCCCGCTTTTGTTAATATATTTGAACTTTAGTCGGACATTCACCCCTTTTTGCAGCTAAACCACCTCCGTTCCCTGTTTTGATCATGTATGGTCTGGCAATACTACCTTTTCTTACCCGTTTGTGAGTAATTATGGCTGGATATTCACACCTACTTCCAGCTGAACACAATCTCTCTCGCTTTTGATGATGTATGGACCGGCATTCTTACCTTTTCTAACACATTTTTCAGCAATTATGGTCGGAGATTCACACCTAATCACAGACGAACAGCTCTGCTCCCACTTTTGATTATGTTTGGTTGGATATTAAAACCTTTTCCTAACTGATTTTTAAAAACTTTGGTTGGACGTTCACACCTTCTCGTAGTCGAACACATCCACTCCTGCTTATGATGATGTATGGGTGGACATTCACACCTTCTTGCAGCTGAACACCCCCTCTCCCACTTATGATCATGTGCGGTTTGATTTTCGGAAATTTTCTTCACACCTCCGGCAGAGCTTCAACCATATCCCGGGGGAGGTGGGGGACATTGAGTCCGAATGGGCCATGTTCCGTGACTCCATTGCCGAGGCAGCTGGTCGGAGTTTTGGCCGTAAGGTGGTCGGTGCCTGTCGTGGCGGCAACCCTCCAACTTGCTGGTGGACACCAGTGGTGAGGGAAGCCGTCAAGCTGAAGAAGGAGTCCTATCGGGCCTTTTTGGCCAGTGGGACCCTGGAAGCAGCTGATAGGTACCGACGGGCCAGACGGGCCGCGGCTTCGGCGGTTGCTGAGGCAAAAACTCGGGCCTGGGAGGAGTTCGGTGAGACCATGGAGAACGATTTCCGGACGGCCTCGAAAAGATTCTGGTCCACCATCCGGCGTCTCAGGGGGGGGAAGCGGCTCACAGTCAACACTGTTTACAGTGGGGACGGGGCTTTGCTGACCTCAACTAGGGATGTTGTGAGTCGGTGGGGGGAGTACTTCGAGGAACTCCTCAATCCTACCAACACGTGCTCGGAAGAGGCAGAGTCGGAGAGCTCAGAGACGGGGCCTCCCATTTCTGGGGCTGAGGTTGCCGAGGTGGTTAAAAAGCTCCTCGGTGGCAAGGCCCCGGGGGTGGATGAGGTCCGTCCTGAGTTTCTCAAGGCTCTGGATGTTGTAGGGCTGTCTTGGCTGACACGCCTCTGCAGTATCGCGTGGACATCGGGGACAGTGCCTCTGGACTGGCAGATTGGGGTGGTGGTCCCCCTCTTTAAAAAGGGGGACCGGAGGGTGTGTTCCAACTATAGGGGTATCACACTCCTCAGCCTCCCTGGTAAGGTCTATTCGGGGGTATTGGAGAGGAGGATCCATCGGATAATCGAGCCTCGGATTCAGGAGATGCAGTGTGGCTTTCGTCCTGGCCGTGGAACAGTGGACCAGCTGCTGGGAGTTCGCCCAACCAGTCTACATGTGTTTTGTGGACTTGGAGAAAGCGTTCGACCGTGTCCCTCGTGGAGTCCTGTGGGGGTTGCTCCGGGAATATGGAGTGCCGGACCCCTTGATAGGGGCCGTTCGGTCTCTGTATGACCGGTGCCAGAGTTTGGTCCGCATTGCCAGCAGTAAGTGGGATACGTTTCCGGTGAGAGTTGGACTCCGTCAGGGCTGCCCTTTGTCACCGATTCTGTTCCTAACTTTTATGGACAGAATTTCTAGGCGGAGCCAGGGCGTTGAGGGTGTCTGATTTGGCGACCTCAGAATCGGGTCTCTGCTTTTTGCAGATGATGTGGTTCTGTTAGCGTCGTCAGGCCGTGACCTTCAGCTCTTACTGGAGCGATTCGCAGCCGAGTGTGAAGCGGCTGGGATGAGAATCAGCACCTCCAAATCCGAGACTATGGTTCTCAGCCGGAAAAGGGTGGAATGCTCTCTCCGGGTCGGGAATGAGATCCTTCCCCAAGTGGAGGAGTTCAAGTATCTCGGGATCTTGTTCACGAGTGAGGGACGAATGGAGCGGGAGATTGACGGGCGGATCGGTGCGGCGTCTGCAGTGTTGCGGGCTCTGCACCAACCCGTCGTAGTGAAGAGGGAGCTGAGCCAGAAGGCGAAGCTCTCTACTTACTGGTCAATCTACGTTCCCATCCTCACCTATGGTCACGAGTTGTGGGTAGTGACCGAAAGAACAAGATCGCGAATACAAGCAGCCGAAATGGGTTTCCTCCGCAGGGTGTCTGGGCTCTCCCTTAGAGATAGGGTGAGAAGGTCAGTCTTCCGGGAGGGGCTCGGAGTAGAACCGCTGCTCCTCCGCATTGAGAGGAGTCAGATGAGGTGGCTCGGGCATCTGGTTAGGATGCCCCCTGGGCGCCTCCCTGGGGAGGTCTTCCGGGCACGTCCCACTGGGAGGAGAACCCGGGGGAGACCCAGGACACGTTGGAGAGACTATGTCTCTCGGCTGACCTGGGAACGCCTCGGGGTCCCCCCGGAAGAGCTGGAGGAAGTGGCTGGGGACAGAGACGTCTGGGTTTCTCTGCTCAAGCTCCTGCCCCCGCGACCCGACCCCCGGATAAGCGGCAGATGATGGATGGATGGATGGATATATCCTCCACCAACCAGACTTACAACTCCCGACTAGGGTAGCAGAATTTCTAAGCATCTGCACCCCAAAACTACTATCAAAAATATATAAATTATTGTCTAAGATAGATGACACAATGTCTCTTCCATCCTCAAAATGGGAGGCAGATTTATCCATCAGTTCTGGTCATAGCTTCTAACCACAAATATGTTTGAACACCTTCATAATGACTCGAAATCCTAATTTACAGCTCATACAATACAAAATCCTTCATAGAACACACTATACAGGACAAAGGATGTTCAGGATGGGTCTAACACACTCAAACATCTGCTCACATTGCACAAATAACACACCTGATGATTATGCACATGCTTTGTGGTTTTGTGCGCCTGTCCAGAAGTTCTGGCTTGAAGTCTGTGAGGACCTATCAACATGGCTAAAGTGTAGCATCCCTGCATGCCCCACACTGTGCATACTGGGTGACTTAGACAACATCAACATGGAAATTAACTCAGCACACATGGTTCTCACAGTGTTATGTATCGCAAAGAAAACTATTCTCATGAACTGGAAAGCGAAGAACAATCTGTGTATTAACCAGTTTAGAAATTTTCTTTTAGATTATATTAGCATGGAAACAATGTCTGCCTCCTCAAAACATCAATTGGCTGAATTTCATTCTCTCTGGTCCCCTCTGATTAGTTTTATCACATAGTGGTGGTGGTGGGTTGCTGGGTGATGGTGGGTCTCAGGCCCGGGCTGCTGCAACTGGTGTGACCGGGTGGTTTGTTTGATTGTTTTTTTATGTTGTTTGTTTGTTTTTTGTAGAGGTCCTCCGGGGTGGGGTTGGGTTGCGTGGGGTGGGGCGGGATGGGTACCTTCTGGGGGTACAGTAGCTCCCGGAATATGGTCGCTGCAGGCCCCGAGCCTGGTGGACATCAGGCCCTCCTGCCCATTGTTGGCTCCCAGGTAGCAGGGATGCCTATTACAGCCAGTCCCTGGCTGCCCTCTCTGGGGGAGAGTAGCTCCCCCGGTATATATCCTCATACCCCTCTCCCTTCTGGCTCCTGTACACAGCACACACTCACACATGAAGGGTTTTGGGGGCGTGTGTGTTCGGTGGGGTGTAGTGGATGGGGCCACGTAGGTGGTCCCCTTTGGTTGCACTCTGCAGTTCCCTGCCCCTGTTTTAATTACACCTTAGACATTACTACTTATCAAACACACTCACACATACACATTAGGTCTTGGGGGGTGGTTACACTGAGTGGCATCTGGTGGGCGGGGCTCTTTGGGTATGTAGGCTGCCCAGAGTGCCGCGCTCCCAGTTCTACAAGTTTGGCTGCCCCTCAATTTTAATTGCTCACTATTAGAAAATATTGAAGAGCCAGAAGGGTGAGGGGAGGGGTCTTCTTCGCACACCCCTGCTTCCTGGTGTCTGTTCGGGGCAGAAGGGGCCAGGAGGATTAATTAATTGTTCTGCTGGTTCGGGGTCTGTGGTGGCTGGGGTGTTGCTGGCCCCCTGGTGTGCCCGCTGCACTATACCCCAGCAGAGTCGAGGGAGGTAGGACGTGTGGATGTGTGGATGTATGGGACGTGAAAGTGTGTGTGGTAATGATTGGGCCTGGATCTGGGACTTGCTGTCGCCTGGCCTGCCTGTGCTTCTCCCGATGGGGCGTCAGCGTTGCCTCTCCCCACTGCTCGCAACTTCACCCACCTGTGGGCACGTCTTGACTCCCAGGGCACTTGGCAAGGGGCGCTGGGGCAGGCGCTGACCCACTTTGTGGCTGTCTGGGGCGCTTTGCCCTCCTGGGTATTGGGTGGGGCCTCTGCCGGGGGGTTTGGGGGCGCTCGGGCCCCTGTGGCCCGGGTCCAGTGCACGGCCCATGTCTGGGCGGCTGGGGCCTGGCGGGGTCGGTGGGCTGTTGCCCCTGGCTCCCGGAGGGCCTCTGCCCTATGCTTATGGGGGCTCTTTCCGGGGGCTTCCTCTGCAGTCTTCTGGGTGGATGCGTGGTTGCCCCTGCGGTGGGCTGCCTGGGTTCTGTGCTCTGTGGGGGCTGCTGGTGGCCTGGGTCTTGTGGCCCTCTCTGCCTGCTTCTGATTGCTTGGGGGGGGCTGTGGATTGTGGCCCTGTACGCTTATACACTCATAACTAAGCACGGTTATCATGTAGGTCCTGTGCCATGGGTGTTGCATGTTCTCACACACACACACACACACACACATTCATTAGTCCAGTAGCATGGTCGCTAAGCAGTTGATGTATTATCATGTCGTCTCAGGTCATCTATATCCACAGCTGTGTTGTATGCGATTGCCGCTTCTTGTGCTTGTTTTTGTTTGTTTGTGTGTTTGTTTTTTCTCTGCTTGTCTGCTTTCAGGTGCTCCTGGTGGCGCTAAGGCTGGATTCCCCTCAGAGGCCATGGATTGTTGTCTGTTTTGTTTTTACAGGTGTAGCAGCTGGTTGTCTGGTTTTTGTTTCTATTTTTGTTCTGTTTCCTCTTCTTTCCTCTTCTTCTTTCCTTGTCCCCCGGTCCGGTTCAGTTCAGTTCATGTCATATATTGTAAACAGAAATAAATAAATGGGCATCAAGGGGAGCTTTACATTTATAAAACTTCCCTTGGCAAAGCAAATCTGTTTGGCATCAAAGGTATTCAGACTACAATTCTTCTGACATAATGCTGAACAGGACAAGGGGAAAAAAAAAAAAAAGTAAAGAAGACAGTTCTGCCGAAAGTCAGGGACAAGACCTGTTCTAAGTTCTATACTTTTTAAAAGGGGCATGTTTATCAACTATGGAATTAGAAGATTTACAAAAATGGTCAAGTGCTAGATCTTCATCTGAGATTTTAACAGTGTCATATAACTATTCAACAGATCAGTTAAAAAAAAGCCTGCTCATGGAGATGTTTCAGGATCTGGATACCAAGCGTGGACCTAATGTTTTCATTTTTGCAATTCTGATACAGGCTATTGAGCAGTGATAACTAACACCAAGTTCAGATACTGCGGATATTCTACCTTTGATTTGTTAAGATTGAGCCAATCAGGGACAACCTTGAAGGATCTCTTTGGTTTTGTAGGATCAGTAATTACCTGAGAAAGGTTGATATTGGTACACACCTTTTTTAAATGATCAGAGGCAGAGTTCAACTTGTTTAAATTAAAATTGCCACACAGAGATTGGGTTTAGGCCACATGCACACAGAATGACATCAACAAATATAAGAAATATTAAACATTTACACATAGATTTTTGAATACATGTAGAGGAATGATACTTTGAAATGTGCTCATTGCGGAGTTATGATCAGTTGAGTAATGAAGGTTGAACTATATGGGAAAGAGGTTCTATTCCCAGCATCATGATGGACACTCCTGATATAGAAGGTTTCGCTAACGCATTGGAATTGTTTTACTATTTTCATATGCATGTGCAATGAAGAATTGCTTGCTGCTGATAAATGCAAAGAAGAACAGCTTACACATAGATGCTCACATATAGGTTGCTGAATGCAATGAAGACCTGCTTATCCAGTAAAGTTCAATGTCAATGTGTAATATTCAATTAGGATTTGCAAAACAGTGAAGTTAAACAATGAATGGGTCCATAGTCGGTATGAGAAGACTACAATAATATTTACCTGGGTGTACGTTCAAACAGAGATGAGAAAATCGCGATAAATAATTGTTTGTTTGTTTGTTAGTATGTATATGAATGTTATGTGTATAAACTGTGTTGAGTTATAGTTACTCAGTAGTGTCTCAGTGAAACAACCGACGGGGGATGCCTTGCGGTGACAACAAAAGCAGTGTTTTACTGATCAGTCAAGTTGCTCCAGTGTACTCCATACAAACTGGTTGGCTACTGAAGGGATAGAAAATGGGGAATTCTTGTTTTAAAGCAAACAAGGAATTAGATGGGAAAAATACATGTTTTAACGGGACCCAGACAATATTAAATACTCAGACAGATGGGAGAAGAAGTGTAGTTTTGTAGGAAATCACAAAATTATTACATAGAATTAGTGAAATCAATTGAAGAATGCCTTTCTGAAGAGCTGTTTACCACAGATGAGCAGCTTTGCGACCAAGCACATTGTAGATCGCTTTACTGCCAAAATGATCTAATTTAATGGATTGGTTTAGACATGCATAACAGCATTTTAAGAACAAAGAGAGAAACAAAAAGGGACAACGCTTCATGGTGGAAGGTGATGTATAAATAAAAGTTTATATGATGAAGGGGGTGGCAACACCCATTCCGAAATCCCGCCATTCCGACATCCCGCTATTCCGACATCCCACCATTCCGACATACCACCATTCCGACATGCAAACGTCCCACCATTCCGACGTTCAAATGTCCCACCATTCCGACAAGGCTTTCTGTATAAGGAAATGTGTGTTACTCAACAGGTGAGTCCCTTCTTTCTGTTCATGCAATTTATATGTTTAACACATGTTTATAGACAAGCGTTATTAAAAACACAAAGTCTCGGCAACTGGAGGAGGAGAAGCAGTCCGCGGTGGTTTTCAATCACACACTCCAATGCCACTTGTTTCAACTTCCGAAAATTTAATCCAGGAAAAAAAGGCTTACAAACATGGACCAAAACGGCTCCATAACACGCACAAGAATCCAAAAGAAACGAAAATTAACTAAAAGAAAGCAAATAAACAGTATGAAGTGGTCAAAATTGGTTTTACGCATGCCTATGTGCGTCTGGCACATGCGTCTTCGGGCTCTCCCACATTGGTTTGTGGATGAAAGCTATATGTTCAGCTGTAATGTCATGTAAAAACAATCTCTACATGACATTTACTCCCAGGTGTGACCAGTTACGTCCTTAAGATATCAACAGGCTGTATAAAGCCTTGCGCAACGGCTGTGTGTTTGTGCCAAATGCGCAAAGCCCATCCGCGCTTCCCAAAATTGGAGCGAGTACTCATAAATCACGTAAATAACATGAATAAACGGTTTTACTGCATTTTGTTGTGTTTTATACGTTCTATGCTGTCATTTCTCTCTTCTCCTATTGGCAAGGCAAGGCAGAGTGCTCGCAACTGTGTCCTGTGCCGTAGCCGTGATATCTGTTATTGCAATTATTACTTTTGCATATGATGACAGCGTGCAAAAGACGCATGGGCTCTGTGGAGAGCTCCGCTCCAGCTGGCTGCTGTTACAGCTCACTGACACTGTATTTCTGCTTAATCAGTTTCAGTCTCGCCAGAGTTACATTAATATCTGTATTTTTATATTTGAAATTCAGGGGATTTTGATAATAGATTATTAAAGTTTGTTTGCGAGGCTGTGGCCTCTGCATGTGCAAAGCTTGTGCGCCAAACTTTAGGGCGTATTTGCGCCGGCATATCATTAGTGCAAAATGTTTTGGGTAAAAAATAGGCTATTAAAAGGAACTGTCGTAATGGCGGTATGTTAAAAAAAACAAAAAACATACCGCCATTCCGACCATAGGAGGAAAAAAGTGTCGGAATGGTGGGACGTTTGATAAAAAATTAAGTGTCGCCATTCCGACAATTGGAGACCCATGTCGGAATGGCGAGATGTCGGAATGGCAGCATGTAACCATGATGAAGGAGAGACCATTTGAGCAGCACAGCCATTTCACAGCACAGGGACAGCAGTCCAAGTTACAGGATCTCCCACGTGGTATCACCTGTCACATTGTGTCAAGGCATCAAAAGAAGAAAAAATCACCAAACTCAAGGACAAAAAGACGAAGACGCCGGTGAACGAAGAGAGAGTACTGACAAACCAGAAATACAAAAGGATTCTCGATATCAAGATCCAGAAGAAGAGGCTAACAATGCCACGAACACTTACGATGCTGGGAATGATGCCAGCAATGAACAGAGAAGAAGATTCAGTGTCATCAATCTGCAACACGTGCCTCTAATGAGGGGGTGAATATAGAATCCTCAACGATTACAACGTCTCTGGGAACTGTGACAAAAACAAGGTTTAAACCATTTTGATATATATTGTAACCTATTGGCTAAGGAATAGTGCTGAAAAGGAGGTAAATCTAATCCACCATTGTCCTTGGTCTTCTGTAGGGTTTTTAAACTAATACGTGGTGGTTTGTTTTTCCACAGAAATTTGGAGATGCATGAATCTAGTTACTTAAACCAAGTAGCAGATGGTTTTATGGGGATCATTGAGAACAAATGGATGTAATTCTCCCCATAAGTGATATAGGTAAGGACTTCCAACGAGAGAGATCGTCCTCTACTGTCTTTAATAATTGCACATAATTTAGCTTTGTTAGCTCTGAGAGCCTGGAGGAAATGTTTATGCCTAAATATCTAATATTTCCTGACTGTAAAGTGATCGCAGGTATATTATGGACCCTACAGTTAATGGGCAGAACTGTGGTCTTAGACCAGTTGATAGAGTAGTCAGAAAGTGTTGAGAATTTATTTATGAGTGTGATCGTGTGAGTGAGAGACGTCTGTGAGTTCTGAAGGAAAAGTAATACATCATCAGCATAAAGACTTATTTTATGCTCAATATTTTGGGATTAATTACTCACAAACGGGTAAGAAAAGGTAGTATTGCCAGACCATACATGATCAAAAAAGGGAGCGGAGGTCGTTCAGCTGCAAGAAGGTGTGAATGTCCACCCATAATTGCTGAAAATGGGTAAAAAAAGGGTGCGAATGCCAAACCATACATCATCAAAAGCAGGAGTGGATGTGTTCGGCTAGAAGAAGGTTTGAATGTCCGACCATAGTTTGTAAAAAGCGGGTAAGAAAAGGTTCGAATGCCCAAACATAGACCATCAAAAGAGGGAGCGGAGGTGTTCCGCTGTAAGAAGGTGTAAATGTCCGACCATAGTTGGTAAAAAGCGGGTAAGAAAAGGTTAAAATACCCGACTGTACACAATCAATAGCGGGAGCGGAGTTGTTCGGCTACAAGAAGGTGTGAAAGTCCGACCACGGTTTGTAAAAAGCGGGTAAGAAAAGGTTCGAATGCCCGAATATATACCATCAAAAGTGGAAGTGGAGGTGTTCGGCTGCAAGAAGGTGTGAACGTCCGACCAAAGTTTGTAAAAAGCAGTTAAGAAAAGGTTCGAATATCCAACCAAACATAATCAAAAGCGGGAGCAGAGCTGTTCGACTGCAAGTAGGTGTGAATGTCAGATCATAATTTGCAAAAAGCTGATGAGAAAGGGTGAGAATGCCCGGCTATACACCATCAAATGCGGGAGCGGAAGTGTTTGGCTGTGAGTAGGTGTGAATGTCCGACTATAATTGCTGAAAAATGTGTTAGAAGAGACTAGAATGCCGGACAATACATCATCAAAAGCGGGAGAGGTGGTGTTCGGCTGCAAGTAGGTGTGAATGTCCAGCCATAATTACTCACAAATGGGTAAGAAAAGGTAGTATTGCCAGACCATACATGATCAAAACAGGGAGCGGAGGTGGTTCAGCTGCAAGGTGTGAATGTCTGACTAAAGTTTGTAAAAAGCGGGTAAGACAAGGTGCGAATGCCCGACAATGTATGATCAAAAGAGGGAGCAGAGGTGTTCAGCTGCAAGAAGGTCTGAATGTCCACCAATAATTACTGAAAAATGGGTAAGAAAAGGTGCGAATGCCCAACCATACATCATCAAAAGCAGGAGTGGATGTGTTCGGCTACAAGAAGGTTTGAATGTCCGACCAAAGTTTGTAAAAAGCAGGTAAGAAAAGGTGAAAATACCCGACTGTACACAATCAAAAGAGGGAGCGGAGTTGTTCAGCAACAAAGAGTGAAACTCTGACCATGGTTTGTAAAAAGTGGGTAAGAAAAGGTTTGTATGCCCGAATATACAACATCAAAAGCAGAAGCGGAGGTGTTCGGCTGCTTGAAAGTTTGAACGTCCTACCAAAGTTTGTAAAAAGCAGTTAAGAAAAGTTTCGAATATCCAACCAAACATTATCAAAAGCGGGAGCAGAGCTGTTCGACTGCAAGTAGGTGTGAATGTCAGATCATAATTTGCAAAAAGCTGATGAGAAACGGTGAGAATGCCCGACTATACACCATCAAATGCGGGAGCGGAGTTGTTCGGCTGTGAGTAGGTGTGAATCTCCGAGCATATTTTGTAAAAAGGTTGGTAAGAATAGATTCGAATGCCCGAACATACACTATCAAAAGAGGGAGCGGAGGTGTTCCGCTGTAAGAAGGTGTGAATGTCCGACCATAGTTGGTAAAAAACGGGTAAGAAAAGGTTAAAATACCCGACTGTACACAATCAATAGCGGGAGCGGATGTGTTTGGCTACAAGAATGTGTGACAGTCCGACCATGGTTTGTAAAAAACGGGTAAGAAAAGGTGCGAATGCCCGACAATGTATGATCAAAAGAGGGAGCGGAGGTTTTCGGCTACAAGAAGGTTTGAATGTCCGACCATAAAAAAAAAAAAGCGGGTAAGAAAAGGTTCAAATGCCTGACTATACACCATCAAAAGCGGGAGCGGAGGTGTTCCGCTGTAAGACGGTGTGAATGTCCGACCATAGTTGGTAAAAAGCGGGTAAGAAAAGGTTAAAATACCTGACTGTACACAATAAATAGCGGGAGCGGAGTTGTTCGGCTACAAGAAGGTGTGAAAGTTCAACCATGGTTTGTAAAAAGCTGCTAAGAAAAGGTTCGAATGCCCGAATATATACCATCAAAAGCGGAAGCGGAGGTGTTCGGCTGCAAGAAGGTGTGAACGTCCGACCAAAGTTTGTAAAAAGCAGTTAAGAAAAGTTTCGAATATCCAACCAAACATAATCAAAAGCGGGAGCAGAGCTTTTCGACTGCAAGTAGGTGTGAATGTCCAGCCATAATTACTCACAAACTTGTAAGAAAAGGTAGTATTGCCAGAGCGGGAGCGGAGGTGTTTGGCTGTGACAAGGTGTGAATGTCCACCCAAAATTAATGAAAAGCGGGCAAAAAATTAGGTTTGAATGCCCAACCATACATCATCAAAAGCAGGAGTGGATGTGTTCGGCTACAAGAAGGTTTGAATGTCCGACCATAGTTTGTAAAAAGCGGGTAAGAAAAGGTTCGAATGCCCAAACATACACCATCAAAAGAGGGAGCGGGGGTGTTCCGCTGTAAGAAGGTGTGAATGTCCGACCATAGTTGGTAAAAAACGGGTAAGAAAAGGTTAAAATACCCGACTGTCACAATCAATAGCGGGAGCGGATGTGTTTGGCTACAAGAATGTGTGACAGTCCGACCATGGTTTGTAAAAAACGGGTAAGAAAAGGTGCGAATGCCTGACAATGTATGATCAAAAGAGGGAGCGGAGGTTTTCGGCTACAAGAAGGTTTGAATGTCCGACCATAGTTTGTAAAAAGCGGGTAAGAAAAGGTTCAAATGCCTGACTATACACCATCAAAAGAGGGAGCGGAGGTGTTCCGCTGTAAGACCGTGTGAATGTCTGACCATAGTTGGTAAAAAGCGGGTAAGAAAAGGTTAAAATACCTGACTGTACACAATCAATAGCGGGAGCGGAGTTGTTCGGCTACAAGAAGGTGTGAAAGCTCAACCATGGTTTGTAAAAAGCTGGTAAGAAAAGGTTCGAATGCCCGACAATGTATGATCAAAAGAGGGAGCGGAGTTGTTCGGCTGCAAGAAGGTCTGAATGTCCAACCATAATTCCTGAAAAATGGGTAAAAAAAGGTGCGAATGCCCAACCATACATTATCAAAAGCAGGTGTGAATGTCAGATCATAATTTGCAAAAAGCTGATGCGAAAGGGTGAGAATGCCCGACTATACACCATCAAATGCGGGAGCGGAGGTGTTCGGCTCTGAGTAGGTGTGAATGTCCGACCATAATTGCTGAAAAATGTGTTAGAAAAGGAAAGAATGCCGGACCATACATCATCAAAAGCGAGAGAGGTGGTGTTCGGCTGCAAAAAGGTGTAATGTTCGACTAAAGTTTGTAAAAAGCGGGTAAGACATGGTGCGAATGCCTGACAAGGTATGATCAAAAGCAGGAGCGGAGGTGTTCAGCTGCAAGAAGGTCTAAATGTCCATCAATAATTGCTAGAAAACATGAAAGAAAATTTTCGAAAATCAAAGCGCACATGATCATAAGTGGGAGAGGAGGTGTTCAGCTGCAAGAAGGTGTGAATGTCCACCCATTATTCCTGACAAATGGGTAAAAAAAAGGTGCGAATGCCCAACCATACATCATCAAAAGCAGGAGTGGATGTGTTCGGCTACAAGAAGGTGTGAACGTCCAACCAAAGTTTGTAAAAAGCAGTTAAGAAAAGGTTTGAATATCCAACCAAACATAATCAAAAGCGGGAGCATAGCTTTTCGACTGCAAGTAGGTGTGAATGTCAGATCATAATTTGCAAAAAGCTGATGAGAAAGGGTGAGAATGTCCGACTGCACACCATCAAATGCGGGAGCGGAGTTGTTCGGCTGTGAGTAGGTGTGAATCTCCGACCGTAATTTCTGAAAAATGTGTTAGAAAAGGTAAGAATGCCGGTCCATACATCATCAAAAGCGAGAGAGGTGGTGTTCGGCTGCAAGTAGGTGTGAATGTCCAGCCATAATTACTCACAAACGGGTAAGAAAAGGTAGTATTGCCAGACCATACATGATCAAAACAGGGAGCGGAGGTGGTTCAGCTGCAAGAAGGTGTGAATGTCCGACTAAAGTTCAAATATATTAACAAAAGCGGGAGGAGAGGTCTTCGGATGAGAGTGGTTGAGAATTTCCAACCATAATCTATAAAATTCGGTGAAAAAAAGGTGTGATAGAACACTAAAAGGTGGAGCGGAAGTGTTCGGCTGCAAGAAGGTTTTAATGTCCGACTATATTTGGTGAAAAGCAGGTGAAGCAAGGTCTGAATGCCCAACCTTACATTATCAAAAGCGAGATCAGAGGTGTTTGGCTGCAAGAAGGCCATAGTTTGCCAAAAGCGGGTAAGCTGCGAATGACCAACTAAATATCAACAAAAGGTCTTCGGATGCAAGTGGGTGTGAATATCCCACCATACAAGTATGGTGGAGAGGAAGCTGTGAACAGCCGACCATAGTTTGCAAAAAGCGGGTGAGAAAAGGTGCGAATGTCCAACCATACATGATCAAAACAGGGAGCGGAGGTGTTTGGCTGTGACAAGGTGTGAATGTCCACCCAAAATTAATGAAAAGCGGGTAAAAAGTAGGTTTGAATGCCCAAGCATACATCATCAAAAGAAGGAGTGGATGTGTTCGGCTACAAGAAGGTTTGAATGTCCGAGCATTGTTTGTAAAAAGCGGGTAAGAAAAGGTTCGAATGCCCAAACATACACCATCAAAAGAGGGAGCGGAGGTGTTCCGCTGTAAGGTGTGAATGTCCGACCATAGTTGGTAAAAAGTGGGTAAGAAAAGGTTAAAATACCCGACTGTACACAATCAAAAGCGGGAGCGGATGTGTTTGGCTACAAGAATGTGTGAAAGTCCGACCATGGTTTGTAAAAAACGGGTAAGAAAAGGTGCGAATGCCCGACAATGTATGATCAAAAGAGGGAGCGGAGGTTTTTGGCTACAAGAAGGTTTGAATGTCCGACCATAGTTTGTAAAAAGCGGGTAAGAAAAGGTTCAAATGCCTGACTATACACCATCAAAAGCGGGAGCGGAGGTGTTCCACTGTAAGACGGTGTGAATGTCCGACCATAGTTGGTAAAAAGCGGGTAAGAAAAGGTTAAAATACCCGACTGTACACAATCAATAGGGGGAGCGGAGTTGTTCGGCTACAAGAAGGTGTGAAAGTCCAACCATGGTTTGTAAAAAGCTGGTAAGAAAAGGTTCGAATGCCCGAATATATACCATCAAAAGCGGAAGCGGAAGTGTTCGGCTGCAAGAAGGTGTGAACGTCCGACCAAAGTTTGTAAAAAGCAGTTAAGAAAAGGTTCGAATATCCAACCAAACATAATCAAAAGCGGGAGCAGAGCTGTTTTACTGCAAGTAGGTGTGAATGTCAGATCATAATTTGCAAAAAGCTGATGAGAAAGGGTGAGAATGCCCGGCTATACACCATCAAATGCGGGAGCGGAAGTGTTCGGCTGTGAGTAGGTGTGAATGTCCAACCATAATTGCTGAAAAATGTGTTAGAAGAGACTAGAATGCCGGACAAGACATCATCAAATGCGGGAGCGGAGTTGTTCGGCTGTGAGTAGGTGTGAATCTCCGAGCATAGTTTGTGAAAAGGGGGTAAGAATAGGTTCGAATGCCCGAACATACACTATCAAAACAGGGAGCTGAGGTGGCTCAGCTGCAAGGTGTGAATGTCTGACTATAGTTTGTAAATAAGGTGCGAATGCCCAACAATGTATAATCAAAAGAGGGAGCGGAGGTTTTCGGCTACAAGAAGGTTTGAATGTCCGACCATAGTTTGTAAAAAGCGGGTAAGAAAAGGTTAAAATACCCGACTGTACACAATCAATAGCGGGAGAGGAGGTGTTCAGCTGCAAGAAGGTGTGAATGTCCACCCATAATTACTGAAAAATGGGTAAGAAAAGGTACGAGTGCCCAACCATACATTATCAAAAGCAGGTGTGAATGTCAGATCATAATTTGCAAAAAGCTGATGAGAAAGGGTGCGAATGCCCGACTATACACCATCAAATGCGGGAGCGGAGTTGTTCGGCTGCAAGTAGGTGTGAATGTCCAGCCATAATTACTAACAAACGGGTAAAAAAAGGTAGTATTGCCATACCATACATGATCAAAACAGGGAGCGGAGGTGGTTCAGCTGCAAGAAGGTGTGAATGTCCGACTAAAGTTCAAATATATTAACAAAAGCGGGAGGAGAGGTCTTCGGATGAGAGTGGTTGAGAATTTCCAAAAATAATCTATAAAATGCGGTGAAAAAAAAGGTGTGATAGAACACTTAAAGGTGGAGCGGAAGTGTTCGGCTGCAAGAAGGTGTGAATGTCCTACTATATTTGGTGAAAAGCAGGTGATGCAAGGTCTGAATGCCCAAACTTACATCATCAAAAGCGAGATCAGAGGTGTTTGGCTGCATGAAGGCCATAGTTTGCCAAAAGCGGGTAAGCTGCGAATGACCGACTAAATATCAACAAAAGGTCTTCGGATGCAAGTGGGTGTGAATATCCCACCATACAAGTATGGTGAAGAGGAAGCTGTGAACAGCCGACCATAGTTGGCAAAAAGCGGGTGAGAAAAGGTGCGAATGTCCAACCATACATGATCAAAACAGGGAGCGGAGGTGTTTGGCTGTGACAAGGTGTGAATGTCCACCCAAAATTAATAAAAAGCGGGCAACAAGTAGGTTTGAATGCCCAACCATACATTATCAAAAGCAGGAGTGGATGTGTTCGGCTACAAGAAGGTTTGAATGTCCGACCATAGTTTGTAAAAAGCGGGTAAGAAAAGGTTCGAAAGCCCAAACATACACCATCAAAAGAGGGAGAGGAGGTGTTCCGCTGTAAGAAGGTGTGAATGTCCGACCATAGCAGAATGCTATAGCCGAACAACTCCGCTCCCGCATTTGATGATGTCATCAAGAGCGGGAGCGGAGATGTTCCGCTGTAAGACGGTGTGAATGTCCGACCACGGTTTGTAAAAAGCGGGTAAGAAAAGGTTCGAATGCCCGAATATATACCATCAAAAGTGGAAGTGGATGTGTTCGGCTGCAAGAAGGTGTGAACGTCCGACCAAAGTTTTTAAAAAGCAGTTAAGAAAAGGTTCGAATATCCAACCAAACATAATCAAAAGCGGGAGTAGAGCTGTTCGACTGCAAGTAGGTGTGAATGTCAGATCATAATTTGCAAAAAGCTGATGAGAAAGGGTGAGAATGCCCGGCTATACACCATCAAATGCGGGAGCGGAAGTGTTCGGCTGTGAGTAGGTGTGAATGTCCAACCATAATTGCTGAAAAATGTGTTAGAAGAGACTAGAATGCCGGACAAGACATTCACACCTTCTTGCAGCTGAACGACCTCCGCTCCCTTTTTTGATCATGTATGGTCTGGCAATACTACCTTTTCTTACCCGTTTGTGAGTAATTAATCCCAAAATATTGAGCATAAAATAATGCTTTATGCTGATGATGTATTACTTTTCCTTCAGAACTCACAGACGTCTCTCACTCACACGATCACACTCATAAATAAATTCTCAACACTTTCTGACTACTCTATCAACTGGTCTAAGACCACAGTTCTGCCCATTAACTGTAGGGTCCATAATATACCTGCGATCACTTTACAGTCAGGAAATATTAGATATTTAGGCATAAACATTTCCTCCAGGCTCTCAGAGCTAACAAAGCTAAATTATGTGCAATTATTAAAGACAGTAGAGGACGATCTCTCTCGTTGGAAGTCCTTACCTATATCACTTATGGGGAGAATTACATCCATTAAAATGATGATACTACCAAAAGTTAACTATTTGTTCTCAATGATCCCCATAAAACCATCTGCTACTTGGTTTAAGTAACTAGATTCATGCATCTCCAAATTTCTGTGGAAAAACAAACCACCACGTATTAGTTTAAAAACCCTACAGAAGACCAAGGACAATGGTGGATTAGATTTACCTCATTTTCAGCACTATTCCTTAGCCAATAGGTTACAATATATATCAAAATGGTTTAAACCTTGTTTTTGTCACAGTTCCCAGAGACGTTGTAATCGTTGAGGATTCTATATTCACCCCCTCATTAGAGGCACGTGTTGCAGATTGATGACACTGAATCTTCTTCTCTGTTCATTGCTGGCATCATTCCCAGCATCGTAAGTGTTCGTGGCATTGTTAGCCTCTTCTTCTGGATCTTGATATCGAGAATCCTTTTGTATTTCTGGTTTGTCAGTACTCTCTCTTCGTTCACCGGCGTCTTCGTCTTTTTGTCCTTGAGTTTGGTGATTTTTTCTTCTTTTGATGCCTTGACACAATGTGACAGGTGATGCCACGTGGGAGATCCTGTAACTTGGACTGCTGTCCCTGTGCTGCGAAATGGCTGTGCTGCTCAAATGGTCTCTCCTTCATCATGGTTACATGCTGCCATTCCGACATCTCGCCATTCCGACATGGGTCTCCAATTGTCGGAATGGCGACACTTAATTTTTTATCAAACGTCCCACCATTCCGACACTTTTTTCCTCCTATGGTCGGAATGGCGGTATGTTTTTTGTTTTTTTTAACATACCGCCATTCCGACAGTTCCTTTTAATAGCCTATTTTTTACCCAAAACATTTTGCACTAATGATATGCCGGCGCAAATACGCCCTAAAGTTTGGCGCACAAGCTTTGCACATGCAGAGGCCACAGCCTCGCAAACAAACTTTAATAATCTATTATCAAAATCCCCTGAATTTCAAATATAAAAATACAGATATTAATGTAACTCTGGCGAGACTGAAACTGATTAAGCAGAAATACAGTGTCAGTGAGCTGTCACAGCAGCCAGCTGGAGCGGAGCTCTCCACAGAGCCCATGCGTCTTTTGCACGCTGTCATCATATGCAAAAGTAATAATTGCAATAACAGATATCACGGCTACGGCACAGGACACAGTTGCGAGCACTCTGCCTTGCCTTGCCAATAGGAGAAGAGAGAAATGACAGCATAGAACGTATAAAACACAACAAAATGCAGTAAAACCGTTTATTCATGTTATTCACGTGATTTATGAGTACTCGCTCCAATTTTGGGAAGCGCGGATGGGCTTTGCGCATTTGGCACAAACACACAGCCGTTGCGCAAGGCTTTATACAGCCTGTTGATATTTTAAGGACGTAACCTGGGAGTAAATGTCATGTAGAGATTGTTTTTACATGACATTACAGCTGAACATATAGCTTTCATCCACAAACCAATGTGGGAGAGCCCGAAGACGCATGTGCCAGACGCACATAGGCATGCGTAAAACCAATTTTGACCACTTCATACTGTTTATTTGCTTTCTTTTAGTTAATTTTCGTTTCTTTTGGATTCTTGTGCGTGTTATGGAGCCGTTTTGGTCCATGTTTGTAAGCCTTTTTTTCCTGGATTAAATTTTCGGAAGTTGAAACAAGTGGCATTGGAGTGTGTGATTGAAAACCACCGCGGACTGCTTCTCCTCCTCCAGTTGCCGAGACTTTGTGTTTTTAATAACGCTTGTCTATAAACATGTGTTAAACATATAAATTGCATGAACAGAAAGAAGGGACTCACCTGTTGAGTAACACACATTTCCTTATACAGAAAGCCTTGTCGGAATGGTGGGACATTTGAACGTCGGAATGGTGGGACGTTTGCATGTCGGAATGGTGGTATGTCGGAATGGTGGTATGTCGGAATGGTGGGATGTCGGAATAGCGGGATGTCGGAATGGCGGGATTTCGGAATGGGTGTTGCCACCCCCTTCATCATATACACTTTTATTTATACATCACCTTCCACCATGAAGCGTTGTCCCCTTTTGTTTCTCTCTTTGTTCTTAAAATGCTGTTATGCATGTCTAAACCAATCCATTAAATTAGATCATTTTGGCAGTAAAGCGATCTACAATGTGCTTGGTCGCAAAGCTGCTCATCTGTGGTAAACAGCTCTTCAGAAAGGCATTCTTCAATTGATTTCACTAATTCTATGTAATAATTTTGTGATTTCCTACAAAACTACACTTCTTCTCCCATCTGTCTGAGTATTTAATATTGTCTGGGTCCCGTTAAAACATGTATTTTTCCCATCTAATTCCTTGTTTGCTTTAAAACAAGAATTCCCCATTTTCTATCCCTTCAGTAGCCAACCAGTTTGTATGGAGTACACTGGAGCAACTTGACTGATCAGTAAAACACTGCTTTTGTTGTCACCGCAAGGCATCCCCCGTCGGTTGTTTCACTGAGACACTACTGAGTAACTATAACTCAACACAGTTTATACACATAACATTCATATACATACTAACAAACAAACAAACAATTATTTATCGCGATTTTCTCATCTCTGTTTGAACGTACACCCAGGTAAATATTCCTGTAGTCTTCTCATACCGACTATGGACCCATTCATTGTTTAACTTCACTGTTTTGCAAATCCTAATTGAATATTACACATTGACATTGAACTTTACTGGATAAGCAGGTCTTCATTGCATTCAGCAACCTATATGTGAGCATCTATGTGTAAGCTGTTCTTCTTTGCATTTATCAGCAGCAAGCAATTCTTCATTGCACATGCATATTAAAATAGTAAAACAATTCCAATGAGTTAGCGAAACCTTCTATATCAGGAGTGTCCATCATGATGCTGGGAATAGAACCTCTTTCCCATATAGTTCAACCTTCATTACTCAACTGATCATAATTCCGCAATGAGCACATTTCAAAGTATCATTCCTCTACATGTATTCAAAAATCTATGTGTAAATGTTTAATATTTCTTATATTTGTTGATGTCATTCTGTGTGCATGTGGCCTAAACCCAATCTCTGTGTGGCAATTTTAATTTAAACAAGTTGAACTCTGCCTCTGATCATTTAAAAAAGGTGTGTACCAATATCAACCTTTCTCAGGTAATTACTGATCCTACAAAACCAAAGAGATCCTTCAAGGTTGTCCCTGATTGGCTCAATCTTAACAAATCAAAGGTAGAATATCCGCAGTATCTGAACTTGGTGTTAGTTATCACTGCTCAATAGCCTGTATCAGAATTGCAAAAATGAAAACATTAGGTCCACGCTTGGTATCCAGATCCTGAAACATCTCCATGAGCAGGCTTTTTTTTAACTGATCTGTTGAATAGTTATATGACACTGTTAAAATCTCAGATGAAGATCTAGCACTTGACCATTTTTGTAAATCTTCTAATTCCATAGTTGATAAACATGCCCCTTTTAAAAAGTATAGAACTTAGAACAGGTCTAGTCCCTGACTTTCGGCAGAACTGTCTTCTTTACTTTTTTTTTTTTTCCCCTTGTCCTGTTCAGCATTATGTCAGAAGAATTGTAGTCTGAATACCTTTGATGCCAAACAGATTTGCTTTGCCAAGGGAAGTTTTATAAATGTAAAGCTCCCCTTGATGCCCATTTATTTATTTATGTTTACAATATATGACATGAACTGAACTGAACCGGACCGGGGGACAAGGAAAGAAGAAGAGGAAAGAAGAGGAAACAGAACAAAAATAGAAACAAAAACCAGACAACCAGCTGCTACACCTGTAAAAACAAAACAGACAACAATCCATGGCCTCTGAGGGGAATCCAGCCTTAGCGCCACCAGGAGCACCTGAAAGCAGACAAGCAGAGAAAAAACAAACACACAAACAAACAAAAACAAGCACAAGAAGCGGCAATCGCATACAACACAGCTGTGGATATAGATGACCTGAGACGACATGATAATACATCAACTGCTTAGCGACCATGCTACTGGACTAATGAATGTGTGTGTGTGTGTGTGTGTGTGAGAACATGCAACACCCATGGCACAGGACCTACATGATAACCGTGCTTAGTTATGAGTGTATAAGCGTACAGGGCCACAATCCACAGCCCCCCCCAAGCAATCAGAAGCAGGCAGAGAGGGCCACAAGACCCAGGCCACCAGCAGCCCCCACAGAGCACAGAACCCAGGCAGCCCACCGCAGGGGCAACCACGCATCCACCCAGAAGACTGCAGAGGAAGCCCCCGGAAAGAGCCCCCATAAGCATAGGGCAGAGGCCCTCCGGGAGCCAGGGGCAACAGCCCACCGACCCCGCCAGGCCCCAGCCGCCCAGACATGGGCCGTGCACTGGACCCGGGCCACAGGGGCCCGAGCGCCCCCAAACCCCCCGGCAGAGGCCCCACCCAATACCCAGGAGGGCAAAGCGCCCCAGACAGCCACAAAGTGGGTCAGCGCCTGCCCCAGCGCCCCTTGCCAAGTGCCCTGGGAGTCAAGACGTGCCCACAGGTGGGTGAAGTTGCGAGCAGTGGGGAGAGGCAACGCTGACGCCCCATCGGGAGAAGCACAGGCAGGCCAGGCGACAGCAAGTCCCAGATCCAGGCCCAATCATTACCACACACACTTTCACGTCCCATACATCCACACATCCACACGTCCTACCTCCCTCGACTCTGCTGGGGTGTAGTGCAGCGGGCACACCAGGGGGCCAGCAACCCCCCAGTCACCACAGACCCCGAAACAGCAGAACAATTAATTAATCCTCCTGGCCCCTCCTGCCCCGAGCAGACACAAGGAAGCAGGGGTGTGCGAAGAAGACCCCTCCCCTTCTGGCTCTTCAATATTTTCTAATAGTGAGCAATTAAAATTGAGGGGCAGCTAAACTTGTAGAACTGGGAGCGCGGCACTCTGGGTAGCCTACATACCCAAAGAGACCCACCCACCAGATGCCACTCAGTGTAACCACCCCCCAAGACCTAATGTGTGTGTGTGAGTGTGTTTGATAAGTAGCAATGTCTAAGGTGTAATTAAAACAGGGGCAGGGAACTGCAGAGTGCAACCAAAGGGGACCACCTACGTGGCCCCATCCACTAAACCCCATCGAACACACACGCCCCCAAAACCCTTCATGTGTGAATGTGTGCTGTGTACAGGAGCCAGAAGGGAGAGGGGTATGGGGATATATACCGGGGGAGCTACTCTCCCCCAGAGAGGGCAGCCAGGGACTGGCTGCAATAGGCATTCCTGCTACCTGGGAGCCAACAATGAGCAGGAGGGCCTGATGTCCACCAGGCTCGGGGCCTGCAGCGACCATATTCCGGGAGCTACTGTACCCCCAGAAGGTACCCATCCCGCCCCACCCCACTCAACCCAACCCCTAACCCGGAGGACCTCTACAAAAAACAAACAAACAACATCAAAAAACAAACAAACAAACCACCCGGTCACACCAGTCGCAGCAGCCCGGGCCTGAGACCCACCATCACCCAGCAACCCACCACCACCACTATGTGATAAAACTAATCAGAGGGGACCAGAGAGAATGAAATTCAGCCAATTGATGTTTTGAGGAGGCAGACATTGTTTCCATGCTAATAAAATCTAAAAGAAAATTTCTAAACTGGTTAATACACAGATTGTTCTTCGCTTTCCAGTTCATGAGAATAGTTTTCTTTGCGATACATAACACTGTGAGAACCATGTGTGCTGAGTTAATTTCCATGTTGATGTTGTCTAAGTCACCCAGTATGCACAGTGTGGGGCATGCAGGGATGCTACACTTTAGCCATGTTGATAGGTCCTCACAGACTTCAAGCCAGAACTTCTGGACAGGCGCACAAAACCACAAAGCGTGTGCATAATCATCAGGTGTGTTATCTGTGCAATGTGAGCAGATGTTTGAGTGTGTTAGACCCATCCTGAACATCCTTTGTCCTGTATAGTGTGTTCTATGAAGGATTTTGTATTGTATGAGCTGTAAATTAGGATTTCGAGTCATTATGAAGGTGTTCAAACATATTTGTGGTTAGAAGCTATGACCAGAACTGATGGATAAATCTGCCTCCCATTTTGAGGATGGAAGAGACATTGTGTCATCTATCTTAGACAATAATTTATATATTTTTGATAGTAGTTTTGGGGTGCAGATGCTTAGAAATTCTGCTACCCTAGTCGGGAGTTGTAAGTCTGGTTGGTGGAGGATATATCCATCCATCCAGCCATCATCTGCCCCTTATCCGGGGGTCGGGTCGCGGGGGCAGCAGCTTGAGCAGAGAAACCCAGACGTCTCTGTCCCCAGCCACTTCCTCCAGCTCTTCCGGGGGGACCCCGAGGCGTTCCCAGGCCAGCCGAGAGACATAGTCTCTCCAACGTGTCCTGGGTCTCCCCCAGGGTCTCCTCCCAGTGGGACGTGCCCGGAACACCTCCCCAGGGAGGCGCCCAGGGGGCATCCTAACCAGATGCCCGAGCCACCTCATCTGACTCCTCTCAATGCGGAGGAGCAGCGGTTCTACTCCGAGCCCCTCCCGGATGACTGAGCTTCTCACCCTATCTCTAAGGGAGAGCCCAGACACCCTGCGGAGGAAACCCATTTCGGCCGCTTGTATTCGCGATCTTGTTCTTTCGGTCACTACCCACAACTCGTGACCATAGGTGAGGATGGGAACGTAGATTGACCAGTAATTAGAGAGCTTCGCCTTCTGGCTCAGCTCCCTCTTCACAACGACGGGTCGGTGCAGAGCCCGCAACACTGCAGACCTCGCACCGATCCGCCCGTCAATCTCCCGCTCCATTCGTCCCTCACTCGTGAACAAGACCCCGAGATACTTGAACTCCTCCACTTGGGGAAGGATCTCATTCCCGACCCGGAGAGAGCATTCCACCCTTTTCCGGCTGAGAACCATAGTCTCGTATTTGGAGGTGCTGATTCTCATCCCAGCCGCTTCACACTCGGCTGCGAATCGCTCCAGTGAGAGCTGAAGGTCACGGCCTGACGACGCTAACAGAATCACATCATCTGCAAAAAGCAGAGACCCGGTTCTGAGGTCGCCAAATCGGACACCCTCAACGCCCTGGCTCCGCCTAGAAATTCTGTCCATAAAAGTTAGGAACAGAATCGGTGACAAAGGGCAGCCCTGACGGAGTCCAACTCTCACCGGAAACGTATCCGACTTACTGCCGGCAATGCGGACCAAACTCTGGCACCGGTCATACAGAGACCGAACGGCCCCTATCAAGGGGTCCGGCACTCCATATTCCCGGAGCACCCCCCACAGGACTCCACGAGGGACACGGTCGAACGCTTTCTCCAAGTCCACAAAACACATGTAGACTGGTTGGGCGAACTCCCATGCACCCTCCAGGATCCTGCCGAGGGTATAGAGCTGGTCCACTGTTCCACGGCCAGGACGAAAGCCACACTGCATCTCCTGAATCCGAGGCTCGATTATCCGACGGATCCTCCTCTCCAATACCCCCGAATAGACCTTCCCAGGGAGGCTGAGGAGTGTGATACTCCTGTAGTTGGAACACACCCTCCGGTCCCCCTTTTTAAAGAGGGGGACTACCACCCCAATCTGCCAGTCCAGAGGCACTGTCCCCGATGTCCACGCGATACTGCAGAAGCGTGTCAGCCAAGACAGCCCTACAACATCTAGAGCCTTGAGAAACTCAGGACGGACCTCATCCACCCCTGGGGCCTTGCCACCGAGGAGCTTTTTAACCCCTCGGCAACCTCAGCCCCAGAAATGGGAGGCCCTGTCTCCGAGCTCTCCGACTCTGCTTCCTCCGAGCAAGTGTTGGTAGGATTGAGGAGTTCCTCGAAGTACTCCCCCCACCGACTCACAACATCCCTAGTTGAGGTCAGCAAAGCCCCGTCCCCACTGTAAACTTTGTTGACTGTGAGCCGCTTCCCCCCCCTGAGACGCCGGATGGTGGACCAGAATCTTTTCGAGGCCATCCGGAAATCGTTCTCCATGGTCTCACCGAACTCCTCCCAGGCCCGAGTTTTTGCCTCAGCAACCGCCGAAGCCACGGCCCGTCTGGCCCGTCGGTACCTATCAGCTGCTTCCAGGGTCCCACTGGCCAAAAAGGCCCGATAGGACTCCTTCTTCAGCTTGACGGCTTCCCTCACCACTGGTGTCCACCAGCAGGTTCGAGGGTTGCCGCCACGAAAGGCACCGACCACCTTACGGCCACAACTCCGATCAGCTGCCTCGGCAATGGAGTCACGGAACATGGCCCATTCGGACTCAATGTCCCCCACTTCCCCCGGGATATGGTTGAAGCTCTGCCGGAGGTGGGAGTTAAAGCTCCTTCTGACGGGGGATTCTGACAAACGCTCCCAGCAGACCCTCACAATACGTTTGGGCCTGCCAGGTCTGATCGGCATCCTCCCCCACCAGCGGAGCCAACTCACCACCAGTTGGTGATCAGTTGACAGCTCCGCCCCTCTCTTCACCCGAGTGTCCAGGACATACGGCCGCAAGTCCGATGATACAACCACAAAGTCGATCATCGAACTGCGGCCAAGGGTGTCCTGGTGCCAAGTGCACATATGGACACCCTTATGTCAGAACATGGTGTTCGTTATGGACAGTCCATGACCAGCACAGAAGTCCAACAACATAACACCACTCTGGTTCAGATCGGGGGGGCCGTTCCTCCCAATCACAACCCTCCAGGTCTCACTGTCATTGCCCATGTGAGCATTGAAGTCCCCCAGCAGAACGAGGGAGTCTCCGGTAGGAGCATTCTCCAGTGCCTCCCCCAGAGACTCCAAAAAGGGTGGGTACTCTGAACTACTGTTTGGCGCATAGGCACAAACAACAGTCAGGACTCGTCCCCCCACCCGAAGGCGGAGGGAGGCTACCCTCTCGTTCACTGGGGTAAACCCCAATGTACTGGCACACAGCCGGGGGGCAATAAGTATGCCCACACCT
Organism: Leuresthes tenuis; assembly: GCF_036924035.1. Taxonomy (NCBI): domain Eukaryota; kingdom Metazoa; phylum Chordata; class Actinopteri; order Atheriniformes; family Atherinopsidae; genus Leuresthes; species Leuresthes tenuis. Next base: position 27,602,393 of record NW_027325374.1, read on the forward strand.
GCTCTGCGCCTCTCACCAAGGGCAACTCCAGAGTGGAAGAGAGACCAACCCCTCTCAAGAGGACTGGTTCCAGAGCCCAAGCCGTGCGTCGAGGTGAGTCCGACTATATCTAGCCGGAACCGCTCAGCCTCGCGCACCAGCTCCGGCTCCTTCCCCAACAGAGAGGTGACATTCCACGTCCCAAGAGCTAGCTTCAGTAGCCGAGGATCAGACCGCCAAGGCCTCTGCCTTCGGCTGCTACCCAGCTCACATCGCACCCGACCCCCTTGGCCCCTCCCACGGGTGGTGAGCCCGTCGGAAGGGGGACCCACGTCATCATTTCGGGCTATGCCCGACCGAGCCCCATGGGCAAAGGCCCGGCCACCAGGCGCCCGCTGCCGGGCCCCACCCCCGGGCCTGGCTCCGGGGGGAGGCCCAGGTGTCCCATATCCGGGCAAGGGATCACGAGGTCCAAATTTTTTGTTCATCATAAGGAGTCTTTTGAGCTGTTCTTTATCTGGTCCCTCATCTAGGATCTGTTTGCCTTGGGTGACCCTACCAGGGGCTTAAAGCCCCGGGCAACATAGCTCCCAGACTCATTGGGGCACGCAAACTCCCCCACCACGATAAGGTGACAGCTCAGGGGGGAGCTAAACCAATCCATTAAATTAGATCTCATAAAAAAAAAAAACATACCGCCATTCCGACCATAGGAGGAAAAAAGTGTCGGAACGGCGGGACGTTTGATAAAAAATTAAGTGTCGCCATTCCGACAATTGGAGACCCATGTCGGAATGGCGAGATGTCGGAATGGCAGCATGTAACCATGATGAAGGAGAGACCATTTGAGCAGCACAGCCATTTCGCAGCACAGGGACAGCAGTCCAAGTTAAAGGATCTCCCACGTGGTATCACCTGTCACATTGTGTCAAGGCATCAAAAGAAGAAAAAATCACCAAACTCAAGGACAAAAAGACGAAGACTCCGGTGAACGAAGAGAGAGGACTGACAAACCAGAAATACAAAAGGATTCTCGATATCAAGATCCAGAAGAAGAGGCTAACAATGCCACGAACACTTACGATGCTGGAAATTATGCCAGCAATGAACAGAGAAGAAGATTCAGTGTCATCAATCTGCAACACGTGCCTCTAATGAGGGGGTGAATATAGAATCCTCAACAATTACAACGTCTCTGGGAACTGTGACAACAACAAGGTTTAAACCATTTTGATATATATTGTAACCTATTGGCTAAGGAATAGTGCTGAAAATGAGGTAAATCTAATCCACCACTGTCCTTGGTCTTCAGTAGGGTTTTTAAACTAATACGTGGTGGTTTGTTTTTCCACAGAAATTTGGAGATGCATGAATCTAGTGACTTAAACCAAGTAGCAGATGGTTTTATGGGGATCATTGAGAACAAATAGTTAACTACATCATTTTAATGGATGTAACTCTCCCCATAAATGATATAGGTAAGGACTTCCAACGAGAGAGATCGTCCTCTACTGTCTTTAATAATTGCACATAATTTAGCTTTGTTAGCTCTGAGAGCCTGGAGTTAATGGGCAGAACTCTGGTCTTAGACCAGTTGATAGAGTAGTCAGAAAGTGCTGAGAATTTATTTATGAGTGTGATCGTCTGAGTGAGAGACGTCTGTGAGTTCTGAAGGAAAAGTAATACATCATCAGCATAAAGACTTATTTTATGCTCAATATTTTGGGATTAATTACTCACAAACGGTTAAGAAAAGGTAGTATTGCCAGACCATACATGATCAAAACAGGGAGCGGAGGTCGTTCAGCTGCAAGAAGGTGTGCATGTCCGACTAAAGTTTATAAAAAGCGGGTAAGACAAGGTGCGAATGCCCGACAATGTATGATCAAAAGAGGGAGCGGAGGTTTTCGGCTGCAAGAAGGTCTGAATGTCCACCCATAATTCCTGAAAAATGGGTAAAAAAAGAGTGCGAATGCCAAACCATACATCATCAAAAGCAGGAGTGGATGTGTTCGGCTACAAGAAGATTTGAATGTCCATCAATAATTGCTTTAAAACATGAAAGAAAATTTTCCAATATCAAACCGCACATAATCATAAGCGGGAGTGGATGTGTTCAGCTACAAGAAGGTTTGAATGTCCGACCATAGTTTGTAAAAAGCGGGTAAGAAAAGGTTCGAATGCCCGAACATAGACCATCAAAAGAGGGAGCGGAGGTGTTCCGCTGTAAGAAGGTGTAAATGTCCGACCATAGTTGGTAAAAAGCGGGTAAGAAAAGGTGAAAATACCTGACTGTACACAATCAATAGCGGGAGCGGAGTTGTTTGGCTACAAGAAGGTGTGAAAGTCCGACCATGGTTTGTAAAAAACGGGTAAGAAAAGGTTCGAATGCCCGAATAATACCAACAAAAGTGGAAGTGGAGGTGTTCGGCTGCAAGAAGGTGTGAACGTCCGACCAAAGTTTGTAAAAAGCAGTTAAGAAAAGGTTCGAATATCCAACCAAACATAATCAAAAGCGGGAGCAGAGCTGTTCGACTGCAAGTAGGTGTGAACCTGTAGCATGGTTGCTAAGCAGTTGATGTATTATCATGTCGTCTCAGGTCATCTATATCCACAGCTGTGTTGTATGCGATTGCCGCTTCTTGTGCTTGTTTTTGTTTGTTTGTGTGTTTGTTTTTTCTCTGCTTGTCTGCTTTCAGGTGCTCCTGGTGGCGCTAAGGCTGGATTCCCCTCAGAGGCCATGGATTGTTGTCTGTTTTGTTTTTTACAGGTGTAGCAGCTGGTTTTCTGGTTTTTGTTTCTATTTTTGTTCTGTTTCCTCTTCTTTCCTCTTCTTCTTTCCTTGTCCCCCGGTCCGGTTCAGTTCAGTTCATGTCATATATTGTAAACAGAAATAAATAAATGGGCATCAAGGGGAGCTTTACATTTATAAAACTTCCCTTGGCAAAGCAAATCTGTTTGGCATCAAAGGTATTCAGACTACAATTCTTCTGACATAATGCTGAACAGGACAAGGGGAAAAAAAAAAAAAAAAGTAAAGAAGACAGTTCTTCCGAAAGCCAGGGACTAGACCTGTTCTAAGTTCTATACTTTTTAAAAGGGGCGTGTTTATCAACTATGGAATTAGAAGATTTACAAAAATGGTCAAGTGCTAGATCTTCATCTGGGATTTTAACAGTGTCATATAACTATTCAACAGATCAGTTAAAAAAAAGCCTGCTCATGGAGATGTTTCAGGATCTGGATACCAAGTGTGGACCTAATGTTTTCATTTTTGCAATTCTGATACAGGCTATTGAGCAGTGATAACTAACACCAAGTTCACATACTGCGGATTTTCTACCTTTGATTTGTTAAGATTTAGCCAATCAGGGACAACCTTGAAGGATGTCTTTGGTTTTGTAGGATCAGTAATTACCTGAGAAAGGTTGATATTGGTACACACCTTTTTTAAATGATCAGAGGCAGAGTTCAACTTGTTTAAATTAAAATTGCCACACAGAGATTGGGTTTAGGCCACATGCACACAGAATGACATCAACAAATATAAGAAATATTAAACATTTACACATAGATTTTTGAATACATGTAGAGGAATGATACTTTGAAATGTGCTCATTGCGGAGTTATGATCAGTTGAGTAATGAAGGTTGAACTATTCTGGGAAAGAGGTTCTATTCCCAGCATCACGATGGACACTCCTGATATAGAAGGTTTCGCTAACGCATTGGAATTGTTTTACTATTTTCATATGCATGTGCAATGAAGAATTGCTTGCTGTTGATAAATGCAAAGAAGAACAGCTTACACATAGATGCTCACATATAGGTTGCTGAATGCAATGAAGACCTGCTTATCCAGTAAAGTTCAATGTCAATGTGTAATATTCAATTAGGATTTGCAAAACAGTGAAGTTAAACAATGAATGTGTCACACCTGGTTCGTAACTCACCTGTGTTCCATCTTCCCTTGATTGCCCCATTAGTTAAATACCTGGTCTTTTCCGCCTTTCTTTGCTCGTGTGTTAATGTATTTGTTATGCCTGTTTGGTTCACGACCTGGATCCTGACCTTTGGTGTTTTGTGGATTATTTTCAGTTCTTGGATTACCTTGGTTTTTTGTTCCGGTTCTGCAGGCCGACTTCCCTGCTCACCAGGCCAGGTTTTTCCTCTGTGTGAGATTTTCTGTTAACTAATAAACTTTTGTTTGAACTAAGAGTTATTGTTCTCCTGACTCTGTGACCGCACCGGGGCCCGCACTTCATTACGGTGTGACAGAATGGGTCCATAGTCGGTATGAGAAGACTACAGGAATATTTACCTGGGTGTACGTTCAAACAGAGATGAGAAAATTGCGATAAATAATTGTTTGTTTGTTTGTTAGTATGTATATGAATGTTATGTGTATAAACTGTGTTGAGTTATAGTTACTCAATAGTGTCTCAGTGAAACAACCGACGGGGGAAGCCTTGCGGTGACAACAAAAGCAGTGTTTTACTGATCAGTCAAGTTGCTCCAGTGTACTCCATACAAACTGGTTGGCTACTGAAGGGATAGAAAATGGGGAATTCTTGTTTTAAAGCAAACAAGGAATTAGATGGGAAAAATACATGTTTTAACGGGACCCAGACAAGATTAAATACTTAGACAGATGGGAGAAGAAGTGTAGTTTTGTAGGAAATCACAAAATTATTGCATAAAATTAGTGAAATCAATTGAAGAATGCCTTTCTGAAGAGCTGTTTACCACAGATGAGCAGCTTTGCGACCAAGCACATTGTAGATCGCTTTACTGCCAAAATGATCTAATTTAATGGATTGGTTTAGACATGCATAACAGCATTTTAAGAACAAAGAGAGAAACAAAAAGGGACAACGCTTCATGGTGGAAGGTGATGTATAAATAACTGTGTATATGATGAAGGGGGTGGCAACACCCATTCCGAAATCCCGCCATTCCGACATCCCGCTATTCCGACATCCCACCATTCCGACATCCCACCATTCCGACATACCACCATTCCGACATACCACCATTCCGACATGCAAACGTCCCACCATTCCGACATCCCACCATTCCGACATCCCGCTATTTTGATGTTCAAATGTCCCACCATTCCGACAAGGCTTTCCGTATAAGGAAATGTGTGTTACTCAACAGGTGAGTCCCTTCTTTCTGTTCATGCAACTTATATGTTTAACACATGTTTATAGACATGCGTTATTAAAAACACAAAGTCTCGGCAACTGGAGGAGGAGAAGCAGTCCGCGGTGGTTTTCAATCACACACTCCAATGCCACTTAATTCAACTTCCGAAAATTTAATCCAGGAAAAAAAGTCTTACAAACATGGACCAAAACGGCTCCATAACACGCACAAGAATCCAAAAGAAACGAAAGTTAACTAAAAGAAAGCAAATAAACAGTATGAAGTGGTCAAAATTGGTTTTACGCATGCCTATGTGCGTCTGGCACATGCGTCTTCGGGCTCTCCCATGTTGGTTTGTGGATGAAAGCTATATGTTCATCTGTAATGTCATGTAAAAACAATCTCTACATGACATTTACTCCCAGGTGTGACCAGTTAGGTCCTTAAGATATCAACAGGCTGTATAAAGCCTTGCGTAACGGCTGTGTGTTTGTGCCAAATGCGCAAAGCCCATCCGCGCTTCCCAAAATTGGAGCGAGTACTCATAAATCACGTGAATAACATGAATAAACGTTTTTACTGCATTTTGTTGTGTTTTATACGTTCTATGCTGTCATTTCTCTCTTCTCCTATTGGCAAGGCAAGGCAGAGTGCTCGCAACTGTGTCCTGTGCAGTAGCCGTGATATCTGTTATTGCAATTATTACTTTTGCATATGATGACAGCGTGCAAAAGATGCATGGGCTCTGTGAAGAGCTCCGCTCCAGCTGGCTGCTGTGACAGCTCACTGACACTGTATTTCTGCTTAATCAGTTTCAGTCTCGCCAGAGTTACATTAATATCTGTATTTTTATATTTGAAATTCAGGGGATTTGGTTAGTCGGTTGGTCGGAAGTGGTTGGTTCGACAGCAAGAAGGTGTGAACGTCCGACCAAAGTTTGTAAAAAGCAGTTAAGAAAAGGTTCGAATATCGAACCAAACAAAATCAAAAGCGGGAGCAGAGCTGTTCGACTGCTAGTAGGTGTGAATGTCCAGCCATAATTACTCACAAACGGGTAAGAAAAGGTAGTATTGCCAGACCATACATGATCAAAACAGGGAGCTGAGGTGGTTCAGCTGCAAGGTTTGAATGTCTGACTATAGTTTGTAAAAAGCGGGTAATATAATGTGAGAATGCCCGACAATGTATAATCAAAAGAGGGAGCAGAGGTTTTCGGCTACAAGAAGGTTTGAATGTCCGACCATAGTTTGTAAAAAGCGGGTAAGAAAAGGTTCAAATGCCTGACTATACACCATCAAAAGCGAGAGCAGAGCTGTTCGACTGCAAGTAGATGTGAATGTCAGATCATAATTTGCAAAAAGCTGATGAGAAAGGGTGAGAATGCCCGACTATACACCATCAAATGCGGGAGCGGAGTTGTTCGGCTGGGAGTAGGTGTGAATCTCCGAGCATAGTTTGTAAAAAGGGTGTAAGAATAGGTTCGAATGCCTGAACATACATTATCAAAAGATGGAGCGGAGGTGTTCCGCTGTAAGAAGGTGTGAATGTCCGACCATAGTTAAAAAGCGGGTAAGAAAAGGTTAAAATACCCGACTGTACACAATCAATAGCGGGAGCGGAGTTGTTTGGCTACTACAAGGTGTGAAAGTCCGACTATGGTTTGTAAAAAGCGGGTAAGAAAAGGTGCGAATGCCCGACAATGTATGATCAAAAGAGGGAGCGGAGGTTTTCGGCTGCAAGAAGGTGTTATTATCCAACCATAATTACTAAAAACCGGGGAGGAAAAGGCTCGAAAGCCCGACTATACACCATCAAAAGCGGGAGCGGAGGTGTTCAGCTGCAAGAAGGTCTGAATGTCCATCAATAATTGCTAGAAAACATGAAAAAAAAATTTTGAATGTCAAACCGCACATGATCATAAGCGGGAGAGGAGGTCTTTGGCTGCAAGAAGGTGCGAATGCCCAACCATACATTATCAAAAGCAGGTGTGAATGTCAGATCATAATTTGCAAAAAACTGATGAGAAAGGGTGAGAATGCCCGACTATACACCATCAAATGCGGGAGCGGAGTTGTTCGGCTGAGAGTAAGTGTGAATCTCCAACCATAATTGCTGAAAAATGTGTTAGAAAAGGTAAGAATGCCGGTCCATACATCATCAAAAGCGGGAGAGGTGGTGTTCGGCTGCAAGTAGGTGTGAATGTCCAGCCATAATTACTAACAAACGGGTAAGTAAAGGTAGTATTGCCAGACCATACATGATCAAAACAGGGAGCGGAGGTGGTTCAGCTTCAAGAAGGTGTGAATGTCCGACTAAAGTTCAAATATATTAACAAAAGCGGGAGGAGAGGTCTTCGGATGAGAGTGGTTGAGAATTTCCAACCATAATCTATAAAATGCGGTGAAAAAAAAGGTGTGATAGACCACTAAAAGGTGGAGCGGAAGTGTTCGGCTGCAAGAAGGTGTGAATGTCCGACTATATTTGGTGAAAAGCAGGTGAAGCAAGGTCTGAATGCCCAACCTTACATCATCAAAAGCGAGATCAGAGGTGTTTGGCTGCAAGAAGGCCATAGTTTGCCAAAAGCGGGTAAGGTGCGAATGTCCGACTAAATATCAACAAAATTTGGGGCGGAGGTCTTCGGATGCAAGTGGGTGTGAATATCCCACCATACAAGTATGGTGGAGAGGAAGCTGTGAATAGCCGACCATAGTTTGGAAAAAGCGGATAAGAAAAGGTTTGAATGCCCGAACATACACCATCAAAAGAGTGAGCGGAGGTGTTCCGCTGTACGAAGGTGTGAATGTCCGACTATACTTGGTAAAAAGCGGGTAAGAAAAGGTTAAAATACCCGACTGTACGCAATCAATAGCGGGAGCGGATGTGTTCGGCTACAAGAAGATGTGAAAGTCCGACCATGGTTTGTAAAAAGCGGGTAAGAAAAGGTGCGAATGTCCGACAATGTATGATCAAAAGAGAGAGCGGAGGTTTTCGGATACAAGAAGGTTTGAATGTCCCACCATAGTTTGTAAAAAGCGGGTAAGAAAAGCTTCGAATGCCCGACTATACACCATCAAAAGCGGGAGCAGAGGTGTTCCGCTGTAAGACGGTGTGAATGTCCGACCATAGTTGGTAAAAAGCGGGTAAGAAAAGGTTAAAATACCCGACTGTACACAATCAATAGCGGGAGCGGAGTTGTTCGGCTACAAGAAGGTGTGAAAGTCCAACCATGGTTTGTAAAAACCGGGAAGAAAAGGCTCGAAAGCCCGACTATACACCATCAAAAAGAAGGTTTGAATGTCCATCAATAATTGCTTTAAAACAAGAAAGTAAATTTTCGAATATCAAACCGCACATGATCATAAGCGGGAGAGGAGGTGTTCGGCTGCAGGAAGGTGTGAATGTCCACCCATAATTCATGAAAAATGGGTAAAAAAAAGGTGCGAATGCCTAACAATACATTATCAAAAGCAGGTGTGAATGTCAGATCATAATTTGTAAAAAGCTGATGAGAAAGGGTGAGAATGCCCGACTATACACCATCAAATGCGGGAGCGGAGGTGTTCGGCTCTGAGTAGGTGTGAATGTCCGACCATAATTGCTGAAGAATGTGTTAGAAAAGGTAAGAATGCTGGACCATACATCATCAAAAGCGGGAGAGGTGGTGTTCGGCTGCAAAAAGGTGTGACTGTTCGACTAAAGTTTGTAAAAAGTGGGTAAGACAAGGTGCGAATGCCTGACAATGTATGATCAAAAGCGGGAGCGGAGGTGTTCAGCTGCAAGAAGGTCTACATGTCCATCAATAATTGCTAGAAAACATGAAAGAAACTTTTCGAAAATCAAACCGCACATGATCATAAGTGGGATAGGAGGTGTTCAGCTGCAAGGTGTGAATGTCCACCCATAATTCCTGAAAAATGGGCAAAAAAAAGGTGTGAATGCCCAACCATACATCATCAAAAGCAGGAGTGGAAGTGTTCGGCTACAAGAAGGTGTGAACGTCCAACCAAAATATGTAAAAAAAAGTTAAGAAAAGGTTCGAATATCCAACCAAACATAATCAAAAGCGGGAGCAGAGCTGTTCGACTGCAAGTAGGTGTGAATGTCAGATCATAATTTGCAAAAAGCTGATGAGAAAGGTTGAGAATGCCCGACTATACACCATCAAATGCGGGAGCGGAGTTGTTCGGCTGTGAGTAGGTGTGAATCTCCGACCATAATTGCTGAAAAATGTGTTAGAAAAGGTAAGAATGCCGGTCCATACATCATCAAAAGCGAGAGAGGTTGTGTTCGGCTGCAAGTAGGTGTGAATGTCCAGCCATAATTACTCACAAACGGGTAAGAAAAGGTAGTATTGCCAGACCATATATGATCAAAACAGGGAGCGGAGGTGGTTCATTTGCAAGTAGGTTTGAATGTCCGACTAAAGTTCAAATATATTAACAAAAGCGGGAGGAGAGGTCTTCGGATGAGAGTGGTTGAAAATTTCCGACCATAATGTATAAAATGCGGTGAAAAAAAGGTGTGATAGAACACTAAAAGGTGGAGCGGAAGTGTTCGGCTGCAAGAAGGTGTGAATGTCCGACTATATTTGGTGAAAAGCAGGTGAAGCAAGGTCTGAATGCCCAACCTTACATCATCAAAAGCGAGATCAGAGGTGTTTGGCTGCAAGAAGGCCATAGTTTGCCAAAAGCGGGTAAGGTGCGAATGTCCGACTAAATATCAACAAAATTTGGGGCGGAGGTCTTCGGATGCAAGTGGGTGTGAATGTCCGACTATATTTGGTGAAAAGCAGGTGAAGCAAGGTCTGAATGCCCAACCTTACATCATCAAAAGCGAGATCAGAGGTGTTTGGCTGCAAGAAGGCCATAGTTTGCCAAAAGCGGGTAAGGTGCGAATGTCCGACTAAATATCAACAAAATTTGGGGCGGAGGTCTTCGGATGCAAGTGGGTGTGAATATCCCACCATACAAGTATGGTGGAGAGGAAGCTGTGAATAGCCGACCATAGTTTGGAAAAAGCGGGTAAGAAAAGGTTTGAATGCCCGAACATACACCATCAAAAGAGGGAGCGGAGGTGTTCCGCTGTACGAAGGTGTGAATGTCCGACCATACATGGTAAAAAGCGGGTAAGAAAAGGTTAAAATACCCGACTGTACACAATCAATAGCGGGAGCGGATGTGTTCGGCTACAAGAAGATGTGAAAGTCCGACCATGGTTTGTAAAAAGCGGGTAAGAAAAGGTGCGAATGTCCGACAATGTATGATCAAAAGAGAGGGCGGAGGTTTTCGGATACAAGAAGGTTTGAATGTCCCACCATAGTTTGTAAAAAGCGGGTAAGAAAAGCTTCGAATGCCCGACTATACACCATCAAAAGCGGGAGCAGAGGTGTTCCGCTGTAAGACGGTGTGAATGTCCGACCATAGTTGGTAAAAAGCGGGTAAGAAAAGGTTAAAATACCCGACTGTACACAATCAATAGCGGGAGAGGAGGTGTTCAGCTGCAAGAAGGTGTGAATGTCCACCCATAATTCCTGAAAAATGGGTAAGAAAAGGTGCGAATGCCCAGCCATACATTACCAAAAGCAGGTGTGAATGTCAGATCATAATTTGAAAAAAGCTGATGAGAAAGGGTGAGAATGCCCAACTATACACCATCAAAAGCGGGAGAGGTGGTGTTCGGTTGCAAGTAGGTGTGAATGTCCAGCCATAATTACTAACAAACGGGTAAGAAAAGGTAGTATTGCCAGACCATACATTATCAAAACAGGGAGCGGAGGTGGTTCAGCTGCAAGAAGGTGTGAATGTCCGACTAAAGTTCAAATATATTAACAAAAGCGGGAGGAGAGGTCTTCGGATGAGAGTGGTTGAGAATTTCCAACCATAATCTATAAAATGCGGTGAAAAAAAAGGTGTGATAGAACACTAAAAGGTGGAGCGGAAGTGTTCGGCTGCAAGAAGGTGTGAATGTCCGACTATATTTGGTGAAAAGCAGGTGAAGCAAGGTCTGAATGCCCAACCTTACATCATCAAAAGCGAGATCAGAGGTGTTTGGCTGCATGAAGGCCATAGTTTGCCAAAAGCGGGTAAGCTGCGAATGACCGACTAAATATCAACAAAAGGTCTTCGGATGCAATTGGGTGTGAATATCCCACCATACAAGTATGGTGGAGAGGAAGCTGTGAACAGCCGACCATAGTTGGCAAAAAGCGGGTAAGAAAAGGTGCGAATGTCCAACCATACATGATCAAAACAGGGAGCGGAGGTGTTTGGCTGTGACAAGGTGTGAATGTCCACCCAAAATTAATGAAAAGCGGGCAACAAGTAGGTTTGAATGCCCAACCATACATCATCAAAAACAGGAGTGGATGTGTTCGGCTACAAGGTTTGAATGTCCGAGAATGTCCGAGCAACCATGGTTGGACTTTCACACCTTCTTGTAGCCGAACAACTCCGCTCCCCCTATTGATTGTGTACAGTCGGGTATTTTAACCTTTTCTTACCCGCTTTTTACCAACTATGGTCGGACATTCACTCTGTCTTACAGCGGAACACCTCCGCTCCCGCTTTTGATGGTGTATAGTCAGGCATTTGAACCTTTTCTTACCCGGTTTTTAGTAATTATGGTTGGATAATAACACCTTCTTGCAGCCGAAAACCTCCGCTCCCTCTTTTGATCATACATTGTCGGGCATTCGCACCTTTTCTTACCCGCTTTTTACAAACCATAGTCGGACTTTCACACCTTGTAGTAGCCAAACAACTCCGCTCCCGCTATTGATTGTGTACAGTCGGGTATTTTAACCTTTTCTTACCCGCTTTTTAACTATGGTCGGACATTCACACCTTCTTACAGCGGAACACCTCCGCTCCATCTTTTGATAATGTATGTTCAGGCATTCGAACCTATTCTTACACCCTTTTTACAAACTATGCTCGGAGATTCACACCTACTCCCAGCCGAACAACTCCGCTCCCGCATTTGATGGTGTATAGTCGGGCATTCTCACCCTTTCTCATCAGCTTTTTGCAAATTATGATCTGACATTCACATCTACTTGCAGTCGAACAGCTCTGCTCTCGCTTTTGATGGTGTATAGTCAGGCATTTGAACCTTTTCTTACCCGCTTTTTACAAACTATGGTCGGACATTCAAACCTTCTTGTAGCCGAAAACCTCTGCTCCCTCTTTTGATTATACATTGTCAGACATTCAAACCTTGCAGCTGAACCACCTCAGCTCCCTGTTTTGATCATGTATGGTCTGGCAATACTACCTTTTCTTACCCGTTTGTGAGTAATTATGGCTGGACATTCACACCTACTAGCAGTCGAACAGCTCTGCTCCCGCTTTTGATTTTGTTTGGTTCGATATTCGAACCTTTTCTTAACTGCTTTTTACAAACTTTGGTCGGACGTTCACACCTTCTTGCTGTCGAACCAACCACTTCCGACCAACCGACTAACCAAATCCCCTGAATTTCAAATATAAAAATACAGATATTAATGTAACTCTGGCGAGACTGAAACTGATTAAGCAGAAATACAGTGTCAGTGAGCTGTCACAGCAGCCAGCTGGAGCGGAGCTCTTCACAGAGCCCATGCATCTTTTGCACGCTGTCATCATATGCAAAAGTAATAATTGCAATAACAGATATCACGGCTACTGCACAGGACACAGTTGCGAGCACTCTGCCTTGCCTTGCCAATAGGAGAAGAGAGAAATGACAGCATAGAACGTATAAAACACAACAAAATGCAGTAAAAACGTTTATTCATGTTATTCACGTGATTTATGAGTACTCGCTCCAATTTTGGGAAGCGCGGATGGGCTTTGCGCATTTGGCACAAACACACAGCCGTTACGCAAGGCTTTATACAGCCTGTTGATATCTTAAGGACCTAACTGGTCACACCTGGGAGTAAATGTCATGTAGAGATTGTTTTTACATGACATTACAGATGAACATATAGCTTTCATCCACAAACCAACATGGGAGAGCCCGAAGACGCATGTGCCAGACGCACATAGGCATGCGTAAAACCAATTTTGACCACTTCATACTGTTTATTTGCTTTCTTTTAGTTAACTTTCGTTTCTTTTGGATTCTTGTGCGTGTTATGGAGCCGTTTTGGTCCATGTTTGTAAGACTTTTTTTCCTGGATTAAATTTTCGGAAGTTGAATTAAGTGGCATTGGAGTGTGTGATTGAAAACCACCGCGGACTGCTTCTCCTCCTCCAGTTGCCGAGACTTTGTGTTTTTAATAACGCTTGTCTATAAACATGTGTTAAACATATAAGTTGCATGAACAGAAAGAAGGGACTCACCTGTTGAGTAACACACATTTCCTTATACGGAAAGCCTTGTCGGAATGGTGGGACATTTGAACATCAAAATAGCGGGATGTCGGAATGGTGGGATGTCGGAATGGTGGGACGTTTGCATGTCGGAATGGTGGTATGTCGGAATGGTGGTATGTCGGAATGGTGGGATGTCGGAATGGTGGGATGTCGGAATAGCGGGATGTCGGAATGGCGGGATTTCGGAATGGGTGTTGCCACCCCCTTCATCATATACACAGTTATTTATACATCACCTTCCACCATGAAGCGTTGTCCCTTTTTGTTTCTCTCTTTGTTCTTAAAATGCTGTTATGCATGTCTAAACCAATCCATTAAATTAGATCATTTTGGCAGTAAAGCGATCTACAATGTGCTTGGTCGCAAAGCTGCTCATCTGTGGTAAACAGCTCTTCAAAAAGGCATTCTTCAATTGATTTCACTAATTTTATGCAATAATTTTGTGATTTCCTACAAAACTACACTTCTTCTCCCATCTGTCTAAGTATTTAATCTTGTCTGGGTCCCGTTAAAACATGTATTTTTCCCATCTAATTCCTTGTTTGCTTTAAAACAAGAATTCCCCATTTTCTATCCCTTCAGTAGCCAACCAGTTTGTATGGAGTACACTGGAGCAACTTGACTGATCAGTAAAACACTGCTTTTGTTGTCACCGCAAGGCATCCCCCGTCGGTCCTTAGCCAATAGGTTACAATATATATCAAAATGGTTTAAACCTTGTTGTTGACACAGTTCCCAGAGACGTTGTAATTGTTGAGGATTCTATATTCACCCCCTCATTAGAGGCACGTGTTGCAGATTGATGACACTGAATCTTCTTCTCTGTTCATTGCTGGCATAATTTCCAGCATCGTAAGTGTTTGTGGCATTGTTAGCCTCTTCTTCTGGATCTTGATATCGAGAATCGTTTTGTATTTCTGGTTTGTCAGTCCTCTCTCTTCGTTCACCGGAGTCTTTGTCTTTTTGTCCTTGAGTTTGGTGATTTTTTCTTCTTTTGATGCCTTGACACAATGTGACAGGTGATACCACGTGGGAGATCCTTTAACTTGGACTGCTGTCCCTGTGCTGCGAAATGGCTGTGCTGCTCAAATGGTCTCTCCTTCATCATGGTTACATGCTGCCATTCCGACATCTCGCCATTCCGACATGGGTCTCCAATTGTCGGAATGGCGACACTTAATTTTTTATCAAACGTCCCGCCGTTCCGACACTTTTTTCCTCCTATGGTCGGAATGGCGGTATGTTTGCATGTCGGAATGGTGGTATGTCGGAATGGTGGTATGTCGGAATGGTGGGATGTCGGAATGGTGGGATGTCGGAATAGCGGGATGTCGGAATGGCGGGATTTCGGAATGAGGTGTGGGCATACTTATTGCCCCCCGGCTGTGTGCCAGTACATTGGGGTTTACCCCAGTGAACGAGAGGGTAGCCTCCCTCCGCCTTCGGGTGGGGGGACGAGTCCTGACTGTTGTTTGTGCCTATGCGCCAAACAGTAGTTCAGAGTACCCACCCTTTTTGGAGTCTCTGGGGGAGGCACTGGAGAATGCTCCTACCGGAGACTCCCTCGTTCTGCTGGGGGACTTCAATGCTCACATGGGCAATGACAGTGAGACCTGGAAGGTTGTGATTGGGAGGAACGGCCCCCCCGATCTGAACCAGAGTGGTGTTATGTTGTTGGACTTCTGTGCTGGTCATGGACTGTCCATAACGAACACCATGTTCTGACATAAGGGTGTCCATATGTGCACTTGGCACCAGGACACCCTTGGCCGCAGTTCGATGATCGACTTTGTGGTTGTATCATCGGACTTGCGGCCGTATGTCCTGGACACTCGGGTGAAGAGAGGGGCGGAGCTGTCAACTGATCACCAACTGGTGGTGAGTTGGCTCCGCTGGTGGGGGAGGATGCCGATCAGACCTGGCAGGCCCAAACGTATTGTGAGGGTCTGCTGGGAGCGTTTGTCAGAATCCCCCGTCAGAAGGAGCTTTAACTCCCACCTCCGGCAGAGCTTCAACCATATCCCGGGGGAAGTGGGGGACATTGAGTCCGAATGGGCCATGTTCCGTGACTCCATTGCCGAGGCAGCTGATCGGAGTTGTGGCCGTAAGGTGGTCGGTGCCTTTCGTGGCGGCAACCCTCGAACCTGCTGGTGGACACCAGTGGTGAGGGAAGCCGTCAAGCTGAAGAAGGAGTCCTATCGGGCCTTTTTGGCCAGTGGGACCCTGGAAGCAGCTGATAGGTACCGACGGGCCAGACGGGCCGTGGCTTCGGCGGTTGCTGAGGCAAAAACTCGGGCCTGGGAGGAGTTCGGTGAGACCATGGAGAACGATTTCCGGATGGCCTCGAAAAGATTCTGGTCCACCATCCGGCGTCTCAGGGGGGGGAAGCGGCTCACAGTCAACAAAGTTTACAGTGGGGACGGGGCTTTGCTGACCTCAACTAGGGATGTTGTGAGTCGGTGGGGGGAGTACTTCGAGGAACTCCTCAATCCTACCAACACTTGCTCGGAGGAAGCAGAGTCGGAGAGCTCGGAGACAGGGCCTCCCATTTCTGGGGCTGAGGTTGCCGAGGGGTTAAAAAGCTCCTCGGTGGCAAGGCCCCAGGGGTGGATGAGGTCCGTCCTGAGTTTCTCAAGGCTCTAGATGTTGTAGGGCTGTCTTGGCTGACACGCTTCTGCAGTATCGCGTGGACATCGGGGACAGTGCCTCTGGACTGGCAGATTGGGGTGGTAGTCCCCCTCTTTAAAAAGGGGGACCGGAGGGTGTGTTCCAACTACAGGAGTATCACACTCCTCAGCCTCCCTGGGAAGGTCTATTCGGGGGTATTGGAGAGGAGGATCCGTCGGATAATCGAGCCTCGGATTCAGGAGATGCAGTGTGGCTTTCGTCCTGGCCGTGGAACAGTGGACCAGCTCTATACCCTCGGCAGGATCCTGGAGGGTGCATGGGAGTTCGCCCAACCAGTCTACATGTGTTTTGTGGACTTGGAGAAAGCGTTCGACCGTGTCCCTCGTGGAGTCCTGTGGGGGGTGCTCCGGGAATATGGAGTGCCGGACCCCTTGATAGGGGCCGTTCGGTCTCTGTATGACCGGTGCCAGAGTTTGGTCCGCATTGCCGGCAGTAAGTCGGATACGTTTCCGGTGAGAGTTGGACTCCGTCAGGGCTGCCCTTTGTCACCGATTCTGTTCCTAACTTTTATGGACAGAATTTCTAGGCGGAGCCAGGGCGTTGAGGGTGTCCGATTTGGCGACCTCAGAACCGGGTCTCTGCTTTTTGCAGATGATGTGATTCTGTTAGCGTCGTCAGGCCGTGACCTTCAGCTCTCACTGGAGCGATTCGCAGCCGAGTGTGAAGCGGCTGGGATGAGAATCAGCACCTCCAAATACGAGACTATGGTTCTCAGCCGGAAAAGGGTGGAATGCTCTCTCCGGGTCGGGAATGAGATCCTTCCCCAAGTGGAGGAGTTCAAGTATCTCGGGGTCTTGTTCACGAGTGAGGGACGAATGGAGCGGGAGATTGACGGGCGGATCGGTGCGAGGTCTGCAGTGTTGCGGGCTCTGCACCGACCCGTCGTTGTGAAGAGGGAGCTGAGCCAGAAGGCGAAGCTCTCTAATTACTGGTCAATCTACGTTCCCATCCTCACCTATGGTCACGAGTTGTGGGTAGTGACCGAAAGAACAAGATCGCGAATACAAGCGGCCGAAATGGGTTTCCTCCGCAGGGTGTCTGGGCTCTCCCTTAGAGATAGGGTGAGAAGCTCAGTCATCCGGGAGGGGCTCGGAGTAGAACCGCTGCTCCTCCGCATTGAGAGGAGTCAGATGAGGTGGCTCGGGCATCTGGTTAGGATGCCCCCTGGGCGCCTCCCTGGGGAGGTGTTCCGGGCACGTCCCACTGGGAGGAGACCCTGGGGGAGACCCAGGACACGTTGGAGAGACTATGTCTCTCGGCTGGCCTGGGAACGCCTCGGGGTCCCCCCGGAAGAGCTGGAGGAAGTGGCTGGGGACAGAGACGTCTGGGTTTCTCTGCTCAAGCTGCTGCCCCCGCGACCCGACCCCCGGATAAGGGGCAGATGATGGCTGGATGGATGGATATATCCTCCACCAACCAGACTTACAACTCCCGACTAGGGTAGCAGAATTTCTAAGCATCTGCACCCCAAAACTACTATCAAAAATATATAAATTATTGTCTAAGATAGATGACACAATGTCTCTTCCATCCTCAAAATGGGAGGCAGATTTATCCATCAGTTCTGGTCATAGCTTCTAACCACAAATATGTTTGAACACCTTCATAATGACTCGAAATCCTAATTTACAGCTCATACAATACAAAATCCTTCATAGAACACACTATACAGGACAAAGGATGTTCAGGATGGGTCTAACACACTCAAATATCTGCTCACATTGCACAGATAACACACCTGATGATTATGCACACGCTTTGTGGTTTTGTGCGCCTGTCCAGAAGTTCTGGCTTGAAGTCTGTGAGGACCTATCAACATGGCTAAAGTGTAGCATCCCTGCATGCCCCACACTGTGCATACTGGGTGACTTAGACAACATCAACATGGAAATTAACTCAGCACACATGGTTCTCACAGTGTTATGTATCGCAAAGAAAACTATTCTCATGAACTGGAAAGCGAAGAACAATCTGTGTATTAACCAGTTTAGAAATTTTCTTTTAGATTTTATTAGCATGGAAACAATGTCTGCCTCCTCAAAACATCAACTGGCTGAATTTCATTCTCTCTGGTCCCCTCTGATTAGTTTTATCACATAGTGGTGGTGGTGGGTTGCTGGGTGATGGTGGGTCTCAGGCCCGGGCTGCTGCGACTGGTGTGACCGGGTGGTTTGTTTGTTTGTTTTTTGATGATGTTTGTTTGTTTTTTGTAGAGGTCCTCCGGGTTAGGGGTTGGGTTGAGTGGGGTGGGGCGGGATGGGTACCTTCTGGGGGTACAGTAGCTCCCGGAATATGGTCGCTGCAGGCCCCGAGCCTGGTGGACATCAGGCCCTCCTGCCCATTGTTGGCTCCCAGGTAGCAGGAATGCCTATTGCAGCCAGTCCCTGGCTGCCCTCTCTGGGGGAGAGTAGCTCCCCCGGTATATATCCCCATACCCCTCTCCCTTCTGGCTCCTGTACACAGCACACATTCACACATGAAGGGTTTTGGGGGCGTGTGTGTTCGATGGGGTGTAGTGGATGGGGCCACGTAGGTGGTCCCCTTTGGTTGCACTCTGCAGTTCCCTGCCCCTGTTTTAATTACACCTTAGACATTGCTACTTATCAAACACACTCACACACACACATTAGGTCTTGGGGGGTGGTTACACTGAGTGGCATCTGGTGGGTGGGTCTCTTTGGGTATGTAGGCTACCCAGAGTGCCGCGCTCCCAGTTCTACAAGTTTAGCTGTCCCTCAATTTTAATTGCTCACTATTAGAAAATATTGAAGAGCCAGAAGGGGAGGGGTCTTCTTCGCACACCCCTGCTTCCTTGTGTCTGCTCGGGGCAGGAGGGGCCAGGAGGATTAATTAATTGTTCTGCTGTTTCGGGGTCTGTGGTGGCTGGGGGGTTGCTGGCCCCCTGGTGTGCCCGCTGCACTACACCCCAGCAGAGTCGAGGGAGGTAGGACGTGTGGATGTGTGGATGTATGGGACGTGAAAGTGTGTGTGGTAATGATTGGGCCTGGATCTGGGACTTGCTGTCGCCTGGCCTGCCTGTGCTTCTCCCGATGGGGCGTCAGCGTTGCATCTCCCCACTGCTCGCAACTTCACCCACCTGTGGGCACGTCTTGACTTCCAGGGCACTTGGCAAGGGGCGCTGGGGCAGGTGCTGACCCACTTTGTGGCTGTCTGGGGCGCTTTGCCCTCCTGGGTATTGGGTGGGGCCTCTGCCGGGGGGTTTGGGGGCGCTCGGGCCCCTGGGGCCCGGGTCAAGTGCACGGCCCATGTCTGGGCGGCTGGGGCCTGGCGGGGTCGGTGGGCTGTTGCCCCTGGCTCCCGGAGGGCCTCTGCCCTATGCTTATGGGGGCTCTTTCCGGGGGCTTCCTCTGCAGTCTTCTGGGTGGATGCGTGGTTGCCCCTGCGGTGGGCTGCCTGGGTTCTGTGCTCTGTGGGGGCTGCTGGTGGCCTGGGTCTTGTGGCCCTCTCTGCCTGCTTCTGATTGCTTGGGGGGGGCTGTGGATTGTGGCCCTGTACGCTTATACACTCATAACTAAGCACGGTTATCATGTAGGTCCTGTGCCATGGGTGTTGCATGTTCTCACACACACACACACACACACACATTCATTAGTCCAGTAGCATGGTCGCTAAGCAGTTGATGTATTATCATGTCGTCTCAGGTCATCTATATCCACAGCTGTGTTGTATGCGATTGCCGCTTCTTGTGCTTGTTTTCGTTTGTTTGTGTGTTTGTTTTTTCTCTGCTTGTCTGCTTTCAGGTGCTCCTGGTGGCGCTAAGGCTGGATTCCCCTCAGAGGCCATGGATTGTTGTCTGTTTTGTTTTTACAGGTGTAGCAGCTGGTTGTCTGGTTTTTGTTTCTATTTTTGTTCTGTTTCCTCTTCTTTCCTCTTCTTCTTTCCTTGTCCCCCGGTCCGGTTCAGTTCAGTTCATGTCATATATTGTAAACAGAAATAAATAAATGGGCATCAAGGGGAGCTTTACATTTATAAAACTTCCCTTGGCAAAGCAAATCTGTTTGGCATCAAAGGTATTCAGACTACAATTCTTCTGACATAATGCTGAACAGGACAAGGGGAAAAAAAAAAAAAGTAAAGAAGACAGTTCTGCCGAAAGTCAGGGACTAGACCTGTTCTAAGTTCTATACTTTTTAAAAGGGGCATGTTTATCAACTATGGAATTAGAAGATTTACAAAAATGGTCAAGTGCTAGATCTTCATCTGAGATTTTAACAGTGTCATATAACTATTCAACAGATCAGTTAAAAAAAAGCCTGCTCATGGAGATGTTTCAGGATCTGGATACCAAGCGTGGACCTAATGTTTTCATTTTTGCAATTCTGATACAGGCTATTGAGCAGTGATAACTAACACCAAGTTCAGATACTGCGGATATTCTACCTTTGATTTGTTAAGATTGAGCCAATCAGGGACAACCTTGAAGGATCTCTTTGGTTTTGTAGGATCAGTAATTACCTGAGAAAGGTTGATATTGGTACACACCTTTTTTAAATGATCAGAGGCAGAGTTCAACTTGTTTAAATTAAAATTGCCACACAGAGATTGGGTTTAGGCCACATGCACACAGAATGACATCAACAAATATAAGAAATATTAAACATTTACACATAGATTTTTGAATACATGTAGAGGAATGATACTTTGAAATGTGCTCATTGCGGAGTTATGATCAGTTGAGTAATGAAGGTTGAACTATATGGGAAAGAGGTTCTATTCCCAGCATCATGATGGACACTCCTGATATAGAAGGTTTCGCTAACTCATTGGAATTGTTTTACTATTTTAATATGCATGTGCAATGAAGAATTGCTTGCTGCTGATAAATGCAAAGAAGAACAGCTTACACATAGATGCTCACATATAGGTTGCTGAATGCAATGAAGACCTGCTTATCCAGTAAAGTTCAATGTCAATGTGTAATATTCAATTAGGATTTGCAAAACAGTGAAGTTAAACAATGAATGGGTCCATAGTCGGTATGAGAAGACTACAGGAATATTTACCTGGGTGTACGTTCAAACAGAGATGAGAAAATCGCGATAAATAATTGTTTGTTTGTTTGTTAGTATGTATATGAATGTTATGTGTATAAACTGTGTTGAGTTATAGTTACTCAGTAGTGTCTCAGTGAAACAACCGACGGGGGATGCCTTGCGGTGACAACAAAAGCAGTGTTTTACTGATTAGTCAAGTTGCTCCAGTGTACTCCATACAAACTGGTTGGCTACTGAAGGGATAGAAAATGGGGAATTCTTGTTTTAAAGCAAACAAGGAATTAGATGGGAAAAATACATGTTTTAACGGGACCCAGACAATATTAAATACTCAGACAGATGGGAGAAGAAGTGTAGTTTTGTAGGAAATCACAAAATTATTACATAGAATTAGTGAAATCAATTGAAGAATGCCTTTCTGAAGAGCTGTTTACCACAGATGAGCAGCTTTGCGACCAAGCACATTGTAGATCGCTTTACTGCCAAAATGATCTAATTTAATGGATTGGTTTAGACATGCATAACAGCATTTTAAGAACAAAGAGAGAAACAAAAAGGGACAACGCTTCATGGTGGAAGGTGATGTATAAATAAAAGTGTATATGATGAAGGGGGTGGCAACACCCATTCCGAAATCCCGCCATTCCGACATCCCGCTATTCCGACATCCCACCATTCCGACATACCACCATTCCGACATACCACCATTCCGACATGCAAACGTCCCACCATTCCGACGTTCAAATGTCCCACCATTCCGACAAGGCTTTCTGTATAAGGAAATGTGTGTTACTCAACAGGTGAGTCCCTTCTTTCTGTTCATGCAATTTATATGTTTAACACATGTTTATAGACAAGCGTTATTAAAAACACAAAGTCTCGGCAACTGGAGGAGGAGAAGCAGTCCGCGGTGGTTTTCAATCACACACTCCAATGCCACTTGTTTCAACTTCCGAAAATTTAATCCAGGAAAAAAAGGCTTACAAACATGGACCAAAACGGCTCCATAACACGCACAAGAATCCAAAAGAAACGAAAATTAACTAAAAGAAAGCAAATAAACAGTATGAAGTGGTCAAAATTGGTTTTACGCATGCCTATGTGCGTCTGGCACATGCGTCTTCGGGCTCTCCCACATTGGTTTGTGGATGAAAGCTATATGTTCAGCTGTAATGTCATGTAAAAACAATCTCTACATGACATTTACTCCCAGGTGTGACCAGTTACGTCCTTAAAATATCAACTGGCTGTATAAAGCCTTTCGCAACGGCTGTGTGTTTGTGCCAAATGCGCAAAGCCCATCCGCGCTTCCCAAAATTGGAGCGAGTACTCATAAATCACGTGAATAACATGAATAAACGGTTTTACTGCATTTTGTTGTGTTTTATACGTTCTATGCTGTCATTTCTCTCTTCTCCTATTGGCAAGGCAAGGCAGAGTGCTCGCATCTGTGTCCTGTGCCGTAGCCGTGATATCTGTTATTGCAATTATTACTTTTGCATATGATGACAGCGTGCAAAAGACGCATGGGCTCTGTGGAGAGCTCCGCTCCAGCTGGCTGCTGTGACAGCTCACTGACACTGTATTTCTGCTTAATCCGTTTCAGTCTCGCCAGAGTTACATTAATATCTGTATTTTTATATTTGAAATTCAGGGGATTTTGATAATAGATTATTAAAGTTTGTTTGCGAGGCTGTGGCCTCTGCATGTGCAAAGCTTGTGCGCCAAACTTTAGGGCGTATTTGCGCCGGCATATCATTAGTGCAAAATGTTTTGGGTAAAAAATAGGCTATTAAAAGGAACTGTCGGAATGGCGGTATGTTAAAAAAAACAAAAAACATACCGCCATTCCGACCATAGGAGGAAAAAAGTGTCGGAATGGTGGGACGTTTGATAAAAAATTAAGTGTCGCCATTCCGACAATTGGAGACCCATGTCGGAATGGCGAGATGTCGGAATGGCAGCATGTAACCATGATGAAGGAGAGACCATTTGAGCAGCACAGCCATTTCGCAGCACAGGGACAGCAGTCCAAGTTACAGGATCTCCCACGTGGTATCACCTGTCACATTGTGTCAAGGCATCAAAAGAAGAAAAAATACCAAACTCAAGGACAAAAAGACGAAGACGCCGGTGAACGAAGAGAGAGTACTGACAAACCAGAAATACAAAAAGATTCTCGATATCAAGATCCAGAAGAAGAGGCTAACAATGCCACGAACACTTACGATGCTGGGAATGATGCCAGCAATGAACAGAGAAGAAGATTCAGTGTCATCAATCTGCAACACGTGCCTCTAATGAGGGGGTGAATATAGAATCCTCAACGATTACAACGTCTCTGGGAACTGTGACAAAAACAAGGTTTAAACCATTTTGATATATATTGTAACCTATTGGCTAAGGAATAGTGCTGAAAATGAGGTAAATCTAATCCACCATTGTCCTTGGTCTTCTGTAGGGTTTTTAAACTAATACGTGGTGGTTTGTTTTTCCACAGAAATTTGGAGATGCATGAATCTAGTTACTTAAACCAAGTAGCAGATGGTTTTATGGGGATCATTGAGAACAAATAGTTAACTTTTGGTAGTATCATCATTTTAATGGATGTAATTCTCCCCATAAGTGATATAGGTAAGGACTTCCAACGAGAGAGATCGTCCTCTACTGTCTTTAATAATTGCACATAATTTAGCTTTGTTAGCTCTGAGAGCCTGGAGGAAATGTTTATGCCTAAATATCTAATATTTCCTGACTGTAAAGTGATCGCAGGTATATTATGGACCCTACAGTTAATGGGCAGAATTGTGGTCTTAGACCAGTTGATAGAGTAGTCAGAAAGTGTTGAGAATTTATTTATGAGTGTGATCGTGTGAGTGAGAGACGTCTGTGAGTTCTGAAGGAAAAGTAATACATCATCAGCATAAAGACTTATTTTATGCTCAATATTTTGGGATTAATTACTCACAAACGGGTAAGAAAAGGTAGTATTGCCAGACCATACATGATCAAAAAAGGGAGCGGAGGTCGTTCAGCTGCAAGAAGGTGTGAATGTCTTGTCCGGCATTCTAGTCTCTTCTAACACATTTTTCAGCAATTATGGTTGGACATTCACACCTACTCACAGCCGAACACTTCCGCTCCCGCATTTGATGGTGTATAGCCGGGCATTCTCAACCTTTCTCATCAGCTTTTTGCAAATTATGATCTGACATTCACACCTACTTGCAGTCGAATAGCTCTGCTCCCGCTTTTGATTATGTTTGGTTGGATATTCGAACCTTTTCTTAACTGCTTTTTACAAACTTTGGTCGGACGTTAACACCTTCTTGCAGCCGAACACCTCCGCTTCCGCTTTTGATGGTATATATTCGGGCATTCGAACCTTTTCTTACCAGCTTTTTACAAACCATGGTTGGACTTTCACACATTCTTGTAGCCAAACACATCCGCTCCCGCTATTGATTGTGACAGTCGGGTATTTTAACCTTTTCTTACCCGTTTTTTACCAACTATGGTCGGACATTCACACCTTCTTACAGCGGAACACCCCCGCTCCCTCTTTTGATGGTGTATGTTTGGGCATTCGAACCTTTTCTTACCCACTTTTTATAAACTATGCTCGGACATTCAAACCTTCTTGTAGCCGAACATATCCACTCCTGCTTTTGATGATGTATGGTTGGGCATTCAAACCTAATTTTTTGCCCGCTTTTCATTCATTTTGGGTGGACATTCACACCTTGTCACAGCCAAACACCTCCGCTCCCTGTTTTGATCATGTATGGTTGGACATTCGCCCCTTTTCTCACCCGCTTTTTGCAAACTATGGTTGGCTTTTCACAGCTTCCTCTCCACCATACTTGTATCGTGGGATGTTCACACCCAGTTGCATCCGAAGACCTCCGCCCCCACTTTTGTTGATATTTAGTTGGTCATTCGCAGCTAACCCGCTTTTGGCAAACTATGGCCTTCTTGCAGCCAAACACCTCTGATCTCGCTTTTGATGATGTAAGGTTGGGCATTCAGACCTTGCTTCACCTGCTTTTCACCAAATATAGTCGGACATTCACACCTTCTTGCAGCCGAACACTTCCGCTCCACCTTTTAGTGTTCTATCACACCTTTTTTTCACCGAATTTTATAGATTATGGTTGGAAATTCTCAACCACTCTCATCCGAAGACCTCTCCTCCCGCTTTTGTTAATATATTTGAACTTTAGTCGGACATTCACACCTTCTTGCAGCTGAACCACCTCCGCTCCCTGTTTTGATCATGTATGGTCTGGCAATACTACCTTTTCTTACCCGTTTGTGAGTAATTATGGCTGGACATTCACACTTACTTGCAGCCGAACACCACCTCTCTCGCTTTTTATGATGTATGGACCGGCATTCTTACCTTTTCTAACACATTTTTCAGAAATTACAGTCGGAGATTCACACCTACTCACAGCCGAACAACTCCGCTCCCGCATTTGATGGTGTGCAGTCGGACATTCTCACCCTTTCTCATCAGCTTTTTGCAAATTATGATCTGACATTCACACCTACTTGCAGTCGAAAAGCTATGCTCCCGCTTTTGATTATGTTTGGTTGGATATTCAAACCTTTTCTTAACTGGTTTTTACAAACTTTGGTTGGACGTTCACACCTTCTTGTAGCCGAACACATCCACTCCTGCTTTTGATGATGTATGGTTGGGCATTCGCACCTTTTTTTTACCCATTTTTCAGGAATTATGGGTGGACATTCACACCTTCTTGCAGCTGAACACCTCTCCTTCTTATGATCATGTGCGGATGATATTCGAAAATTTTCTTTCATGTTTTAAAGCAATTATTGATGGACATTCAGACCTTCTTGCAGCTGAACCACTCTGCTCCCGCTTTTGATGGTGTATAGTCGGGCTTTCGAGCCTTTCCTTCCCGGTTTTTACAAATTATGGTTGGACATTCAGACCTTCTTGCAGCCGAACACCTCCGCTCCCTCTTTTGATCATACATTGTCTGGCATTCGAACCTTTTCTCACCAGCTTTTTACAAACCATGGTTGGACTTTCACACCTTCTTGTAGCCGAACAACTCCGCTCCCGCTATTGATTGTGTACAGTCGGGTATTTTAACCTTTTCTTACCTGCTTTTTACCAACTATGGTCGGACATTCACACCGTCTTACAGCGGAACACCTCCGCTCCGCGCTTTTGATGGTGTATAGTCAGGCATTTGAACCTTTTCTTACCCGCTTTTTACAAACTATGGTCGGACAGTCAAACCTTCTTGTAGCCGAAAACCTCCGCTCTCTCTTTTGATTATACAATGTTGGGCATTCGCACCTTATCTTACCCGCTTTTTACAAACTATAGTCAGACATTCACACCTTGCAGCTGAACAACCTCAGCTCCCTGTTTTGATCATGTATGATCTGGCAATACTACCTTTTCTTACAAGTTTGTGAGTAATTATGGCTGGACATTCACACCTACTTGCAGTCGAAAAGCTCTGCTCCCGCTTTTGATTATGTTTGGTTGGATATTCGAAACTTTTCTTAACTGCTTTTTACAAACTTTGGTCGGACGTTCACACCTTCTTGCAGCCGAACACCTCCGCTGCCCCTTTTGATGGTATATATTCGGGCATTCGAACCTTTTCTTAGCAGCTTTTTACAAACCATGGTTGAACTTTCACACCTTCTTGTAGCCGAACAACTCCGCTCCCGCTATTTATTGTGTACAGTCAGGTATTTTAACCTTTTCTTACCCGCTTTTTACCAACTATGGTCGGACATTCACACCGTCTTACAGCGGAACACCTCCGCTCCCGCTTTTGATGGTGTATAGTCAGGCATTTGAACCTTTTCTTACCCGCTTTTTTTTTTTTTATGGTCGGACATTCAAACCTTCTTGTAGCCGAAAACCTCCGCTCCCTCTTTTGATCATACATTGTCGGGCATTCGCACCTTTTCTTACCCGTTTTTTACAAACCATGGTCGGACTGTCACACATTCTTGTAGCCAAACACATCCGCTCCCGCTATCGATTGTGTACAGTCGGGTATTTTAACCTTTTCTTACCCGTTTTTTACCAACTATGGTCGGACATTCACACCTTCTTACAGCGGAACACCTCCGCTCCCTCTTTTGATAGTGTATGTTCGGGCATTCGAATCTATTCTTACCAACCTTTTTACAAAATATGCTCGGAGATTCACACCTACTCACAGCCGAACAACTCCGCTCCCGCATTTGATGGTGTATAGTCGGGCATTCTCACCGTTTCTCATCAGCTTTTTGCAAATTATGATCTGACATTCACACCTACTTGCAGTCGAACAGCTCTGCTCCCGCTTTTGATAATGTTTGGTTGGATATTCGAAACTTTTCTTAACTGCTTTTTACAAACTTTGGTAGGACGTTCAAACTTTCAAGCAGCCGAACACCTCCGCTTCTGCTTTTGATGTTGTATATTCGGGCATACAAACCTTTTCTTACCCACTTTTTACAAACCATGGTCAGAGTTTCACTCTTTGTTGCTGAACAACTCCGCTCCCTCTTTTGATTGTGTACAGTCGGGTATTTTCACCTTTTCTTACCTGCTTTTTACAAACTTTGGTCGGACATTCAAACCTTCTTGTAGCCGAACACATCCACTCCTGCTTTTGATGATGTATGGTTGGGCATTCGCACCTTTTCTTACCCATTTTTCAGTAATTATTGGTGGACATTCAGACCTTCTTGCAGCTGAACACCTCTGCTCCCTCTTTTGATCATACATTGTCGGGCATTCGCACCTTGTCTTACCCGCTTTTTACAAACTTTAGTCAGACATTCACACCTTGCAGCTGAACCACCTCCGCTCCCTGTTTTGATCATGTATGGTCTGGCAATACTACCTTTTCTTACCCATTTGTGAGTAATTATGGCTGGACATTCACACCTACTTGCAGCCGAACACCACCTCTCCCGCTTTTGATGATGTATTGTCCGGCATTCTAGTCTCTTCTAACACATTTTTCAGCAATTATGGTCGGACATTCACACCTACTCTCAGCCAAACACTTCCGCTCCCGCATTTGATGGTGTATAGCCGGGCATTCTCACCCTTTCTCATCAGCTTTTTGCAAATTATGATCTGACATTCACACCTACTTGCAGTCGAACAGCTCTGCTCCCGCTTTTGATTATGTTTGGTTGGATATTCGAACCTTTTCTTAACTGCTTTTTACAAACTTTGGTCGGACGTTCACACCTTCTTGCAGCCGAACACCTCCACTTCCACTTTTGATGGTATATATTCGGGCATTCGAACCTTTTCTTACCCGCTTTTTACAAACCGTGGTCGGACTTTCACACCTTCTTGTAGCCGAACAACTCCGCTCCCGCTATTGATTGTGTACAGTCGGGTATTTTAACCTTTTCTTACCCGCTTTTTACCAACTATGGTCGGACATTTACACCTTCTTACAGCGGAACACCTCCGCTCCCTCTTTTGATGGTCTATGTTTGGGCATTCGAACCTTTTCTTACCCGCTTTTTACAAACTATGGTCGGACATTCAAACCTTCTTCTAGCCGAACACATCCACTCCTGCTTTTGATGATGTATGGTTTGGCATTCGCACCCTTTTTTTACCCATTTTCAGCAATTATGGGTGGACATTCAGACCTTCTTGCAGCCGAAAACCTCCGCTCCCTCTTTTGATCATGCATTGTCGGGCATTCGCACCTTGTCTTACCCGCTTTTTATAAACTTTAGTTGGACATTCACACCTTCTTGCAGCTGAACGACCTCCGCTCCCTTTTTTGATCATGTATGGTCTGGCAATACTACCTTTTCTTACCCGTTTGTGAGTAATTAATCCCAAAATATTGAGCATAAAATAAGTCTTTATGCTGATGATGTATTACTTTTCCTTCAGAACTCACAGACGTCTCTCACTCACACGATCACACTCATAAATAAATTCTCAACACTTTCTGACTACTCTATCAACTGGTCTAAGACCACAGTTCTGCCCATTAACTGTAGGGTCCATAATATACCTGCGATCACTTTACAGTCAGGAAATATTAGATATTTAGGCATAAACATTTCCTCCAGGCTCTCAGAGCTAACAAAGCTAAATTATGTGCAATTATTAAAGACAGTAGAGGACGATCTCTCTCGTTGGAAGTCCTTACCTATATCACTTATGGGGAGAATTACATCCATTAAAATGATGATACTACCAAAAGTTAACTATTTGTTCTCAATGATCCCCATAAAACCATCTGCTACTTGGTTTAAGTAACTAGATTCATGCATCTCCAAATTTCTGTGGAAAAACAAACCACCACGTATTAGTTTAAAAACCCTACAGAAGACCAAGGACAATGGTGGATTAGATTTACCTCATTTTCAGCACTATTCCTTAGCCAATAGGTTACAATATATATCAAAATGGTTTAAACCTTGTTTTTGTCACAGTTCCCAGAGACGTTGTAATCGTTGAGGATTCTATATTCACCCCCTCATTAGAGGCACGTGTTGCAGATTGATGACACTGAATCTTCTTCTCTGTTCATTGCTGGCATCATTCCCAGCATCGTAAGTGTTCGTGGCATTGTTAGCCTCTTCTTCTGGATCTTGATATCGAGAATCTTTTTGTATTTCTGGTTTGTCAGTACTCTCTCTTCGTTCACCGGCGTCTTCGTCTTTTTGTCCTTGAGTTTGGTATTTTTTCTTCTTTTGATGCCTTGACACAATGTGACAGGTGATACCACGTGGGAGATCCTGTAACTTGGACTGCTGTCCCTGTGCTGCGAAATGGCTGTGCTGCTCAAATGGTCTCTCCTTCATCATGGTTACATGCTGCCATTCCGACATCTCGCCATTCCGACATGGGTCTCCAATTGTCGGAATGGCGACACTTAATTTTTTATCAAACGTCCCACCATTCCGACACTTTTTTCCTCCTATGGTCGGAATGGCGGTATGTTTTTTGTTTTTTTTAACATACCGCCATTCCGACAGTTCCTTTTAATAGCCTATTTTTTACCCAAAACATTTTGCACTAATGATATGCCGGCGCAAATACGCCCTAAAGTTTGGCGCACAAGCTTTGCACATGCAGAGGCCACAGCCTCGCAAACAAACTTTAATAATCTATTATCAAAATCCCCTGAATTTCAAATATAAAAATACAGATATTAATGTAACTCTGGCGAGACTGAAACTGATTAAGCAGAAATACAGTGTCAGTGAGCTGTAACAGCAGCCAGCTGGAGCGGAGCTCTCCACAGAGCCCATGCGTCTTTTGCACGCTGTCATCATATGCAAAAGTAATAATTGCAATAACAGATATCACGGCTACGGCACAGGACACAGTTGCGAGCACTCTGCCTTGCCTTACCAATAGGAGAAGAGAGAAATGACAGCATAGAACGTATAAAACACAACAAAATGCAGTAAAACCGTTTATTCATGTTATTCACGTGATTTATGAGTACTCGCTCCAATTTTGGGAAGCGTGGATGGGCTTTGCGCATTTGGCACAAACACACAGCCGTTGTGCAAGGCTTTATACAGCCTGTTGATATCTTAAGGACGTAACTGGTCACACCTGGGAGTAAATGTCATGTAGAGATTGTTTTTACATGACATTACAGCTGAACATATAGCTTTCATCCACAAACCAATGTGGGAGAGCCCGAAGACGCATGTGCCAGACGCACATAGGCATGCGTAAAACCAATTTTGACCACTTCATACTGTTTATTTGCTTTCTTTTAGTTAATTTTCGTTTCTTTTGGATTCTTGTGCGTGTTATGGAGCCGTTTTGGTCCATGTTTGTAAGCCTTTTTTTCCTGGATTAAATTTTCGGAAGTTGAAACAAGTGGCATTGGAGTGTGTGATTGAAAACCACCGCGGACTGCTTCTCCTCCTCCAGTTGCCGAGACTTTGTGTTTTTAATAACGCTTGTCTATAAACATGTGTTAAACATATAAATTGCATGAACAGAAAGAGGGGACTCACCTGTTGAGTAACACACATTTCCTTATACAGAAAGCCTTGTCGGAATGGTGGGACATTTGAACGTCGGAATGGTGGGACGTTTGCATGTCGGAATGGTGGTATGTCGGAATGGTGGTATGTCGGAATAGCGGGATGTCGGAATGGCGGGATTTCGGAATGGGTGTTGCCACCCCCTTCATCATATAAACTTTTATTTATACATCACCTTCCACCATGAAGCGTTGTCCCTTTTTGTTTCTCTCTTTGTTCTAAAAATGCTGTTATGCATGTCTAAACCAATCCATTAAATTAGATCATTTTGGCAGTAAAGCGATCTACAATGTGCTTGGTCGCAAAGCTGCTCATCTGTGGTAAACAGCTCTTCAGAAAGGCATTCTTCAATTGATTTCACTAATTCTATGTAATAATTTTGTGATTTCCTACAAAACTACACTTCTTCTCCCATCTGTCTGAGTATTTAATATTGTCTGGGTCCCGTTAAAACATGTATTTTTCCCATCTAATTCCTTGTTTGCTTTAAAACAAGAATTCCCCATTTTCTATCCCTTCAGTAGCCAACCAGTTTGTATGGAGTACACTGGAGTACCTTGACTGATCAGTAAAACACTGCTTTTGTTGTCACCGCAAGGCATCCCCCGTCGGTTGTTTCACTGAGACACTACTGAGTAACTATAACTCAACACAGTTTATACACATAACATTCATATACATACTAACAAACAAACAAACAATTATTTATCGCGATTTTCTCATCTCTGTTTGAACGTACACCCAGGTAAATATTCCTGTAGTCTTCTCATACCGACTATGGACCCATTCATTGTTTAACTTGAATATTACACATTGACATTGAACTTTACTGGATAAGCAGGTCTTCATTGCATTCAGCAACCTATATGTGAGCATCTATGTGTAAGCTGTTCTTCTTTGCATTTATCAGCAGCAAGCAATTCTTCATTGCACATGCATATGAAAATAGTAAAACAATTCCAATGCGTTAGCGAAACCTTCTATATCAGGAGTGTCCATCATGATGCTGGGAATAGAACCTCTTTCCCATATAGTTCAACCTTCATTACTCAACTGATCATAACTCCGCAATGAGCACATTTCAAAGTATCATTCCTCTACATGTATTCAAAAATCTATGTGTAAATGTTTAATATTTCTTATATTTGTTGATGTCATTCTGTGTGCATGTGGCCTAAACCCAATCTCTGTGTGGCAATTTTAATTTAAACAAGTTGAACTCTGCCTCTGATCATTTAAAAAAGGTGTGTACCAATATCAACCTTTCTCAGGTAATTACTGATCCTACAAAACCAAAGAGATCCTTCAAGGTTGTCCCTGATTGGCTCAATCTTAACAAATCAAAGGTAGAATATCCGCAGTATCTGAACTTGGTGTTAGTTATCACTGCTCAATAGCCTGTATCAGAATTGCAAAAATGAAAACATTAGGTCCACGCTTGGTATCCAGATCCTGAAACATCTCCATGAGCAGGCTTTTTTTTAACTGATCTGTTGAATAGTTATATGACACTGTTAAAATCTCAGATGAAGATCTAGCACTTGACCATTTTTGTAAATCTTCTAATTCCATAGTTGATAAACATGCCCCTTTTAAAAAGTATAGAACTTAGAACAGGTCTTGTCCCTGACTTTCGGCAGAACTGTCTTCTTTACTTTTTTTTTTTTTTCCCCTTGTCCTGTTCAGCATTATGTCAGAAGAATTGTAGTCTGAATACCTTTGATGCCAAACAGATTTGCTTTGCCAAGGGAAGTTTTATAAATGTAAAGCTCCCCTTGATGCCCATTTATTTATTTCTGTTTACAATATATGACATGAACTGAACTGAACCGGACCGGGGGACAAGGAAAGAAGAAGAGGAAAGAAGAGGAAACAGAACAAAAATAGAAACAAAAACCAGACAACCAGCTGCTACACCTGTAAAAACAAAACAGACAACAATCCATGGCCTCTGAGGGGAATCCAGCCTTAGCGCCACCAGGAGCACCTGAAAGCAGACAAGCAGAGAAAAAACAAACACACAAACAAACAAAAACAAGCACAAGAAGCGGCAATCGCATACAACACAGCTGTGGATATAGATGACCTGAGACGACATGATAATACATCAACTGCTTAGCGACCATGCTACTGGACTAATGAATGTGTGTGTGTGTGTGTGTGTGTGAGAACATGCAACACCCATGGCACAGGACCTACATGATAACCGTGCTTAGTTATGAGTGTATAAGCGTACAGGGCCACAATCCACAGCCCCCCCCAAGCAATCAGAAGCAGGCAGAGAGGGCCACAAGACCCAGGCCACCAGCAGCCCCCACAGAGCACAGAACCCAGGCAGCCCACCGCAGGGGCAACCACGCATCCACCCAGAAGACTGCAGAGGAAGCCCCCGGAAAGAGCCCCCATAAGCATAGGGCAGAGGCCCTCCGGGAGCCAGGGGCAACAGCCCACCGACCCCGCCAGGCCCCAGCCGCCCAGACATGGGCCGTGCACTGGACCCGGGCCACAGGGGCCCGAGCGCCCCCAAACCCCCCGGCAGAGGCCCCACCCAATACCCAGGAGGGCAAAGCGCCCCAGACAGCCACAAAGTGGGTCAGCGCCTGCCCCAGCGCCCCTTGCCAAGTGCCCTGGGAGTCAAGACGTGCCCACAGGTGGGTGAAGTTGCGAGCAGTGGGGAGAGGCAACGCTGACGCCCCATCGGGAAAAGCACAGGCAGGCCAGGCGACAGCAAGTCCCAGATCCAGGCCCAATCATTACCACACACACTTTCACGTCCCATACATCCACACATCCACACGTCCTACCTCCCTCGACTCTGCTGGGGTATAGTGCAGCGGGCACACCAGGGGGCCAGCAACCCCCCAGCCACCACAGACCCCGAACCAGCAGAACAATTAATTAATCCTCCTGGCCCCTTCTGCCCCGAACAGACACCAGGAAGCAGGGGTGTGCGAAGAAGACCCCTCCCCTCACCCTTCTGGCTCTTCAATATTTTCTAATAGTGAGCAATTAAAATTGAGGGGCAGCCAAACTTGTAGAACTGGGAGCGCGGCACTCTGGGCAGCCTACATACCCAAAGAGCCCCGCCCACCAGATGCCACTCAGTGTAACCACCCCCCAAGACCTAATGTGTATGTGTGAGTGTGTTTGATAAGTAGTAATGTCTAAGGTGTAATTAAAACAGGGGCAGGGAACTGCAGAGTGCAACCAAAGGGGACCACCTACGTGGCCCCATCCACTACACCCCACCGAACACACACGCCCCCAAAACCCTTCATGTGTGAGTGTGTGCTGTGTACAGGAGCCAGAAGGGAGAGGGGTATGGGGATATATACCGGGGGAGCTACTCTCCCCCAGAGAGGGCAGCCAGGGACTGGCTGTAATAGGCATCCCTGCTACCTGGGAGCCAACAATGGGCAGGAGGGCCTGATGTCCACCAGGCTCGGGGCCTGCAGCGACCATATTCCGGGAGCTACTGTACCCCCAGAAGGTACCCATCCCGCCCCACCCCACTCAACCCAACCCCACCCCGGAGGACCTCTACAAAAAACAAACAAACAACATAAAAAAACAATCAAACAAACCACCCGGTCACACCAGTTGCAGCAGCCCGGGCCTGAGACCCACCATCACCCAGCAACCCACCACCACCACTATGTGATAAAACTAATCAGAGGGGACCAGAGAGAATGAAATTCAGCCAATTGATGTTTTGAGGAGGCAGACATTGTTTCCATGCTAATATAATCTAAAAGAAAATTTCTAAACTGGTTAATACACAGATTGTTCTTCGCTTTCCAGTTCATGAGAATAGTTTTCTTTGCGATACATAACACTGTGAGAACCATGTGTGCTGAGTTAATTTCCATGTTGATGTTGTCTAAGTCACCCAGTATGCACAGTGTGGGGCATGCAGGGATGCTACACTTTAGCCATGTTGATAGGTCCTCACAGACTTCAAGCCAGAACTTCTGGACAGGCGCACAAAACCACAAAGCATGTGCATAATCATCAGGTGTGTTATCTGTGCAATGTGAGCAGATGTTTGAGTGTGTTAGACCCATCCTGAACATCCTTTGTCCTGTATAGTGTGTTCTATGAAGGATTTTGTATTGTATGAGCTGTAAATTAGGATTTCGAGTCATTATGAAGGTGTTCAAACATATTTGTGGTTAGAAGCTATGACCAGAACTGATGGATAAATCTGCCTCCCATTTTGAGGATGGAAGAGACATTGTGTCATCTATCTTAGACAATAATTTATATATTTTTGATAGTAGTTTTGGGGTGCAGATGCTTAGAAATTCTGCTACCCTAGTCGGGAGTTGTAAGTCTGGTTGGTGGAGGATATATCCATCCATCCATCCATCATCTGCCGCTTATCCGGGGGTCGGGTCGCGGGGGCAGGAGCTTGAGCAGAGAAACCCAGACGTCTCTGTCCCCAGCCACTTCCTCCAGCTCTTCCGGGGGGACCCCGAGGCGTTCCCAGGTCAGCCGAGAGACATAGTCTCTCCAACGTGTCCTGGGTCTCCCCCGGGTTCTCCTCCCAGTGGGACGTGCCCGGAAGTCCTCCCCAGGGAGGCGCCCAGGGGGCATCCTAACCAGATGCCCGAGCCACCTCATCTGACTCCTCTCAATGCGGAGGAGCAGCGGTTCTACTCCGAGCCCCTCCGGGAAGACTGACCTTCTCACCCTATCTCTAAGGGAGAGCCCAGACACCCTGCGGAGGAAACCCATTTCGGCTGCTTGTATTCGCGATCTTGTTCTTTCGGTCACTACCCACAACTCGTGACCATAGGTGAGGATGGGAACGTAGATTGACCAGTAACTAGAGAGCTTCGCCTTCTGGCTCAGCTCCCTCTTCACTACGACGGGTTGGTGCAGAGCCCGCAACACTGCAGACGCCGCACCGATCCGCCCGTCAATCTCCCGCTCCATTCGTCCCTCACTCGTGAACAAGATCCCGAGATACTTGAACTCCTCCACTTGGGGAAGGATCTCATTCCCGACCCGGAGAGAGCATTCCACCCTTTTCCGGCTGAGAACCATAGTCTCGGATTTGGAGGTGCTGATTCTCATCCCAGCCGCTTCACACTCGGCTGCGAATCGCTCCAGTAAGAGCTGAAGGTCACGGCCTGACGACGCTAACAGAACCACATCATCTGCAAAAAGCAGAGACCCGATTCTGAGGTCGCCAAATCGGACACCCTCAACACCCTGGCTCCGCCTAGAAATTCTGTCCATAAAAGTTAGGAACAGAATCGGTGACAAAGGGCAGCCCTGACGGAGTCCAACTCTCACCGGAAACGTATCCCACTTACTGCTGGCAATGCGGACCAAACTCTGGCACCGGTCATACAGAGACCGAACGGCCCCTATCAAGGGGTCCGGCACTCCATATTCCCGGAGCAACCCCCACAGGACTCCACGAGGGACACGGTCGAACGCTTTCTCCAAGTCCACAAAACACATGTAGACTGGTTGGGCGAACTCCCAGCAGCTGGTCCACTGTTCCACGGCCAGGACGAAAGCCACACTGCATCTCCTGAATCCGAGGCTCGATTATCCGACGGATCCTCCTCTCCAATACCCCCGAATAGACCTTACCAGGGAGGCTGAGTAGTGTGATACCCCTATAGTTGGAACACACCCTCCGGTCCCCCTTTTTAAAGAGGGGGACCACCACCCCAATCTGCCAGTCCAGAGGCACTGTCCCCGATGTCCACGCGATACTGCAGAGGCGTGTCAGCCAAGACAGCCCTACAACATCCAGAGCCTTGAGAAACTCAGGACGGACCTCATCCACCCCCGGGGCCTTGCCACCGAGGAGCTTTTTAACCACCTCGGCAACCTCAGCCCCAGAAATGGGAGGCCCCGTCTCTGAGCTCTCCGACTCTGCCTCTTCCGAGCACGTGTTGGTAGGATTGAGGAGTTCCTCGAAGTACTCCCCCCACCGACTCACAACATCCCTAGTTGAGGTCAGCAAAGCCCCGTCCCCACTGTAAACAGTGTTGACTGTGAGCCGCTTCCCCCCCCTGAGACGCCGGATGGTGGACCAGAATCTTTTCGAGGCCGTCCGGAAATCGTTCTCCATGGTCTCAGCGAACTCCTCCCAGGCCGGAGTTTTTGCCTCAGCAACCGCCGAAGCCGCGGCCCGTCTGGCCCGTCGGTACCTATCAGCTGCTTCCAGGGTCCCACTGGCCCACAAGGCCCGATAGGACTCCTTCTTCAGCTTGACGGCTTCCCTCACCACTGGTGTCCACCAGCAGGTTGGAGGGTTGCCGCCACGACAGGCACCGACCACCTTACGGCCAAAACTCCGACCAGCTGCCTCGGCAATGGAGTCACGGAACATGGCCCATTCGGACTCAATGTCCCCCACCTCCCCCGGGATATGGTTGAAGCTCTGCCGGAGGTGTGAAGAAAATTTCCGAAAATCAAACCGCACATGATCATAAGTGGGAGTGGATGTGTTCGACTACGAGAAGGTGTGAACGTCCAACCAAAGTTTTTAAAAATCAGTTAGGAAAAGGTTTTAATATCCAACCAAACATAATCAAAAGTGGGAGCAGAGCTGTTCGTCTGTGATTAGGTGTGAATCTCCGACCATAATTGCTGAAAAATGTGTTGGAAAAGGTAAGAATGCCGGTCCATACATCATCAAAAGCGAGAGAGATTGTGTTCAGCTGGAAGTAGGTGTGAATATCCAGCCATAATTACTCACAAACGGGTAAGAAAAGGTAGTATTGCCAGACCATACATGATCAAAACAGGGAACGGAGGTGGTTTAGCTGCAAAAAGGGGTGAATGTCCGACTAAAGTTCAAATATATTAACAAAAGCGGGAAGAGAGGTCTTCGGATGAGAGTGGTTGAGAATTTCCAACCATAATCTATAAAATGCGGTGAAAAAAAAGGTGTGAAGGAATGAATTTTATAGCAAAATCCGAAATCATGCATAACTCCGCAAAAGGAACGTATTGCTCAACCAAAGGGATGCTTCTTTCTCATTCAGGGTAATATGAGGAACTTTATGCTTGATACATTTTAGACATGGATAACTATGAAGGACAAAGCAATTTTAACTTGGTTTGAGCATAGCAATTCATTTTATAGGAAAATATGAAATCGTGCAGGACTCATGAAAGTAAGCTTTTTCTCGGATTCCTGATCCTCCAGTTTTGCTCTTTCCTATACTGCAAAATACAACCTTGTTCTTTGTTGAAATCGATCTAGACATTGATAAATATGAAGGACAAAGCAGTTTTAACATAGTTTGAGTGAAGGAATTCATTTTATACATAAAATCCCAAATCATGCAGAACGTATGAAAAGAAAGCTTTTTCTCGGATTCCTGATCCTTCAGTGTTGCTCTTTCTTCTACTGCAAAATCCAATGTTGTTCTTTGTTGAAGTCGATCTAGACATTGATAAATATGAAGGACAAAGCAGTTTTAACTTAGTTTGAGTGAAGGAATTCATTTTATACATAAAATCCCAAATCATGCAGAACGTATGAAAATAAGCTTATTCTCGGATTCCTGATCCTTCAGTGTTGCTCTTTCTTCTACTGCAAAATCCAATGTTGTTCTTTGTTGAAGTTGATCTAGACATTGATAAATATGAAGGACAAAGCAGTTTTAACATAGTTTGAGTGAAGGAATTCATTTATAGCAAAATCTGAAATCGTGCAGAATTCATGAAAGCAAGCTTATACTCGGATTCCTGAAACTTTAGATTTGCTCTTTCTTTTACTGCAAAGTACAACGTTGTTTTTTGTTGAAATCTATCAATAGATAGAAATATTGATAAATACCAGCTGAACATCTCTGCTGCCGCTTTTCATCATTTATGGTTGGACATTCTTACCTTTTCTTACCCGCTTTTTACAAATTATAATCTGACATTCACACCTACTTGTAGTCAAACACCTTCTCCGAGCTTATGATCATGTGCGGTTTGATATTCAAAAATTTTCTTTCATGTTTTCTAGCAATTATTAATGGACATTCAGACCGTCTTACAGCGGAGCTCCTCCGCTCCCTCTTTTGATGGTGTATGTTCGGGCATTCGAATCTTTCCTTACCCGCTTTTTACAAACTATGCTCGGACATTCAAACCTTCTTGTAGCCGAACACATCCACTCCTGCTTTTGATTATGTATGGTTGGGCATTCAAACCTACTTGTTGCCCGCTTTTCATTAATTTTGGGTGGACATTCACACCTTGTCACAGCCAAACACCTCCGCTCCCTGTTTTGATCATGTATGGTTGGACATTCGCACCTTTTCTCACCCGCTTTTTGCAAACTATGGTCGGCTGTTCACAGCTTCCTCTCCACCATACTTGTATGGTGGGTTATTCACACCCACTTGCCTCCGAAGACCTCCGCCCCCACTTTTGTTGATATTTAGTCGGTCATTCGCAGCTTACCCGCTTTTGGCAAACTATGCTATCTATGCATCTACATGTGTTTTGTGGACTTGGAGAAAGCGTTCGACCGTGTCCCTCGTGGAGTCCTGTGGGGGTTGCTCCGGGAATATGGAGTGCCGGACCCCTTGATAGGGGCCGTTTGGTCTCTGTATGACCGGTGCCAGAGTTTGGTCCGCATTGCCGGCAGTAAGTGGGATACGTTTCCGGTGAGAGTTGGACTCCGTCAGGGCTGCCCTTTGTCACCGATTCTGTTCCTAACTTTTATGGACAGAATTTTTAGGCGGAGCCAGGGCGTTGAGGGTGTCCGATTTGGCGACCTCAGAATCGGATCTCTGCTTTTTGCAGATGATGTGGTTCTGTTAGCGTCGTCAGGCCGTGACCTTCAGCTCTTACTGGAGCGATTCGCAGCCGAGTGTGAAGCGGCTGGGATGAGAATCAGCACCTCCAAATCCGAGACTATGGTTCTCAGCCGGAAAAGGGTGGAATGCTCTCTCCGGGTCGGGAATGAGATCCTTCCCCAAGTGGAGGAGTTCAAGTATCTCGGGATCTTGTTCACGAGTGAGGGACGAATGGAGCGGGAGATTGACGGGCGGATCGGTGCGGCGTCTGCAGTGTTGCGGGCTCTGCCCCGACCCGTCGTAGTGAAGAGGGAGCTGAGCCACAAGGCGAAGCTCTCTACTTACTGGTCAATCTACGTTCCCATCCTCACCTATGGTCACGAGTTGTGGGTAGTGACCGAAAGAACAAGATCGCGAATACAAGCAGCCGAAATGGGTTTCCTCCGCAGGGTGTCTGGGCTCTCCCTTAGAGATAGGGTGAGAAGGTCAGTCTTCCGGGAGGGGCTCGGAGTAGAACCGCTGCTCCTCCGCATTGAGAGGAGTCAGATGAGGTGGCTCGGGCATCTGGTTAGGATGCCCCCTGGGCGCCTCCCTGGGGAGGTGTTCCGGGCACGTCCCACTGGGAGGAGAACCCGGGGGAGACCCAGGACACGTTGGAGAGACTATGTCTCTCGGCTGGCCTGGGAACGCCTCGGGGTCCCCCCGGAAGAGCTGGAGGAAGTGGCTGGGGACAGAGACGTCTGGGTTTCTCTGCTCAAGCTCCTGCCCCCGCGACCCGACCCCCGGATAAGCGGCAGATGATGGATGGATGGATGGATATATCCTCCACCAACCAGACTTACAACTCCCGACTAGGGTAGCAGAATTTCTAAGCATCTGCACCCCAAAACTACTATCAAAAATATATAAATTATTGTCTAAGATAGATGACACAATGTCTCTTCCATCCTCAAAATGGGAGGCAGATTTATCCATCAGTTCTGGTCATAGCTTCTAACCACAAATATGTTTGAACACCTTCATAAAGACTCGAAATCCTAATTTACAGCTCATACAATACAAAATCCTTCATAGAACACACTATACAGGACAAAGGTTCAGGATGGGTCTAACACACTCAAACATCTGCTCACATTGCACAGATAACACACCTGATGATTATGCACATGCTTTGTGGTTTTGTGCGCCTGTCCAGAAGTTCTGGCTTGAAGTCTGTGAGGACCTATCAACATGGCTAAAGTGTAGCATCCCTGCATGCCCCACACTGTGCATACTGGGTGACTTAGACAACATCAACATGGAAATTAACTCAGCACACATGGTTCTCACAGTGTTATGTATCGCAAAGAAAACTATTCTCATGAACTGGAAAGCGAAGAACAATCTGTGTATTAACCAGTTTAGAAATTTTCTTTTAGATTATATTAGCTTGGAAACAATGTCTGCCTCCTCAAAACATCAATTGGCTGAATTTCATTCTCTCTGGTCCCCTCTGATTAGTTTTATCACATAGTGGTGGTGGTGGGTTGCTGGGTGATGGTGGGTCTCAGGCCCGGGCTGCTGCGACTGGTGTGACCGGGTGATTTGTTTGATTGTTTTTTTATGTTGTTTGTTTGTTTTTTGTAGAGGTCCTCCGGGGTGGGGTTGGGTTGAGTGGGGTGGGGCGGGATGGGTACCTTCTGGGGGTACAGTAGCTCCCGGAATATGGTCGCTGCAGGCCCCGAGCCTGGTGGACATCAGGCCCTCCTGCCCATTGTTGGCTCCCAGGTAGCAGGGATGCCTATTACAGCCAGTCCCTGGCTGCCCTCTCTAGGGGAGAGTAGCTCCCCCGGTATATATCCCCATACCCCTCTCCCTTCTGGCTCCTGTACACAGCACACACTCACACATGAAGGGTTTTGGGGGCGTGTGTGTTCGGTGGGGTGAAGTGGATGGGGCCACGTAGGTGGTCCCCTTTGGTTGCACTCTGCAGTTCCCTGCCCCTGTTTTAATTACACCTTAGACATTACTACTTATCAAACACACTCACACACACACATTAGGTCTTGGGGGGCGGTTATACGGAGTGGCATGTGGTGGGCGGGGCTCTTTGGGTATGTAGGCTGCCCAGAGTGCCGCGCTCCCAGTTCTACAAGTTTGGCTGCCCCTCAATTTTAATTGCTCACTATTAGAAAATATTGAAGAGCCAGAAGGGTGAGGGGAGGGGTCTTCTTCGCACACCCCTGCTTCCTGGTGTCTGTTCGGGGCAGGAGGGGCCAGGAGGATTAATTAATTGTTCTGCTGGTTCGGGGTCTGTGGTGGCTGAGGTGTTGCTGGCCCCCTGGTGTGCCCGCTGCACTATACCCCAGCAGAGTCGAGGGAGGTAGGACGTGTAGATGTGTGGATGTATGGGACGTGAAAGTGTGTGTGGTAATGATTGGGCCTGGATCTGGGACTTGCTGTCGCCTGGCCTGCCTGTGCTTCTCCCGATGGGGCGTCAGCGTTGCCTCTCCCCACTGCTCGCGACTTCACCCACCTGTGGGCACGTCTTGACTCCCAGGGCACTTGGCAAGGGGCGCTGGGGCAGGCGCTGACCCATTTTGTGGCTGTCTGGGGCGCTTTGCCCTCCTGGGTATTGGGTGGGGCCTCTGCCGGGGG
This sequence comes from Leuresthes tenuis, assembly GCF_036924035.1. NCBI lineage: Eukaryota > Metazoa > Chordata > Actinopteri > Atheriniformes > Atherinopsidae > Leuresthes > Leuresthes tenuis. Next base: position 27,645,025 of record NW_027325374.1, read on the forward strand.
GTTTGGGGGCGCTCGGGCCCCTGGGGCCCGGGTCAAGTGCACGGCCCATGTCTGGGCGGCTGGGGCCTGGCGGGGTCGGTGGGCTGTTGCCCCTGGCTCCCGGAGGGCTTCTGCCCTATGCTTATGGGGGCTCTTTCCGGGGGCTTCTTCTGCAGTCTTCTGGGTGGATGCGTGGTTGCCCCTGCGGTGGGCTGCCTGGGTTCTGTGCTCTGTGGGGGCTGCTGGTGGCCTGGGTCTTGTGGCCCTCTCTGCCTGCTTCTGATTGCTTGGGGGGGGCTGTGGATTGTGGCCCTGTACGCTTATACACTCATAACTAAGCACGGTTATCATGTAGGTCCTGTGCCATGGGTGTTGCATGTTCTCACACACACACACACACACACACATTCATTAGTCCAGTAGCATGGTCGCTAAGCAGTTGATGTATTATCATGTCGTCTCAGGTCATCTATATCCACAGCTGTGTTGTATGCGATTGCCGCTTCTTGTGCTTGTTTTTGTTTGTTTGTGTGTTTGTTTTTTCTCTGCTTGTCTGCTTTCAGGTGCTCCTGGTGGCGCTAAGGCTGGATTCCCCTCAGAGGCCATGGATTGTTGTCTGTTTTGTTTTTACAGGTGTAGCAGCTGGTTGTCTGGTTTTTGTTTCTATTTTTGTTCTGTTTCCTCTTCTTTCCTCTTCTTCTTTCCTTGTCCCCCGGTCCGGTTCAGTTCAGTTCATGTCATATATTGTAAACAGAAATAAATAAATGGGCATCAAGGGGAGCTTTACATTTATAAAACTTCCCTTGGCAAAGCAAATCTGTTTGGCATCAAAGGTATTCAGACTACAATTCTTCTGACATAATGCTGAACAGGACAAGGGGAAAAAAAAAAAAAAGTAAAGAAGACAGTTCTGCCGAAAGTCAGGGACAAGACCTGTTCTAAGTTCTATACTTTTTAAAAGGGGCATGTTTATCAACTATGGAATTAGAAGATTTACAAAAATGGTCAAGTGCTAGATCTTCATCTGAGATTTTAACAGTGTCATATAACTATTCAACAGATCAGTTAAAAAAAAGCCTGCTCATGGAGATGTTTCAGGATCTGGATACCAAGCGTGGACCTAATGTTTTCATTTTTGCAATTCTGATACAGGCTATTGAGCAGTGATAACTAACACCAAGTTCAGATACTGCGGATATTCTACCTTTGATTTGTTAAGATTGAGCCAATCAGGGACAACCTTGAAGGATCTCTTTGGTTTTGTAGGATCAGTAATTACCTGAGAAAGGTTGATATTGGTACACACCTTTTTTAAATGATCAGAGGCAGAGTTCAACTTGTTTAAATTAAAATTGCCACACAGAGATTGGGTTTAGGCCACATGCACACAGAATGACATCAACAAATATAAGAAATATTAAACATTTACACATAGATTTTTGAATACATGTAGAGGAATGATACTTTGAAATGTGCTCATTGCGGAGTTATGATCAGTTGAGTAATGAAGGTTGAACTATTCTGGGAAAGAGGTTCTATTCCCAGCATCATGATGGACACTCCTGATATAGAAGGTTTCGCTAACGCATTGGAATTGTTTTACTATTTTCATATGCATGTGCAATGAAGAATTGCTTGCTGCTGATAAATGCAAAGAAGAACAGCTTACACATAGATGCTCACATATAGGTTGCTGAATGCAATGAAGACCTGCTTATCCAGTAAAGTTCAATGTCAATGTGTAATATTCAATTAGGATTTGCAAAACAGTGAAGTTAAACAATTAATGGGTCCATAGTCGGTATGAGAAGACTACAGGAATATTTACCTGGGTGTACGTTCAAACAGAGATGAGAAAATCACGATAAATAATTGTTTGTTTGTTTGTTAGTATGTATATGAATGTTATGTGTATAAACTGTGTTGAGTTATAGTTACTCAGTAGTGTCTCAGTGAAACAACCGACGGGGGATGCCTTGCGGTGACAACAAAAGCAGTGTTTTACTGATCAGTCAAGTTGCTCCAGTGTACTCCATACAAACTGGTTGGCTACTGAAGGGATAGAAAATGGGGAATTCTTGTTTTAAAGCAAACAAGGAATTAGATGGGAAAAATACATGTTTTAACGGGACCCAGACAATATTAAATACTCAGACAGATGAGAGAAGAAGTGTAGTTTTGTAGGAAATCACAAAATTATTACATAGAATTAGTGAAATCAATTGAAGAATGCCTTTCTGAAGAGCTGTTTACCACAGATGAGCAGCTTTGCGACCAAGCACAATGTAGATCGCTTTACTGACAAAATGATCTAATTTAATGGATTGGTTTAGACATGCATAACAGCATTTTAAGAACAAAGAGAGAAACAAAAAGGGACAACGCTTCATGGTGGAAGGGGATGTATAAATAAAAGTGTATATGATGAAGGGGGTGACAACACCCATTCCGAAATCCCGCCATTCCGACATCCCGCTATTCCGACATCCCACCATTCCGACATACCACCATTCCGACATACCACCATTCCGACATGCAAACGTCCCACCATTCCGACGTTCAAATGTCCCACCATTCCGACAAGGCTTTCTGTATAAGGAAATGTGTGTTACTCAACAGGTGAGTCCCTTCTTTCTGTTCATGCAATTTATATGTTTAACACATGTTTATAGACAAGCGTTATTAAAAACACAAAGTCTCGGCAACTGGAGGAGGAGAAGCAGTCCGCGGTGGTTTTCAATCACACACTCCAATGCCACTTGTTTCAACTTCCGAAAATTTAATCCAGGAAAAAAAGGCTTACAAACATGGACCAAAACGGCTCCATAACACGCACAAGAATCCAAAAGAAACGAAAATTAACTAAAAGAAAGCAAATAAACAGTATGAAGTGGTCAAAATTGGTTTTACGCATGCCTATGTGCGTCTGGCACATGCGTCTTCGGGCTCTCCCACATTGGTTTGTGGATGAAAGCTATATGTTCAGCTGTAATGTCATGTAAAAACAATCTCTACATGACATTTACTCCCAGGTGTGACCAGTTACGTCCTTAAGATATCAACAGGCTGTATAAAGCCTTGCGCAACGGCTGTGTGTTTGTGCCAAATGCGCAAAGCCCATCCGCGCTTCCCAAAATTGGAGCGAGTACTCATAAATCACGTGAATAACATGAATAAACGTTTTTACTGCATTTTGTTGTGTTTTATACGTTCTATGCTGTCATTTCTCTCTTCTCCTATTGGCAAGGCAAGGCAGAGTGCTCGCAACTGTGTCCTGTGCCGTAGCCGTGATATCTGTGCAATTATTACTTTTGCATATGATGACAGCGTGCAAAAGACGCATGGGCTCTGTGGAGAGCTCCGCTCCAGCTGGCTGCTGTGACAGCTCACTGACAATGTATTTCTGCTTAATCAGTTTCAGTCTCGCCAGAGTTACATTAATATCTGTATTTTTATATTTGAAATTCAGGGGATTTTGATAATAGATTATTAAAGTTTGTTTAAGAGGCTGTGGCCTCTGCATGTGCAGAGCTTCTGCGCCAAACTTTAGGGTGTATTTGCGCCGGCATATCATTAGTGCAAAATGTTTTGGGTAAAAAATAGGCTATTAAAAGGAACTGTCGGAATGGCGGTATGTTAAAAAAAAAAAAACATACCGCCATTCCGACCATAGGAGGAAAAAAGTGTCGGAATGGTGGGACGTTTGATAAAAAATTAAGTGTCGCCATTCCGACAATTGGAGACCCATGTCGGAATGGCGAGATGTCGGAATGGCAGCATGTAACCATGATGAAGGAGAGACCATTTGAGCAGCACAGCCATTTCGCAGCACAGGGACAGCAGTCCAAGTTACAGGATCTCCCACGTGGTATCACCTGTCACATTGTGTCAAGGCATCAAAAGAAGAAAAAATCACCAAACTCAAGGACAAAAAGACGAAGACGCCGGTGAACGAAGAGAGAGCACTGACAAACCAGAAATACAAAAGGATTCTCGATATCAAGATCCAGAAGAAGAGGCTAACAATGCCACGAACACTTACGATGCTGGGAATGATGCCAGCAATGAACAGAGAAGAAGATTCAGTGTCATCAATCTGCAACACGTGCCTCTAATGAGGGGGTGAATATAGAATCCTCAACGATTACAACGTCTCTGGGAACTGTGACAAAAACAAGGTTTAAACCATTTTGATATATATTGTAACCTATTGGCTAAGGAATAGTGCTGAAAATGAGGTAAATCTAATCCACCATTGTCCTTGGTCTTCTGTAGGGTTTTTAAACTAATACGTGGTGGTTTGTTTTTCCACAGAAATTTGGAGATGCATGAATCTAGTTACTTAAACCAAGTAGCAGATGGTTTTATGGGGATCATTGAGAACAAATAGTTAACTTTTGGTAGTATCATCATTTTAATGGATGTAATTCTCCCCATAAGTGATATAGGTAAGGACTTCCAACAAGAGAGATCGTCCTCTACTGTCTTTAATAATTGCACATAATTTAGCTTTGTTAGCTCTGAGAGCCTGGAGGAAATGTTTATGCCTAAATATCTAATATTTCCTGACTGTAAAGTGATCGCAGGTATATTATGGACCCTACAGTTAATGGGCAGAACTGTGGTCTTAGACCAGTTGATAGAGTAGTCAGAAAGTGTTGATAATTTATTTATGAGTGTGATCGTGTGAGTGAGAGACGTCTGTGAGTTCTGAAGGAAAAGTAATACATCATCAGCATAAAGACTTATTTTATGCTCAATATTTTGGGATTAATTACTCACAAACGGGTAAGAAAAGGTAGTATTGCCAGACCATACATGATCAAAACAGGGAGCGGAGGTCGTTCAGCTGCAAGAAGGTGTGAATGTCCAACTAAAGTTTATAAAAAGCGGGTAAGACAAGGTGCGAATGCCCGACAATGCATGATCAAAAGAGGGAGCGGAGGTTTCGGCTGCAAGAAGGTCTGAATGTCCACCAATAATTCCTGAAAAATGGGTAAAAAAAGGGTGCGAATGCCAAACCATACATCATCAAAAGCAGGAGTGGATGTGTTCGGCTAGAAGAAGGTTTGAATGTCCGACCATAGTTTGTAAAAAGCGGGTAAGAAAATGTTCGAATGCCCAAACATAGACCATCAAAAGAGGGAGCGGAGGTGTTCCGCTGTAAGAAGGTGTAAATGTCCGACCATAGTTGGTAAAAAGCGGGTAAGAAAAGGTTAAAATACCCGACTGTACACAATCAATAGCGGGAGCGGAGTTGTTCGGCTACAAGAAGGTGTGAAAGTCCGACCACGGTTTGTAAAAAGCTGGTAAGAAAAGGTTCGAATGCCCGAATATATACCATCAAAAGTGGAAGTGGAGGTGTTCGGCTGCAAGAAGGTGTGAACGTCCGACCAAAGTTTGTAAAAAGCAGTTAAGAAAAGGTTCGAATATCCAACCAAACATAATCAAAAGCGGGAGCAGAGCTGTTCGACTGCAAGTAGGTGTGAATGTCAGATCATAATTTGCAAAAAGCTGATGAGAAAGGGTGAGAATGCCCGGCTATACACCATCAAATGCGGGAGCGGAAGTGTTCGGCTGTGAGTAGGTGTGAATGTCCGACCATAATTGCTGAAAAATGTGTTAGAAGAGACTAGAATGCCGGACAATACATCATCAAAAGCGGGAGACGTGGTGTTTTTGACCTTTTGATGGTCTATGTTCGGGCATTCGAACCATTTCTTACCCGCTTTTTACAAACTATGGTCGGACATTCAAACCTTCTTGTAGCCGAACACATCCACTCCTGCTTTTGATGATGTATGGTTTGGCATTTTCACCTTTTCTTACCCATTTTTCAGTAATTATGGGTGGACATTCACACCTTCTTGCAGCTGAACAACTCCTCTCCCGCTCATGATCATGTGCGGTTTGATATTCGAAAATTTTCTTTCATGTTTTAAAGCAATTATTGATGGACATTCAAATCTTCTTGTAGCCGAACACATCCACTCCTGCTTTTGATGATGTATGGTTTGGCATTCGCACCCTTTTTTTACCCATTTTTCAGGAATTTTGGGTGGACATTCAGACCTTCTTGCAGCCGAAAACCTCCGCTCCCTCTTTTGATCATACATTGTCGGGCATTCGCACCTTATCTTACCCGCTTTTTACAAACTATAGTCAGACATTCACACCTTGCAGCTGAACCACCTCCGCTCCCTGTTTTGATCATGTATGGTCTGGCAATACTACCTTTTCTTACCCGTTTGTGAGTAATTAATCCCAAAATATTGAGCATAAAATAAGTCTTTATGCTGATGATGTATTACTTTTCCTTCAGAACTCACAGACGTCTCTCAGTCACACGATCACACTCATAAATAAATTCTCAGCACTTTCTGACTACTCTATCAACTGGTCTAAGACCACAGTTCTGCCCATTAACTGTAGGGTCCATAATATACCTGCGATCACTTTACAGTCAGGAAATATTAGATATTTAGGCATAAACATTTCCTCCAGGCTCTCAGAGCTAACAAAGCTAAATTATGTGCAATTATTAAAGACAGTAGAGGACGATCTCTCGTTGGAAGTCCTTACCTATATCACATCCATTAAAATGATGATACTACCAAAAGTTAACTATTTGTTCTCAATGATCCCCATAAAACCATCTGCTACTTGGTTTAAGTCACTAGATTCATGCATCTCCAAATTTCTGTGGAAAAACAAACCACCACGTATTAGTTTAAATCCCTACAGAAGACCAAGGACAGTGGTGGATTAGATTTACCTCATTTTAAGCACTATTCCTTAGACAATAGGTTACAATATATATCAAAATGGTTTAAACCTTGTTGTTGTCACAGTTCCCAGAGACGTTGTAATCGTTGAGGATTCTATATTCACCCCCTCATTAGAGGCACGTAATGCAGATTGATGACACTGAATCTTCTTCTCTGTTCATTGCTGGCATCATTCCCAGCATCGTAAGTGTTCGTGGCATTGTTAGCCTCTTCTTCTGGATCTTGATATCGAGAATCCTTTTGTATTTCTGGTTTGTCAGTCCTCTGTCTTCGTTCACCGGAGTCTTTGTCTTTTTGTCCTTGAGTTTGGTGATTTTTTCTTCTTTTGATGCCTTGACACAATGTGACAGGTGATACCACGTGGGAGATCCTGTAACTTGGACTGCTGTCCCTGTGCTGCGAAATGGCTGTGCTGCTCAAATGGTCTCTCCTTCATCATGGTTACATGCTGCCATTCCGACATCTCGCCATTCCGACATGGGTCTCCAATTGTCGGAATGGCGACACTTAATTTTTTATCAAACGTCCCACCATTCCGACACTTTTTTCCTCCTATGGTCGGAATGGCGGTATGTTTTTTGCTTTTTTTAACATACCGCCATTCCGACAGTTCCTTTTAATAGCCTATTTTTTACCCAAAACATTTTGCACTAATGATATGCCGGCGCAAATACGCCCTAAAGTTTGGCGCACAAGCTTTGCACATGCAGAGGCCACAGCCTCGCAAACAAACTTTAATAATCTATTATCAAAATCCCCTGAATTTCAAATTTAAAAATACAGATATTAATGTAACTCTGGCGAGACTGAAACTGATTAAGCAGAAATACAGTGTCAGTGAGCTGTCACAGCAGCCAGCTGGAGCGGAGCTCTCCACAGAGCCCATGCGTCTTTTGCACGCTGTCATCATATGCAAAAGTAATAATTGCAATTACAGATATCACGGCTACTGCACAGGACACAGTTGCGAGCACTCTGCCTTGCCTTGCCAATAGGAGAAGAGAGAAATGACAGCATAGAACGTATAAAACACAACAAAATTCAGTAAAAACGTTTATTCATGTTATTCACGTGATTTATGAGTACTCACTCCAATTTTGGGAAGCGCGGATGGGCTTTGCGCATTTGGCACAAACACACAGCCGCAACGGTTGTAGCTTTATACAGCCTGTTGATATCTTAAGGACCTAACTGGTCACACCTGGGAGTAAATGTCATGTAGAGATTGTTTTTACATGACATTACAGCTGAACATATAGCTTTCATCCACAAACCAACGTGGGAGAGCCCGAAGACGCATGTGCCAGACGCACATAGGCATGCGTAAAACCAATTTTGACCACTTCATACTGTTTATTTGCTTTCTTTTAGTTAACTTTCGTTTCTTTTGGATTCTTGTGCGTGTTATGGAGCCGTTTTGGTCCATGTTTGTAAGCCTTTTTTTCCTGGATTAAATTTTCGGAAGTTAAAACAAGTGGCATTGGAGTGTGTGATTGAAAACCACCACGGACTGCTTCTCCTCCTCCAGTTGCCGAGACTTTGTGTTTTTAATAACGCTTGTCTATAAACATGTGTTAAACATATAAATTGCATGAACAGAAAGAAGGGACTCACCTGTTGAGTAACACACATTTCCTTATACGGAAAGCCTTGTCGGAATGGTGGGACATTTGAACGTCAGAATAGCGACGTTTGCATGTCGGAATGGTGGTATGTCGGAATGGTGGTATGTCGGAATGGTGGGATGTCGGAATAGCGGGATGTCGGAATGGCGAAATTTCGGAATGGGTGTTGCCACCCCCTTCATCATATACACAGTTATTTATACATCACCTTCCACCATGAAGCGTTGTCCCTTTTTGTTTCTCTCTTTGTTCTTAAAATGCTGTTATGCATGTCTAAACCAATCCATTAAATTAGATCATTTTGGCAGTAAAGCGATCTACAATGTGCTTGGTCGCAAAGCTGCTCATCTGTGGTAAACAGCTCTTCAGAAAGGCATTCTTCAATTGATTTCACTAATTCTATGTAATAATTTTGTGATTTCCTACAAAACTACACTTCTTCTCCCATCTGTCTGAGTATTTAATATTGTCTGGGTCCCGTTAAAACATGTATTTTTCCCATCTAATTCCTTGTTTGCTTTAAAACAAGTATTCCCCATTTTCTATCCCTTCAGTAGCCAACCAGTTTGTATGGAGTACACTGGAGCAACTTGACTGATCAGTAAAACACTGCTTTTGTTGTCACCGCAAGGCTTCCCCCGTCGGTTGTTTCACTGAGACACTACTGAGTAACTATAACTCAACACAGTTTATACACATAACATTCCTATACATACTAACAAACAAACAAACAATTATTTATCGCAATTTTCTCATCTCTGTTTGAACGTACACCCAGGTAAATATTCCTGTAGTCTTCTCATACCGACTATGGACCCATTCATTGTTTAACTTCACTGTTTTGCAAATCCTAATTGAATATTACACATTGACATTGAACTTTACTTGATAAGCAGGTCTTCATTGCATTCAGCAGCCTATATGTGAGCATCTATGTGTAAGCTGTTCTTCTTTGCATTTATCAGCAGCAAGCAATTCTTCATTGCACATGCATATGAAAATAGTAAAACAATTCCAATGCGTTAGCGAAACCTTCTATATCAGGAGTGTCCATCATGATGCTGGGAATAGAACCTCTTTCCCAGAATAGTTCAACCTTCATTACTCAACTGATCATAACTCCGCAATGAGCACATTTCAAAGTATCATTCCTCTACATATATTCAAAAATCTATGTGTAAATGTTTAATATTTCTTATATTTGTTGATGTCATTCTGTGTGCATGTGGCCTAAACCCAATCTCTGTGTGGCAATTTTAATTTAAACAAGTTGAACTCTGCCTCTGATCATTTAAAAAAGGTGTGTACCAATATCAACCTTTCTCAGGTAATTACTGATCCTACAAAACCAAAGAGATCCTTCAAGGTTGTCCCTGATTGGCTCAATCTTAACAAATCAAAGGTAGAAAATCCGCAGTATCTGAACTTGGTGTTAGTTATCACTGCTCAATAGCCTGTATCAGAATTGCAAAAATGAAAACATTAGGTCCACGCTTGGTATCCAGATCCTGAAACATCTCCATGAGCAGGCTTTTTTTTAACTGATCTGTTGAATAGTTATATGACACTGTTAAAATCCCAGATGAAGATCTAGCACTTAACCATTTTTGTAAATCTTCTAATTCCACAGTTGATAAACACGCCCCTTTTAAAAAGTATAGAACTTAGAACAGGTCTATCCCTGGCTTTCGGCAGAACTGTCTTCTTTACTTTTTTTCCCCCTTGTCCTGTTCAGCATTATGTCAGAAGAATTGTAGTCTGAATACCTTTGATGCCAAACAGATTTGTTTTGCCAAGGGAAGTTTTATAAATGTAAAGCTCCCCTTGATGCCCATTTATTTATTTCTGTTTACAATATATGACATGAACTGAACTGAACCGGACCGGGGGACAAGGAAAGAAGAAGAGGAAAGAAGAGGAAACAGAACAAAAATAGAAACAAAAACCAGACAACCAGCTGCTACACCTGTAAAAAACAAAACAGACAACAATCCATGGCCTATGAGGGGAATCCAGCCTTAGTGCCACCAGGAGCACCTGAAAGCAGACAAGCAGAGAAAAAACAAACACACAAACAAACAAAAACAAGCACAAGAAGCGGCAATCGCATACAACACAGCTGTGGATATAGATGACCTGAGACGACATGATAATACATCAACTGCTTAGTGACCATGCTACTGGACTAATGAATGTGTGTGTGTGTGTGTGAGAACATGCAACACCCATGGCACAGGACCTACATGATAACCGTGCTTAGTTATGAGTGTATAAGCGTACAGGGCCACAATCCACAGCCCCCCCCCCAAGCAATCAGAAGCAGGCAGAGAGGGCCACAAGACCCAGGCCACCAGCAGCCCCCACAGAGCACAGAACCCAGGCAGCCCACCGCAGGGGCAACCACGCATCCACCCAGAAGACTGCAGAGGAAGCCCCCGGAAAGAGCCCCCATAAGCATAGGGCAGAGGCACTCCGGGAACCAGGGGTAACAGCCCACCGACCCCACCAGGCCCCAGCCGCCCAGACATGGGCCGTGCACTGGACCCGGGCCCCAGGAGCCCGAGCGCCCCCAAACCCCCCGGCAGAGGCCCCACCCAATACCCAGGAGGGCCAAGCGCCCCAGACAGCCACAAAGTGGGTCAGCGCCTGCCCCAGCGCCCCTGGCCAAGTGCCCTGGGAGTCAAGACGTGCCCACAGGTGGGTGAAGTCGCGAGCAGTGGGGAGAGGCAACGCTGATGCCCCATCGGGAGAAACACAGGCAGGCCAGGCGACAGCAAGTCCCAGATCCAGGCCCAATCATTACCACACACACTTTCACGTCCCATACATCCACACATCCTACCTCCCTCGACTCTGCTGGGGTGTAGTGCAGCGGGCACACCAGGAGGCCAGCAACCCCCCAGCCACCACAGACCACGAACCAGCAGAACAATTAATTAATCCTCCTGGCCCCTCCTGCCCCGAGCAGACACCAGGAAGCAGGGGTGTGCGAAGAAGACCCCTCCCCTCACCCTTCTGGCTCTTCAATATTTTCTAATAGTGAGCAATTAAAATTGAGGGGCAGCCAAACTTGTAGAACTGGGAGCGCGGCACTCTGGGCAGCCTACATACCCAAAGAGCCCCGCCCACCAGATGCCACTCAGTGTAACCACCCCCCAAGACCTAATGTGTGTGTGTGAGTGTGTTTGATAAGTAGTAATGTCTAAGGTGAAATTAAAACAGGGGCAGGGAACTGCAGAGTGCAACCAAAGGGGACCACCTACGTGGCCCCATCCACTACACCCCACCGAACACACACGCCCCCAAAACCCTTCATGTGTGAGTGTGTGTGGGTGCTGGGGTGAGCATTCTGACTCGAGGCACCCGTGCACTGTCCCCACAGTGCTCCACAAGTCGCTCATGCACCTCTGTGACAGACCACTGGGACAGGGGTTTACATTTGAAAATCAGTGAGAGTTCTGGGTCAGGGCAGTGTCTAACGAACATGGCCGTCAAGACACGGGGCAAACCCTCGAATGACTTACTCTGTCTCTTAAGACAGTCCTCTGTTACGTCCATTGCTCTGTTTAGTCGTAGCCAGTAATCAAAGGGATCCTCACCCTCCTTCGATAATGTGGCATACAAAATCAGCCAGAGGCATTCCAGAAGAAACTGTGTCGCTGAAGTGCTGCTTCAGAATCTCAAAGATGGGTTCTGGGCCTCCAGACAGGGATACTTGTGGCCTACTACGAACGCCCACTCTAACGACATCCCGTGCCCTCCCACTGAGCTTATTCAGCACCTCCTCAGCCTGTTCAGCAGCTGGAACCCCCTTCTTCTTCAGGTACACCATCATCATTTCCTCCCACTCCTGAAACAGTGTGTCCATCACGACCATCGCCTTTAAACCCAACAGGCTCTTTAGCCTCAGATCTTATCACTACATTTAATAATGATGGATCTATAACGGTGTTACCAGCAGGACCCACAGAGCTATTCCCCAGCCCATTACCCAAACGAGACTCCAGGCATGCAGCGATGGTCTCACCTATGGAGAGGCCAATCTGCGTGGCCACACCAGCCAGGTAATTGCTCGATGCTTCCCCCCCTGGCGGAACTGGCGCTTGCCATCCGTCATGCTACAAGTACCCAGAAGCACCATCAGCCCCTCCCAGGTTCCTGACACTGAATCCTGGAGTAGATGCCCCTGGAGAGAGCAAGAATGTAGCTCTGCCCCTGCCGACCCAAGGAAGTGGGGTAGATGTCACTGAACCCCTCCCTCTTCCAAAAAACATGTTATTGTCCATCATGTACACACAATACAGTACCTTCAAATATACACAGTCAATGATCAATAAAAAAAACTTTTTTTTTTTTTTTTTTTAAATATTCACACTAAGTCAAACGACTCTGAATATATCAACAATGTTCATTAACAACCTGGACTGCCTAACCATACAGTCATCAGTAGGATACACCACCATTTAAAAGTCGAAGCTGCTGGAGATCGCTGCATCCAGAATGACACACTCACACTCCTCAAAGCCGCCGCGAACTGCAGCGCACCACTCTGTCCCCACGTGGTGTAATGTGTGACTACACCTGACGCAGACAGTTGACGTAGACTTGACCAATGAACATGGGACTCCGTTCCCGCCACCGATTGTCTAGCAGTCTTTGATCTCGCCGCAGCGCGCTCAACTGCGCGGCCTGGCTCTGCCCGCAGCAACAGCTCAAAGGAATAGACGGACCCGACGACCCAACTCGACGAAGAAAGAAGCTAAACGGGTCACGGCACCAGTGTAACCATGCCAGCCCTTGGTACTGGTAGGTTCAGTTCTCTTTAATGATAACCTGCGTTGTGTTTTGTTAGCAATTGAGACTTGTTGGTTTCGCCTGCACCGGCCGTTTATTCTCTCCTGTATAACACACGCGAGAATGCTCGTCAGACACGGTTAACTCACACAAGCTCGGGCGCATCCGTCGCAATACTGACATATACACAATGAACAAAATACACATTTACCTGTATAACACACGCGAGAATGCTGGTCAGACACGGTTAACTCACAGAAGCTGCAGAGGAATGGAAATACTTAATAAAGGTAAGTAGCCAACATACCACACACAACAACAATAAACGCAAGTGGAATGACAACCGTTACATGAACGTCCAACCAAAGTTTTAAAAAAAGCAGTTAAGAAAAGAGCTGTCCGGGAGCGGAGTTGTTCGGCTGTGAGTAGGTGTGAATCTCCGACCATAATTGCTGAAAAATGTGTTAGAAAAGGTAAGAATGCCGGTCCATACATGATCAAAACAGGGAGCGGAGGTGGTTCAGCTGAAAGAAGGTGTGAATGTCCGACTAAAGTTCAAATATATTAACAAAAGTGGGAGGCGAGGTCTTCGGATGAGAGTGGTTGAGAATTTCCAACCATAATCTATAAAATGCGGTTTCACTGAGGTTAAACTAATTGATCAATGTTGGTTCTGTTTGTACTAATATGAACTTAATTGAGGAATGAGGCGGCGTTTCACTGACGTTAAACTCATTGATCAATGTTGCTTCTGTTTATATTAATATGAATAAAATTGATGAATGAGGCTGGGTTTCACTGAGGTTCAGCTTTGTGATCAATGTTGGTTCTGTATATATTTATATGAATATAATTAACGAATGAGGCTGTTTTTCAAAGAAGTTAAACTCATTGATCAATGTTGGTTCTGTTTATATTAATATGAATATAATTGATGTATGAGGCTGGGTTTCACTGAGGTTCAGCTTTGTGATCAATGTTGCTTCTGTTTATATTAATATGAATAAAATTGAGGAATGAGGCTGGGTTTCACTGAGGTTAAACTCATTGATCAATGTTGGTTCTGTTTATATTAATATGAATAAAATTGAGGAATGAGGCTGCTTTTCACTGAGGTTAAACTCATTGATCAATGTTGTTTCTGTTTATATTAATATGAATATAATTGATGAATGAGGCTGGGTTTCACTGAGGTTCAGCTTTGTGATCAACGTTGGTTCTGTATATATTTATATGAATATAATTAATGAATGAGGCTGTTTTTCAAAGAAGTTAAACTCATTGATCAATGTTGGTTCTGTTTATATTAATATGAATATAATTGATGAATAAGAGTGGGTTTCAATGAGGTTAAACTCATTGATCAATGTTGGTTCTGTTTATATTAATATGAATATAACTGAGGAATGAGGCTGGATTTCAATGAGGTTCAGCTTTGTGATCAATGTTGGTTCTGTTTATATTAATATGAATATAACTGATGAATGAGGCTGGGTTTCACTGAGGTTCAGCTTTGTGATCAACGTTGGTTCTGTATATATTTATATGAATATAATTAATGAATGAGGCTGTTTTTCAAAGAAGTTAAACTCATTGATCAATGTTGGTTCTGTTTATATTAATATGAATATAATTGATGTATGAGGCTGGGTTTCACTGAGGTTCATCTTTGTGATCAATGTTGCTTCTGTTTATATTAATATGAATAAAATTGAGGAATGAGGCTGGGTTTCACTGACGTTCAGCTTTGTGATCAATGTCGGTTCTGTTTATATTAATATGAATATAATTGATGAATGAGGCTGGGTTTCACTGAGGTTCAGCTTTGTGGTCAATGCTTGTTCTTTTTATATTAATATGTATATAATGGATGAATGAGGCTTGTTTCACTGAGGTTCAACTTTGTGATCAATGTTGGTTCTGTTTATATTAATATGAATATAATTTGAGGAATAAGGCTAAGTTTCACTGAGGTTAAACTAATTGATCAATTTTGGTTCTGTTTATATTAATATGAATATAATTGATGATTGAGGCTGGGTTTCACTGAGGTTAAGCTTTGTGATCAATGTTGGTTCTGTTTATACTAATATGAATATAATTGATGAATGAGTCTGGGTTTCAAAGAGGTTAAACTAATTGATCAATGTTGGTTCTGTTTATATTAATATGAATATAATTGATGAATGAGGCTGGGTTTCACTGAGGTTCAGCTTTGTGATCAATGTTGGTTCTGTTTATATTAATATGAATATAATTGATGAATGAGGCTGGGTTTCACAGAGGTTAAGCTTTGTGATCAATGTTGGTTCTGTTTATATTACTATGAATATAACTGATGAATGAGGCTGGGTTTCACTGAGGTTCAGCTTTGTGGTCAATGTTGGTTCTGTTTATATTAATATGAATATAATTGATGAATGAGGCTGGGTTTCACTGAGGTTCAGCTTTGTGATCAACGTTGGTTCTGTATATATTTATATGAATATAATTAATGAATGAGGCTGTTTTTCAAAGAAGTTAAACTCATTGATCAATGTTGGTTCTGTTTATATTAATATGAATATAATTGATGAATGAGGCTGGGTTTCACTGAGGTTCAGCTTTGTGATCAATGTTGGTTCTGTTTATATTAATATGAATATAATTGATGAATGAGGCTGGGTTTCACAGAGGTTAAGCTTTGTGATCAATGTTGGTTCTGTTTATATTACTATGAATATAACTGATGAATGAGGCTTGTTTCACTGAGGTTCAACTTTGTGATCAATGTTGGTTCTGTTTATATTAATATGAATATAATTTGAGGAATAAGGCTAAGTTTCACTGAGGTTAAACTAATTGATCAATTTTGGTTCTGTTTATATTAATATGAATATAATTGATGATTGAGGCTGGGTTTCACTGAGGTTAAGCTTTGTGATCAATGTTGGTTCTGTTTATACTAATATGAATATAATTGATGAATGAGTCTGGGTTTCAAAGAGGTTAAACTAATTGATCAATGTTGGTTCTGTTTATATTAATATGAATATAATTGATGAATGAGGCTGGGTTTCACTGAGGTTCAGCTTTGTGATCAATGTTGGTTCTGTTTATATTAATATGAATATAATTGATGAATGAGGCTGGGTTTCACAGAGGTTAAGCTTTGTGATCAATGTTGGTTCTGTTTATATTACTATGAATATAACTGATGAATGAGGCTGGGTTTCACTGAGGTTCAGCTTTGTGGTCAATGTTGGTTCTGTTTATATTAATATGAATATAATTGATGAATGAGGCTGGGTTTCACTGAGGTTCAGCTTTGTGATCAACGTTGGTTCTGTATATATTTATATGAATATAATTAATGAATGAGGCTGTTTTTCAAAGAAGTTAAACTCATTGATCAATGTTGGTTCTGTTTATATTAATATGAATATAATTGATGAATAAGAGTGGGTTTCAATGAGGTTAAACTCATTGATCAATGTTGGTTCTGTTTATATTAATATGAATATAACTGAGGAATGAGGCTGGATTTCAATGAGGTTCAGCTTTGTGATCAACGTTGGTTCTGTATATAATTATATGAATATAATTAATGAATGAGGCTGTTTTTCAAAGAAGTTAAACTCATTGATCAATGTTGGTTCTGTTTATATTAATATGAATATAATTGATGTATGAGGCTGGGTTTCACTGAGGTTCATCTTTGTGATCAATGTTGCTTCTGTTTATATTAATATGAATAAAATTGAGGAATGAGGCTGGGTTTCACTGAGGTTAAACTCATTGATCAATGTTGGTTCTGTTTATATTAATATGAATAAAATTGAGGAATGAGGCTGCTTTTCACTGAGGTTAAACTCATTGATCAATGTAGGTTCTGTTTATATTAATATGAATAAAATTGAGGAATGAGGCTGCTTTTCACTGAGGTTAAACTCATTGATCAATGTTGTTTCTGTTTATATTAATATGAATATAATTGATGAATGAGGCTGGGTTTCAATGAGGTTCAGCTTTGTGATCAATGTTGGTTCTGTTTATATTAATATGATATAATTGAGGAATGAGTCTGGGTTTCACTGAGGTTAAACTCATTGATCAATGTTGGTTCTGTTAATACTAATATGAATATAATTGAGGAATGAGGCTGTGTTTCACTGACGTTAAACTCATTGATCAATGTTGCTTCTGTTTATATTAATATGAATAAAATTGATGAATGAGGCTGGGTTTCACTGAGGTTCAGCTTTGTGATCAATGTCGGTTCTGTTTATATTAATATGAATATAATTGATGAATGAGGCTGGGTTTCACTGAGGTTCAGCTTTGTGGCCAATGCTTGTTCTGTTTATATTAATATGTATATAATTGATGAATGAGGCTGGGTTTCACTGAGGTTCAGCGTTGTGATCAATGTTGGTTCTGTTTATATTAATATGAATATAATTGATGAATGAGGCTGGGTTTCACTGAGGTTCAGCATTGTGATCAATGTTGGTTCTGTTTATATTAATATGAATATAATTGAGGAAGGAGGCTGCGTTTCACTGAGGTTAAACTAATTGATCAATGTTGGTTCTGTTTATATTAATATGAATATAATTGATGAATGAGCGTGGGTTTCACTGAGGTTCAGCTTTGTGATCAATGTTGGTTCTGTATATATTTATATGATTATAATTAATAAATGAGGCTGTTTTTCAATGAGGTTAAACTCATTGATCAATGTTGGTTCTGTTTATAATAATATGAATATAACTGATGAATGAGGCTGGGTTTCAATGAGGTTCAGCTTTGTGATCAATGTTGGTTCTGTTTATATTAATATGAATATAACTGATGAATGAGGCTGGGTTTCACTGAGGTTCAGCTTTGTGATCAATGTTGGTTCTGTATATATTTATATGAATATAATTAATGAATGAGGCTGTTTTTCAAAGAAGTTAAACTCATTGATCAATGTTGGTTCTGTTTATATTAATATGAATATAATTGATGTATGAGGCTGGGTTTCACTGAGGTTCAGCTTTGTGATCAATGTTGGTTCTGTTTATATGAATATGAATATAATTGAGGAATGAGGCTGGGTTTCACTGAGGTTAAACTCATTGATCAACGTTGGTTCTGTTTATACTAATATGAATATAATTGATGAATGAGTCTGGGTTTCACTGAGGTTAAACTCATTGATCAATGTTGGTTCTGTTAATACTAATATGAATATAATTGAGGAATGAGGCTGCGTTTCACTGAGGTTAAACTAATTGATCAATGTTGGTTCTGTTTATATTAATATGAATATAATTGATGAATGAGGGTGGGTTTCACTGAGGTTCAGCTTTGTGATCAATGTTGGTTCTGTATATATTTATATGATTATAATTAATAAATTAGGCTGTTTTTCAATGAGGTTAAACTCATTGATCAGTGTTGGTTCTGTTTATAATAATATGAATATAACTGATGAATGAGACTGGGTTTCAATGAGGTTCAGCTTTGTGATCAATGTTGGTTCTGTTTATATTAATATGAATATAACTGATGAATGAGGCTGGGTTTCACTGAGGTTAAACTCATTGATCAATGTTGGTTCTGTTTATATTTATATGAATATAATTGATGAATAAGAGTGGGTTTCAATGAGGTTAAACTCATTGATCAATGTTGGTTCTCTTTATATTAATATGAATATAACTGATGAATGAGGCTGGGTTTCAATGAGGTTCAGCTTTGTGATCAATGTTGGTTCTGTTTATATTCATATACATATAATTGATGAATGAGGCTGGGTTTCACTGAGGTTCAGCTTTGTGATCAATGTTGGTTCTGTTTATATTAATATGAATATAATTGATGAATGAGGCTGGGTTTCACTGAGGTTAAACTCATTGATCAATGTTGGTTCTGTTTATATTTATATGAATATAATTGATGAATAAGGCTGGGTTTCAATGAGGTTAAACTCATTGATCAATGTTGGTTCTTTTTATACTAATATGAATATAATTGAGGAATGAGGCTGCGTTTCACTGAGGTTAAACTCATTGATCAATGTTGGTTCTGTTTATATTAATATCAATATAACTGATGAATGAGGCTGCTTTTCACTGAGGTTCAGCTTTGTGATCAATGTTGGTTCTGTTTATATTAATATGAATATAATTGATGAATGAGGCTGGGTTTCACTGAGGTTAAACTCATTGATCAATGTTGGTTCTGTTTATATTAATATGAATATAATTGATGAATAAGAGTGGGTTTCAATGAGGTTAAACTCATTGATCAATGTTGGTTCTGTTTATATTAATATGAATATAACTGATGAATGAGGCTGGGTTTCAATGAGGTTCAGCTTTGTGATCAATGTTGGTTCTGTTTATATTAATATGAATATAATTGATGAATGAGGCTGGGTTTCACTGAGGTTCAGCTTTGTGGTCAATGTTGGTTCTGTTTATATTAATATGAATATAATTGATGAATTAGGCTGGGTTTCACTGAGGTTAAACTCATTGATCAATGTTGGTTCTGTTTTTATTAATATGAATATAATTGATGAATAAGAGTGGGTTTCAATGAGGTTAAACTCATTGATCAATGTTGGTTCTGTTTATATTAATATGAATATAATTGATGAATGAGGCTGGGTTTCACTGAGGTTAAACTCATTGATCAATGTTGGTTCTGTTTATATTAATATGAATACAATTGATGAATAAGAGTGGGTTTCAATGAGGTTAAACTCATTGATCAATGTTGGTTCTGTTTATATTAATATCAATATAACTGATGAATGAGGCTGCTTTTCACTGAGGTTCAGCTTTGTGATCAATGTTGGTTCTGTTTATATTAATATGAATATAATTGATGAATAAGGCTGGGTTTCAATGAGGTTAAACTCATTGATCAATGTTGGTTCTGTTTATACTAATATGAATATAATTAAGGAATGAGGCTGCGTTTCACTGAGGTTAAACTCATTGATCAATGTTGGTTCTGTTTATATTAATATGAATATAACTGATGAATGAGGGTGGGTTTCAATGAGGTTCAGCTTTGTGATCAATGTTGGTTCTGTTTATATTAATATGAATATAATTGATGAATGAGGCTGGGTTTCACTGAGGTTCAGCTTTGTGGTCAATGTTGGTTCTGTTTATATTAATATGAATATAATTGATGAATGAGGCTGGGTTTCACTGAGGTTAAACTCATTGATCAATGTTGGTTCTGTTTATATTAATATGAATATAATTGATGAATAAGAGTGGGTTTCAATGAGGTTAAACTCATTGATCAATGTTGGTTCTGTTTATATTAATATGAATATAATTGATGAATGAGGCTGGGTTTCACTGAGGTTAAACTCATTGATCAATGTTGGTTCTGTTTATATTAATATGAATATAATTGATGAATAAGAGTGGGTTTCAATGAGGTTAAACTCATTGATCAATGTTGGTTCTGTTTATATTAATATCAATATAACTGATGAATGAGGCTGCTTTTCACTGAGGTTCAGCTTTGTGATCAATGTTGGTTCTGTTTATATTAATATGAATATAATTGATGAATAAGGCTGGGTTTCAATGAGGTTAAACTCATTGATCAATGTTGGTTCTGTTTATACGAATATGAATATAATTAAGGAATGAGGCTGCGTTTCACTGAGGTTAAACTCATTGATCAATGTTGGTTCTGTTTATATTAATATGAATATAATTGATGAAAAGGCTGGGTTTCACTGAGGTTCAGCTTTGTGATCAATGTTGGTTCTGTTTATATGAATATGAATATAATTGAGGAATGAGGCTGGGTTTCACTGAGGTTAAACCCATTGATCAATGTTGGTTCTGTTTATATTAATATGAATATAATTGACGATTGAGGCTGCTTGTCACTGACGTTAAACTCATTGATCAATGTTGGTTCTGTTTATATTAATATGAATATAATTGATGAATGAGGCTGGGTTTCACTGAGGTACAGCTTTGTGATCAATGTTGGTTCTGTTTATATTAATATGAATATAATTGATGAATGAGGCTGGGTTTCACTGAGGTTCAGCTTTGTGGCCAATGTTTTGTTTCTATTAATATGAATATAATTGATGAATGAGGCTGGGTTTCACTGAGGTTAAACTCATTGATCAATGTTGGTTCTGTTTATATTAATATGAATAAAATTGAGGAATGCGGCTGCTTTTCACTGAGGTTAAACTCATTGATCAATGTTGGTTCTGTTTATATTAATATGAATATAATTGATGAATGAGGCTGTGTTTCACTGAGGTTATGCTTTGTGGCCAATGCTGGTTCTGTTTCTATTAATATGAATATAATTGAGGAATGAGGCTGGGTTTCACTGAGGTTCAGCTTTGTGGTCCATGTTTGTTCTGTTTCTATTAATATGAATATAATTGATGAATGAGGCTGGGTTTCACTGAGGTTAAGCTTTGTGATCAATGTTGGTTCTGTATATATTTATATGAATATAATTAATGAATGAGGCTGTTTTTCAAAGAAGTTAAACTCATTGATCAATGTTGGTTCTGTTTATATTAATATGAATATAATTGATGTATGAGGCTGGGTTTCACTGAGGTTCAGCTTTGTGATCAATGTTGGTTCTGTTTATATTAATATGAATACAATTGAGGAATGAGGCTGGGTTTCACTGAGGTTAAACTCATTGATCAATGTTGGTTCTGTTTATATTAATATGAATAAAATTGAGGAATGAGGCTGCTTTTCACTGAGGTTAAACTCATTGATCAATGTTGTTTCTGTTTATATTAATATGATATAATTGAGGAATGAGGCTGGGTTTCACTGAGGTTAAACTCATTGATCAATGTTGGTTCTGTTTATACTAATATGAATATAATTGATGAATGAGTCTGGGTTTCAAAGAGGTTAAACTAATTGATCAATGTTGGTTCTGTTTATATTAATATGATATAATTGAGGAATGAGGCTGGGTTTCACTGAGGTTAAACTAATTGATCAATGTTGGTTCTGTTTATACTAATATGAATATAATTGAGGAATGAGGCGGCGTTTCACTGACGTTAAACTCATTGATCAATGTTGCTTCTGTTTATATTAATATGAATATAATTGATGAATGAGGCTGGGTTTCACTGAGGTTCAGCTTTGTGATCAATGTCGGTTCTGTTTATATTAATATGAATATATTTGATGAATGAGGCTGGGTTTCACTGAGGTTCAGCTTTGTGGTCAATACTTGTTCTGTTTATATTAATATGAATATAATTGATGAATGAGGCTGGGTTTCACTGAGGTTCAGTTTTGTGGTCCATGTTTGTTCAGTTTCTATTAATATGAATATAATTGATGAATGAGGCTGGGTTTCACTGAGGTTAAACTCATTGATCAATGTTGGTTCTGTTTATATTAATATGAATAAAATTGAGGAATGACGCTGCTTTTCACTGAGGTAAAACTCATTGATCAATGTTGGTTCTGTTTATATTAATATGAATATAATTGATGAATGAGGCTGGGTTTCACTGAGGTTCAGCTTTGTGGCCAATGCTGGTTCTGTTTCTATTAATATGAATATAATTGATGAATGAGGCTGGGTTTCACTGAGGTTAAGCTTTGTGATCAATGTTGGTTCTGTTTATACTAATATGCATATAATTGATGAATGAGTCTGGGTTTCAAAGAGGTTAAACTAATTGATCAATGTTGGTTCTGTTTATATTAATATGAATATAATTGATGAATAAGAGTGGGTTTCAATGAGGTTAAACTCATTGATCAATGTTGGATCTGTTTATATTAATATGAATATAACTGATGAATGAGGCTGGGTTTCCATGAGGTTCAGCTTTGTGATCAATGTTGGTTCTGTTTATATTAATATGAATATAACTGATGAATGAGGCTGGGTTTCACTGAGGTTCAGCTTTGTGATCAACGTTGGTTCTGTATATAATTATATGAATATAATTAATGAATGAGGCTGTTTTTCAAAGAAGTTAAACTCATTGATCAATGTTGGTTCTGTTTATATTAATATGAATATAATTGATTTATGAGGCTGGGTTTCACTGAGGTTCATCTTTGTGATCAATGTTGCTTCTGTTTATATTAATATGAATAAAATTGAGGAATGAGGCTGGGTTTCACTGAGGTTAAACTCATTGATCAATGTTGGTTCTGTTTATATTAATATGAATAAAATTGAGGAATGAGGCTGCTTTTCACTGAGGTTAAACTCATTGATCAATGTAGGTTCTGTTTATATTAATATGAATAAAATTGAGGAATGAGGCTGCTTTTCACTGAGGTTAAACTCATTGATCAATGTTGTTTCTGTTTATATTAATATGAATATAATTGATGAATGAGGCTGGGTTTCAATGAGGTTCAGCTTTGTGATCAATGTTGGTTCTGTTTATATTAATATGATATAATTGAGGAATGAGTCTGGGTTTCACTGAGGTTAAACTCATTGATCAATGTTGGTTCTGTTAATACTAATATGAATATAATTGAGGAATGAGGCTGTGTTTCACTGACGTTAAACTCATTGATCAATGTTGCTTCTGTTTATATTAATATGAATAAAATTGATGAATGAGGCTGGGTTTCACTGAGGTTCAGCTTTGTGATCAATGTCGGTTCTGTTTATATTAATATGAATATAATTGATGAATGAGGCTGGGTTTCACTGAGGTTCAGCTTTGTGGCCAATGCTTGTTCTGTTTATATTAATATGTATATAATTGATGAATGAGGCTGGGTTTCACTGAGGTTCAGCGTTGTGATCAATGTTGGTTCTGTTTATATTAATATGAATATAATTGATGAATGAGGCTGGGTTTCACTGAGGTTCAGCATTGTGATCAATGTTGGTTCTGTTTATATTAATATGAATATAATTGAGGAAGGAGGCTGCGTTTCACTGAGGTTAAACTAATTGATCAATGTTGGTTCTGTTTATATTAATATGAATATAATTGATGAATGAGGGTGGGTTTCACTGAGGTTCAGCTTTGTGATCAATGTTGGTTCTGTATATATTTATATGATTATAATTAATAAATGAGGCTGTTTTTCAATGAGGTTAAACTCATTGATCAATGTTGGTTCTGTTTATAATAATATGAATATAACTGATGAATGAGGCTGGGTTTCAATGAGGTTCAGCTTTGTGATCAATGTTGGTTCTGTTTATATTAATATGAATATAACTGATGAATGAGGCTGGGTTTCACTGAGGTTCAGCTTTGTGATCAATGTTGGTTCTGTATATATTTATATGAATATAATTAATGAATGAGGCTGTTTTTCAAAGAAGTTAAACTCATTGATCAATGTTGGTTCTGTTTATATTAATATGAATATAATTGATGTATGAGGCTGGGTTTCACTGAGGTTCAGCTTTGTGATCAATGTTGGTTCTGTTTATATGAATATGAATATAATTGAGGAATGAGGCTGGGTTTCACTGAGGTTAAACTCATTGATCAACGTTGGTTCTGTTTATACTAATATGAATATAATTGATGAATGAGTCTGGGTTTCACTGAGGTTAAACTCATTGATCAATGTTGGTTCTGTTAATACTAATATGAATATAATTGAGGAATGAGGCTGTGTTTCACTGACGTTAAACTCATTGATCAATGTTGCTTCTGTTTATATTAATATGAATAAAATTGATGAATGAGGCTGGGTTTCACTGAGGTTCAGCTTTGTGATCAATGTCGGTTCTGTTTATATTTATATGAATATAATTGATGAATGAGGCTGGGTTTCACTGAGGTTCAGCTTTGTGGCCAATGCTTGTTCTGTTTATATTAATATGTATATAATTGATGAATGAGGCTGGGTTTCACTGAGGTTCAGCGTTGTGATCAATGTTGGTTCTGTTTATATTAATATGAATATAATTGAGGAATGAGGCTCCGTTTCACTGAGATTAAACTAATTGATCAATGTTGGTTCTGTTTATATTAATATGAATATAATTGATGAATGAGGCTGGGTTTCACTGAGGTTCAGCATTGTGATCAATGTTGGTTCTGTTTATATTAATATGAATATAATTGAGGAAGGAGGCTGCGTTTCACTGAGGTTAAACTAATTGATCAATGTTGGTTCTGTTTATATTAATATGAATATAATTGATGAATGAGGGTGGGTTTCACTGAGGTTCAGCTTTGTGATCAATGTTGGTTCTGTATATATTTATATGATTATAATTAATAAATGAGGCTGTTTTTCAATGAGGTTAAACTCATTGATCAGTGTTGGTTCTGTTTATAATAATATGAATATAACTGATGAATGAGACTGGGTTTCAATGAGGTTCAGCTTTGTGATCAATGTTGGTTCTGTTTATATTAATATGAATATAACTGATGAATGAGGCTGGGTTTCACTGAGGTTAAACTCATTGATCAATGTTGGTTCTGTTTATATTTATATGAATATAATTGATGAATAAGAGTGGGTTTCAATGAGGTTAAAGTCATTGATCAATGTTGGTTCTCTTTATATTAATATGAATATAACTGATGAATGAGGCTGGGTTTCAATGAGGTTCAGCTTTGTGATCAATGTTGGTTCTGTTTATATTCATATAAATATAATTGATGAATGAGGCTGGGTTTCACTGAGGTTCAGCTTTGTGATCAATGTTGGTTCTGTTTATATTAATATGAATATAATTGATGAATGAGGCTGGGTTTCACTGAGGTTAAACTCATTGATCAATGTTGGTTCTGTTTATATTTATATGAATATAATTGATGAATAAGGCTGGGTTTCAATGAGGTTAAACTCATTGATCAATGTTGGTTCTTTTTATATTAATATGAATAAAATTGATGAATGAGGCTGGGTTTCACTGAGGTTCAGCTTTGTGATCAATGTCGGTTCTGTTTATATTAATATGAATATAATTGATGAATGAGGCTGGGTTTCACTGAGGTTCAGCTTTGTGGCCAATGCTTGTTCTGTTTATATTAATATGTATATAATTGATGAATGAGGCTGGGTTTCACTGAGGTTCAGCGTTGTGATCAATGTTGGTTCTGTTTATATTAATATGAATATAATTGATGAATGAGGCTGGGTTTCACTGAGGTTCAGCATTGTGATCAATGTTGGTTCTGTTTATATTAATATGAATATAATTGAGGAAGGAGGCTGCGTTTCACTGAGGTTAAACTAATTGATCAATGTTGGTTCTGTTTATATTAATATGAATATAATTGATGAATGAGGGTGGGTTTCACTGAGGTTCAGCTTTGTGATCAATGTTGGTTCTGTATATATTTATATGATTATAATTAATAAATGAGGCTGTTTTTCAATGAGGTTAAACTCATTGATCAATGTTGGTTCTGTTTATAATAATATGAATATAACTGATGAATGAGGCTGGGTTTCAATGAGGTTCAGCTTTGTGATCAATGTTGGTTCTGTTTATATTAATATGAATATAACTGATGAATGAGGCTGGGTTTCACTGAGGTTCAGCTTTGTGATCAATGTTGGTTCTGTATATATTTATATGAATATAATTAATGAATGAGGCTGTTTTTCAAAGAAGTTAAACTCATTGATCAATGTTGGTTCTGTTTATATTAATATGAATATAATTGATGTATGAGGCTGGGTTTCACTGAGGTTCAGCTTTGTGATCAATGTTGGTTCTGTTTATATGAATATGAATATAATTGAGGAATGAGGCTGGGTTTCACTGAGGTTAAACTCATTGATCAACGTTGGTTCTGTTTATACTAATATGAATATAATTGATGAATGAGTCTGGGTTTCACTGAGGTTAAACTCATTGATCAATGTTGGTTCTGTTAATACTAATATGAATATAATTGAGGAATGAGGCTGTGTTTCACTGACGTTAAACTCATTGATCAATGTTGCTTCTGTTTATATTAATATGAATAAAATTGATGAATGAGGCTGGGTTTCACTGAGGTTCAGCTTTGTGATCAATGTCGGTTCTGTTTATATTTATATGAATATAATTGATGAATGAGGCTGGGTTTCACTGAGGTTCAGCTTTGTGGCCAATGCTTGTTCTGTTTATATTAATATGTATATAATTGATGAATGAGGCTGGGTTTCACTGAGGTTCAGCGTTGTGATCAATGTTGGTTCTGTTTATATTAATATGAATATAATTGAGGAATGAGGCTCCGTTTCACTGAGATTAAACTAATTGATCAATGTTGGTTCTGTTTATATTAATATGAATATAATTGATGAATGAGGCTGGGTTTCACTGAGGTTCAGCATTGTGATCAATGTTGGTTCTGTTTATATTAATATGAATATAATTGAGGAAGGAGGCTGCGTTTCACTGAGGTTAAACTAATTGATCAATGTTGGTTCTGTTTATATTAATATGAATATAATTGATGAATGAGGGTGGGTTTCACTGAGGTTCAGCTTTGTGATCAATGTTGGTTCTGTATATATTTATATGATTATAATTAATAAATGAGGCTGTTTTTCAATGAGGTTAAACTCATTGATCAGTGTTGGTTCTGTTTATAATAATATGAATATAACTGATGAATGAGACTGGGTTTCAATGAGGTTCAGCTTTGTGATCAATGTTGGTTCTGTTTATATTAATATGAATATAACTGATGAATGAGGCTGGGTTTCACTGAGGTTAAACTCATTGATCAATGTTGGTTCTGTTTATATTTATATGAATATAATTGATGAATAAGAGTGGGTTTCAATGAGGTTAAAGTCATTGATCAATGTTGGTTCTCTTTATATTAATATGAATATAACTGATGAATGAGGCTGGGTTTCAATGAGGTTCAGCTTTGTGATCAATGTTGGTTCTGTTTATATTCATATAAATATAATTGATGAATGAGGCTGGGTTTCACTGAGGTTCAGCTTTGTGATCAATGTTGGTTCTGTTTATATTAATATGAATATAATTGATGAATGAGGCTGGGTTTCACTGAGGTTAAACTCATTGATCAATGTTGGTTCTGTTTATATTTATATGAATATAATTGATGAATAAGGCTGGGTTTCAATGAGGTTAAACTCATTGATCAATGTTGGTTCTTTTTATATTAATATGAATAAAATTGATGAATGAGGCTGGGTTTCACTGAGGTTCAGCTTTGTGATCAATGTCGGTTCTGTTTATATTAATATGAATATAATTGATGAATGAGGCTGGGTTTCACTGAGGTTCAGCTTTGTGGCCAATGCTTGTTCTGTTTATATTAATATGTATATAATTGATGAATGAGGCTGGGTTTCACTGAGGTTCAGCGTTGTGATCAATGTTGGTTCTGTTTATATTAATATGAATATAATTGATGAATGAGGCTGGGTTTCACTGAGGTTCAGCATTGTGATCAATGTTGGTTCTGTTTATATTAATATGAATATAATTGAGGAAGGAGGCTGCGTTTCACTGAGGTTAAACTAATTGATCAATGTTGGTTCTGTTTATATTAATATGAATATAATTGATGAATGAGGGTGGGTTTCACTGAGGTTCAGCTTTGTGATCAATGTTGGTTCTGTATATATTTATATGATTATAATTAATAAATGAGGCTGTTTTTCAATGAGGTTAAACTCATTGATCAATGTTGGTTCTGTTTATAATAATATGAATATAACTGATGAATGAGGCTGGGTTTCAATGAGGTTCAGCTTTGTGATCAATGTTGGTTCTGTTTATATTAATATGAATATAACTGATGAATGAGGCTGGGTTTCACTGAGGTTCAGCTTTGTGATCAATGTTGGTTCTGTATATATTTATATGAATATAATTAATGAATGAGGCTGTTTTTCAAAGAAGTTAAACTCATTGATCAATGTTGGTTCTGTTTATATTAATATGAATATAATTGATGTATGAGGCTGGGTTTCACTGAGGTTCAGCTTTGTGATCAATGTTGGTTCTGTTTATATGAATATGAATATAATTGAGGAATGAGGCTGGGTTTCACTGAGGTTAAACTCATTGATCAACGTTGGTTCTGTTTATACTAATATGAATATAATTGATGAATGAGTCTGGGTTTCACTGAGGTTAAACTCATTGATCAATGTTGGTTCTGTTAATACTAATATGAATATAATTGAGGAATGAGGCTGTGTTTCACTGACGTTAAACTCATTGATCAATGTTGCTTCTGTTTATATTAATATGAATAAAATTGATGAATGAGGCTGGGTTTCACTGAGGTTCAGCTTTGTGATCAATGTCGGTTCTGTTTATATTTATATGAATATAATTGATGAATGAGGCTGGGTTTCACTGAGGTTCAGCTTTGTGGCCAATGCTTGTTCTGTTTATATTAATATGTATATAATTGATGAATGAGGCTGGGTTTCACTGAGGTTCAGCGTTGTGATCAATGTTGGTTCTGTTTATATTAATATGAATATAATTGAGGAATGAGGCTCCGTTTCACTGAGATTAAACTAATTGATCAATGTTGGTACTGTTTATATTAATATGAATATAATTGATGAATGAGGCTGGGTTTCACTGAGGTTCAGCATTGTGATCAATGTTGGTTCTGTTTATATTAATATGAATATAATTGAGGAAGGAGGCTGCGTTTCACTGAGGTTAAACTAATTGATCAATGTTGGTTCTGTTTATATTAATATGAATATAATTGATGAATGAGGGTGGGTTTCACTGAGGTTCAGCTTTGTGATCAATGTTGGTTCTGTATATATTT
The DNA here is from genome assembly GCF_036924035.1 of Leuresthes tenuis. Lineage (NCBI taxonomy): Eukaryota > Metazoa > Chordata > Actinopteri > Atheriniformes > Atherinopsidae > Leuresthes > Leuresthes tenuis. The sequence goes on from NW_027325374.1 coordinate 27,674,955, forward strand.
ATATGATTATAATTAATAAATGAGGCTGTTTTTCAATGAGGTTAAACTCATTGATCAGTGTTGGTTCTGTTTATAATAATATGAATATAACTGATGAATGAGACTGGGTTTCAATGAGGTTCAGCTTTGTGATCAATGTTGGTTCTGTTTATATTAATATGAATATAACTGATGAATGAGGCTGGGTTTCACTGAGGTTAAACTCATTGATCAATGTTGGTTCTGTTTATATTTATATGAATATAATTGATGAATAAGAGTGGGTTTCAATGAGGTTAAAGTCATTGATCAATGTTGGTTCTCTTTATATTAATATGAATATAACTGATGAATGAGGCTGGGTTTCACTGAGGTTCAGCTTTGTGATCAATGTTGGTTCTGTTTATATTCATATAAATATAATTGATGAATGAGGCTGGGTTTCACTGAGGTTCAGCTTTGTGATCAATGTTGGTTCTGTTTTTATTAATATGAATATAATTGATGAATGAGGCTGGGTTTCACTGAGGTTAAACTCATTGATCAATGTTGGTTCTGTTTATATTTATATGAATATAATTGATGAATAAGGCTGGGTTTCAATGAGGTTAAACTCATTGATCAATGTTGGTTCTTTTTATACTAATATGAATATAATTGAGGAATGAAGCTGCGTTTCACTGAGGTTAAACTCATTGATCAATGTTGGTTCTGTTTATATTAATATCAATATAACTGATGAATGAGGCTGCTTTTCACTGAGGTTCAGCTTTGTGATCAATGTTGGTTCTGTTTATATTAATATGAATATAACTGATGAATGAGGCTGGGTTTCACTGAGGTTAAACTCATTGATCAATGTTGGTTCTGTTTATATTAATATGAATATAATTGATGAATAAGAGTGGGTTTCAATGAGGTTAAACTCATTGATCAATGTTGGTTCTGTTTATATTAATATGAATATAACTGATGAATGAGGCTGGGTTTCAATGAGGTTCAGCTTTGTGATCAATGTTGGTTCTGTTTATATTAATATGAATATAATTGATGAATGAGGCTGGGTTTCACTGAGGTTCAGCTTTGTGGTCAATGTTGGTTCTGTTTATATTAATATGAATATAATTGATGAATGAGGCTGGGTTTCACTGAGGTTAAACTCATTGATCAATGTTGGTTATGTTTTTATTAATATGAATATAATTGATGAATAAGAGTGGGTTTCAATGAGGTTAAACTCATTGATCAATGTTGGTTCTGTTTATATTAATATGAATATAATTGATGAATGAGGCTGGGTTTCACTGAGGTTCAGCTTTGTGATCAATGTTGGTTCTGTTTATATTAATATGAATATATTTGATGAATGAGGCTGGGTTTCACTGAGGTTCAGCTTTGTGGTCAATACTTGTTCTGTTTATATTAATATGAATATAATTGATGAATGAGGCTGGGTTTCACTGAGGTTCAGTTTTGTGGTCCATGTTTGTTCAGTTTCTATTAATATGAATATAATTGATGAATGAGGCTGGGTTTCACTGAGGTTAAACTCATTGATCAATGTTGGTTCTGTTTATATTAATATGAATAAAATTGAGGAATGACGCTGGGTTTCACTGAGGTTAAGCTTTGTGATCAATGTTGGTTCTGTTTATACTAATATGCATATAATTGATGAATGAGTCTGGGTTTCAAAGAGGTTAAACTAATTGATCAATGTTGGTTCTGTTTATATTAATATGAATATAATTGATGAATGAGGCTGGGTTTCACTGAGGTTCAGCTTTGTGGCCAATGCTGGTTCTGTTTCTATTAATATGAATATAATTGATGAATGAGGCTGGGTTTCACTGAGGTTAAGCTTTGTGATCAATGTTGGTTCTGTTTATACTAATATGCATATAATTGATGAATGAGTCTGGGTTTCAAAGAGGTTAAACTAATTGATCAATGTTGGTTCTGTTTATATTAATATGAATATAATTGATGAATAAGAGTGGGTTTCAATGAGGTTAAACTCATTGATCAATGTTGGATCTGTTTATATTAATATGAATATAACTGATGAATGAGGCTGGGTTTCCATGAGGTTCAGCTTTGTGATCAATGTTGGTTCTGTTTATATTAATATGAATATAACTGATGAATGAGGCTGGGTTTCACTGAGGTTCAGCTTTGTGATCAACGTTGGTTCTGTATATAATTATATGAATATAATTAATGAATGAGGCTTTTTTTCAAAGAAGTTAAACTCATTGATCAATGTTGGTTCTGTTTATATTAATATGAATAAAATTGAGGAATGAGGCTGCTTTTCACTGAGGTTAAACTCATTGATCAATGTAGGTTCTGTTTATATTAATATGAATAAAATTGAGGAATGAGGCTGCTTTTCACTGAGGTTAAACTCATTGATCAATGTTGTTTCTGTTTATATTAATATGAATATAATTGATGAATGAGGCTGGGTTTCAATGAGGTTCAGCTTTGTGATCAATGTTGGTTCTGTTTATATTAATATGATATAATTGAGGAATGAGTCTGGGTTTCACTGAGGTTAAACTCATTGATCAATGTTGGTTCTGTTAATACTAATATGAATATAATTGAGGAATGAGGCTGTGTTTCACTGACGTTAAACTCATTGATCAATGTTGCTTCTGTTTATATTAATATGAATAAAATTGATGAATGAGGCTGGGTTTCACTGAGGTTCAGCTTTGTGATCAATGTCGGTTCTGTTTATATTAATATGAATATAATTGATGAATGAGGCTGGGTTTCACTGAGGTTCAGCTTTGTGGCCAATGCTTGTTCTGTTTATATTAATATGTATATAATTGATGAATGAGGCTGGGTTTCACTGAGGTTCAGCGTTGTGATCAATGTTGGTTCTGTTTATATTAATATGAATATAATTGATGAATGAGGCTGGGTTTCACTGAGGTTCAGCATTGTGATCAATGTTGGTTCTGTTTATATTAATATGAATATAATTGAGGAAGGAGGCTGCGTTTCACTGAGGTTAAACTCATTGATCAATGTTGGTTCTGTTTATATTGATATGAATATAATTGATGAATGAGGCTGGGTTTCACTGAGGTTCAGCTTTGTGATCAATGTTGGTTCTGTATATATTTATATGAATATAATTAATGAATGAGGCTGTGTTTAAAAGAAGTTAAACTCATTGATCAATGTTGGTTCTTTTTATATTAATATGAATATAATTGATGAATGAGGCTGGGTTTCACTGAGGTTCAGCTTTGTGATCAATGTTGGTTCTGTATATATTTATATGAATATAATTAATGAATGAGGCTGTTTTTCAATGAGGTTAAACTCATTGATCAATGTTGGTTCTGTTTATAATAATATGAATATAACTGATGAATGAGGCTGGGTTTCAATGAGGTTCAGCTTTGTGATCAATGTTGGTTCTGTTTATATGAATATGAATATAATTGAGGAATGAGGCTGGGTTTCACTGAGGTTAAACTCATTGATCAATGTTGGTTCTGTTTATATTAATATGAATAAAATTGAGTATTGAGGCTGCTTGTCACTGAGGTTAAACTCATTGATCAATGTTGGTTCTGTTTATATTAATATGAATATAATTGATGAATGAGGCTGGGTTTCACTGAGGTACAGCTTTGTGATCAATGTTGGTTCTGTTTATATTAATATGAATATAATTGATGAATGAGGCTGGGTTTCACTGAGGTTCAGCTTTGTGGCCAATGCTGGTTCTGTTTCTATTAATATGAATATAATTGATGAATGAGGCTGGGTTTCACTGAGGTTAAGCTTTGTGATCAATGTTGGTTCTGTTTATACTAATATGCATATAATTGATGAATGAGTCTGGGTTTCAAAGAGGTTAAACTAATTGATCAATGTTGGTTCTGTTTATATTAATATGAATATAATTGATGAATAAGAGTGGGTTTCAATGAGGTTAAACTCATTGATCAATGTTGGATCTGTTTATATTAATATGAATATAACTGATGAATGAGGCTGGGTTTCCATGAGGTTCAGCTTTGTGATCAATGTTGGTTCTGTTTATATTAATATGAATATAACTGATGAATGAGGCTGGGTTTCACTGAGGTTCAGCTTTGTGATCAACGTTGGTTCTGTATATAATTATATGAATATAATTAATGAATGAGGCTGTTTTTCAAAGAAGTTAAACTCATTGATCAATGTTGGTTCTGTTTATATTAATATGAATATAATTGATGTATGAGGCTGGGTTTCACTGAGGTTCATCTTTGTGATCAATGTTGCTTCTGTTTATATTAATATGAATAAAATTGAGGAATGAGGCTGGGTTTCACTGAGGTTAAACTCATTGATCAATGTTGGTTCTGTTTATATTAATATGAATAAAATTGAGGAATGAGGCTGCTTTTCACTGAGGTTAAACTCATTGATCAATGTAGGTTCTGTTTATATTAATATGAATAAAATTGAGGAATGAGGCTGCTTTTCACTGAGGTTAAACTCATTGATCAATGTTGTTTCTGTTTATATTAATATGAATATAATTGATGAATGAGGCTGGGTTTCAATGAGGTTCAGCTTTGTGATCAATGTTGGTTCTGTTTATATTAATATGATATAATTGAGGAATGAGTCTGGGTTTCACTGAGGTTAAACTCATTGATCAATGTTGGTTCTGTTAATACTAATATGAATATAATTGAGGAATGAGGCTGTGTTTCACTGACGTTAAACTCATTGATCAATGTTGCTTCTGTTTATATTAATATGAATAAAATTGATGAATGAGGCTGGGTTTCACTGAGGTTCAGCTTTGTGATCAATGTCGGTTCTGTTTATATTAATATGAATATAATTGATGAATGAGGCTGGGTTTCACTGAGGTTCAGCTTTGTGGCCAATGCTTGTTCTGTTTATATTAATATGTATATAATTGATGAATGAGGCTGGGTTTCACTGAGGTTCAGCGTTGTGATCAATGTTGGTTCTGTTTATATTAATATGAATATAATTGATGAATGAGGCTGGGTTTCACTGAGGTTAAGCATTTTGATCAATGTTGGTTCTGTTTATATTAATATGAATATAATTGAGGAAGGAGGCTGCGTTTCACTGAGGTTAAACTAATTGATCAATGTTGGTTCTGTTTATATTAATATGAATATAATTGATGAATGAGGGTGGGTTTCACTGAGGTTCAGCTTTGTGATCAATGTTGGTTCTGTATATATTTATATGATTATAATTAATAAATGAGGCTGTTTTTCAATGAGGTTAAACTCATTGATCAATGTTGGTTCTGTTTATAATAATATGAATATAACTGATGAATGAGGCTGGGTTTCAATGAGGTTCAGCTTTGTGATCAATGTTGGTTCTGTTTATATTAATATGAATATAACTGATGAATGAGGCTGGGTTTCACTGAGGTTCAGCTTTGTGATCAATGTTGGTTCTGTATATATTTATATGAATATAATTAATGAATGAGGCTGTTTTTCAAAGAAGTTAAACTCATTGATCAATGTTGGTTCTGTTTATATTAATATGAATATAATTGATGTATGAGGCTGGGTTTCACTGAGGTTCAGCTTTGTGATCAATGTTGGTTCTGTTTATATGAATATGAATATAATTGAGGAATGAGGCTGGGTTTCACTGAGGTTAAACTCATTGATCAACGTTGGTTCTGTTTATACTAATATGAATATAATTGATGAATGAGTCTGGGTTTCACTGAGGTTAAACTCATTGATCAATGTTGGTTCTGTTAATACTAATATGAATATAATTGAGGAATGAGGCTGTGTTTCACTGACGTTAAACTCATTGATCAATGTTGCTTCTGTTTATATTAATATGAATAAAATTGATGAATGAGGCTGGGTTTCACTGAGGTTCAGCTTTGTGATCAATGTCGGTTCTGTTTATATTAATATGAATATAATTGATGAATGAGGCTGGGTTTCACTGAGGTTCAGCTTTGTGGCCAATGCTTGTTCTGTTTATATTAATATGTATATAATTGATGAATGAGGCTGGGTTTCACTGAGGTTCAGCTTTGTGATCAATGTTGGTTCTGTTTATATTAATATGAATATAATTGAGGAATGAGGCTCCGTTTCACTGAGGTTAAACTAATTGATCAATGTTGGTTCTGTTTATATTAATATGAATATAATTGATGAATGAGGCTGGGTTTCACTGAGGTTCAGCATTGTGATCAATGTTGGTTCTGTTTATATTAATATGAATATAATTGAGGAAGGAGGCTGCGTTTCACTGAGGTTAAACTAATTGATCAATGTTGGTTCTGTTTATATTAATATGAATATAATTGATGAATGAGGGTGGGTTTCACTGAGGTTCAGCTTTGTGATCAATGTTGGTTCTGTATATATTTATATGATTATAATTAATAAATGAGGCTGTTTTTCAATGAGGTTAAACTCATTGATCAGTGTTGGTTCTGTTTATAATAATATGAATATAACTGATGAATGAGACTGGGTTTCAATGAGGTTCAGCTTTGTGATCAATGTTGGTTCTGTTTATATTAATATGAATATAACTGATGAATGAGGCTGGGTTTCACTGAGGTTAAACTCATTGATCAATGTTGGTTCTGTTTATATTTATATGAATATAATTGATGAATAAGAGTGGGTTTCAATGAGGTTAAACTCATTGATCAATGTTGGTTCTCTTTATATTAATATGAATATAACTGATGAATGAGGCTGGGTTTCAATGAGGTTCAGCTTTGTGATCAATGTTGGTTCTGTTTATATTCATATAAATATAATTGATGAATGAGGCTGGGTTTCACTGAGGTTCAGCTTTGTGATCAATGTTGGTTCTGTTTATATTAATATGAATATAATTGATGAATGAGGCTGGGTTTCACTGAGGTTAAACTCATTGATCAATGTTGGTTCTGTTTATATTTATATGAATATAATTGATGAATAAGGCTGGGTTTCAATGAGGTTAAACTCATTGATCAATGTTGGTTCTTTTTATACTAATATGAATATAATTGAGGAATGAGGCTGCGTTTCACTGAGGTTAAACTCATTGATCAATGTTGGTTCTGTTTATATTAATATCAATATAACTGATGAATGAGGCTGCTTTTCACTGAGGTTGAGCTTTGTGATCAATGTTGGTTCTGTTTATATTAATATGAATATAATTGATGAATGAGGCTGGGTTTCACTGAGGTTAAACTCATTGATCAATGTTGGTTCTGTTTATATTAATATGAATATAATTGATGAATAAGAGTGGGTTTCAATGAGGTTAAACTCATTGATCAATGTTGGTTCTGTTTATATTAATATGAATATAACTGATGAATGAGGCTGGGTTTCAATGAGGTTCAGCTTTGTGATCAATGTTGGTTCTGTTTATATTAATATGAATATAATTGATGAATGAGGCTGGGTTTCACTGAGGTTCAGCTTTGTGGTCAATGTTGGTTCTGTTTATATTAATATGAATATAATTGATGAATGAGGCTGGGTTTCACTGAGGTTAAACTCATTGATCAATGTTGGTTCTGTTTTTATTAATATGAATATAATTGATGAATAAGAGTGGGTTTCAATGAGGTTAAACTCATTGATCAATGTTGGTTCTGTTTATATTAATATGAATATAATTGATGAATGAGGCTGGGTTTCACTGAGGTTAAACTCATTGATCAATGTTGGTTCTGTTTATATTAATATGAATATAATTGATGAATAAGAGTGGGTTTCAATGAGGTTAAACTCATTGATCAATGTTGCTTCTGTTTATATTAATATGAATATAATTGATGAATGAGGCTGGGTTTCACTGAGGTTCAGCTTTGTGATCAATGTTGGTTCTGTTTATATTAATATGAATATATTTGATGAATGAGGCTGGGTTTCACTGAGGTTCAGCTTTGTGGTCAATACTTGTTCTGTTTATATTAATATGAATATAATTGATGAATGAGGCTGGGTTTCACTGAGGTTCAGTTTTGTGGTCCATGTTTGTTCAGTTTCTATTAATATGAATATAATTGATGAATGAGGCTGGGTTTCACTGAGGTTAAACTCATTGATCAATGTTGGTTCTGTTTATATTAATATGAATAAAATTGAGGAATGACGCTGCTTTTCACTGAGGTAAAACTCATTGATCAATGTTGGTTCTGTTTATATTAATATGAATATAATTGATGAATGAGGCTGGGTTTCACTGAGGTTCAGCTTTGTGGCCAATGCTGGTTCTGTTTCTATTAATATGAATATAATTGATGAATGAGGCTGGGTTTCACTGAGGTTAAGCTTTGTGATCAATGTTGGTTCTGTTTATACTAATATGCATATAATTGATGAATGAGTCTGGGTTTCAAAGAGGTTAAACTAATTGATCAATGTTGGTTCTGTTTATATTAATATGAATATAATTGATGAATAAGAGTGGGTTTCAATGAGGTTAAACTCATTGATCAATGTTGGATCTGTTTATATTAATATGAATATAACTGATGAATGAGGCTGGGTTTCCATGAGGTTCAGCTTTGTGATCAATGTTGGTTCTGTTTATATTAATATGAATATAACTGATGAATGAGGCTGGGTTTCACTGAGGTTCAGCTTTGTGATCAACGTTGGTTCTGTATATAATTATATGAATATAATTAATGAATGAGGCTGTTTTTCAAAGAAGTTAAACTCATTGATCAATGTTGGTTCTGTTTATATTAATATGAATAAAATTGAGGAATGAGGCTGCTTTTCACTGAGGTTAAACTCATTGATCAATGTAGGTTCTGTTTATATTAATATGAATAAAATTGAGGAATGAGGCTGCTTTTCACTGAGGTTAAACTCATTGATCAATGTTGTTTCTGTTTATATTAATATGAATATAATTGATGAATGAGGCTGGGTTTCAATGAGGTTCAGCTTTGTGATCAATGTTGGTTCTGTTTATATTAATATGATATAATTGAGGAATGAGTCTGGGTTTCACTGAGGTTAAACTCATTGATCAATGTTGGTTCTGTTAATACTAATATGAATATAATTGAGGAATGAGGCTGTGTTTCACTGACGTTAAACTCGTTGATCAATGTTGCTTCTGTTTATATTAATATGAATAAAATTGATGAATGAGGCTGGGTTTCACTGAGGTTCAGCTTTGTGATCAATGTCGGTTCTGTTTATATTAATATGAATATAATTGATGAATGAGGCTGGGTTTCACTGAGGTTCAGCTTTGTGGCCAATGCTTGTTCTGTTTATATTAATATGTATATAATTGATGAATGAGGCTGGGTTTCACTGAGGTTCAGCGTTGTGATCAATGTTGGTTCTGTTTATATTAATATGAATATAATTGATGAATGAGGCTGGGTTTCACTGAGGTTCAGCATTGTGATCAATGTTGGTTCTGTTTATATTAATATGAATATAATTGAGGAAGGAGGCTGCGTTTCACTGAGGTTAAACTCATTGATCAATGTTGGTTCTGTTTATATTGATATGAATATAATTGATGAATGAGGCTGGGTTTCACTGAGGTTCAGCTTTGTGATCAATGTTGGTTCTGTATATATTTATATGAATATAATTAATGAATGAGGCTGTGTTTAAAAGAAGTTAAACTCATTGATCAATGTTGGTTCTTTTTATATTAATATGAATATAATTGATGAATGAGGCTGGGTTTCACTGAGGTTCAGCTTTGTGATCAATGTTGGTTCTGTATATATTTATATGAATATAATTAATGAATGAGGCTGTTTTTCAATGAGGTTAAACTCATTGATCAATGTTGGTTCTGTTTATAATAATATGAATATAACTGATGAATGAGGCTGGGTTTCAATGAGGTTCAGCTTTGTGATCAATGTTGGTTCTGTTTATATGAATATGAATATAATTGAGGAATGAGGCTGGGTTTCACTGAGGTTAAACTCATTGATCAATGTTGGTTCTGTTTATATTAATATGAATAAAATTGAGGATTGAGGCTGCTTGTCACTGAGGTTAAACTCATTGATCAATGTTGGTTCTGTTTATATTAATATGAATATAATTGATGAATGAGGCTGGGTTTCACTGAGGTACAGCTTTGTGATCAATGTTGGTTCTGTTTATATTAATATGAATATAATTGATGAATGAGGCTGGGTTTCACTGAGGTTCAGCTTTGTGGTCCATGTTTGTTCTGTTTCTATTAATATGAATATAATTGATGAATGAGGATGGGTTTCACTGAGGTTAAGCTTTGTGATCAATGTTGGTTCTGTTTATACTAATATGCATATAATTGATGAATGAGTCTGGGTTTCAAAGAGGTTAAACTAATTGATCAATGTTGGTTCTGTTTATATTAATATGAATATAATTGATGAATAAGAGTGGGTTTCAATGAGGTTAAACTAATTGATCAATGTTGGTTCTGTTTATATTAATATAAATATAACTGATGAATGAGGCTGGGTTTCAATGAGGTTCAGCTTTGTGATCAATGTTGGTTCTGTTTATAATAATATGAATATAATTGATGAATGAGGCTGGGTTTCACTGAGGTTCAGCTTTGTGATCAATGTTGGTTCTGTATATATTTATAAGAATATAATTAATGAATGAGGCTGTTTTTCAATGAGGTTAAACTCATTGATCGATGTTGGTTCTGTTTATAATAATATGAATATAACTGATGAATGAGGCTGGGTTTCAATGAGGTTCAGCTTTGTGATCAATGTTGGTTCTGTTTATATTAATATGAATATAACTGATGAATGAGGCTGGGTTTCACTGAGGTTCAGCTTTGTGATCAATGTTGGTTCTGTATATATTTATATGAATATAATTAATGAATGAGGCTGTTTTTCAAAGAAGTTAAACTCATTGATCAATGTTGGTTCTGTTTATATTAATATGAATATAATTGATGTATGAGGCTGGGTTTCACTGAGGTTCAGCTTTGTGATCAATGTTGGTTCTGTTTATATGAATATGAATATAATTGATGAATGAGGCTGGGTTTCACTGAGGTTCAGCTTTGTGGTCAATGTTGGTTCTGTTTATATTAATATGAATATAATTGATGAATGAGGCTGGGTTTCACTGAGGTTAAACTCATTGATCAATGTTGGTTCTGTTTATATTTATATGAATATAATTGATGAATAAGAGTGGGTTTCAATGAGGTTAAACTCATTGATCAATGTTGGTTCTGTTTATATTAATATGAATATAACTGATGAATGAGGCTGGGTTTCAATGAGGTTCAGCTTTGTGATCAATGTTGGTTCTGTTTATATTAATATGAATATAATTGATGAATGAGGCTGGGTTTCACTGAGGTTCAGCTTTGTGATCAATGTTGGATCTGTTTATATTAATATGAATATAATTGATGAATAAGGCTGGGTTTCAATGAGGTTAAACTCATTGATCAATGTTGGTTCTGTTTATACTAATATGAATATAATTGAGGAATGAGGCTGCGTTTCACTGAGGTTAAACTCATTGATCAATGTTGGTTCTGTTTATATTAATATGAATATAATTGATGAATGAGGCTGGGTTTCACTGAGGTTCAGCTTTGTGATCAATGTTGGTTCTGTTTATATGAATATGAATATAATTGAGGAATGAGGCTGGGTTTCACTGAGGTTAAACTCATTGATCAATGTTGGTTCTGTTTATATTAATATGAATAAAATTGAGGATTGAGGCTGCTTGTCACTGAGGTTAAACTCATTGATCAATGTTGGTTCTGTTTATATTAATATGAATATAATTGATGAATGAGGCTGGGTTTCACTGAGGTACAGCTTTGTGATCAATGTTGGTTCTGTTTATATTAATATGAATATAATTGATGAATGAGGCTGGGTTTCACTGAGGTTCAGCTTTGTGGCCAATGTTTTGTTTCTATTAATATGAATATAATTGATGAATGAGGCTGGGTTTCACTGAGGTTCAGCTTTGTGGTCCATGTTTGCTCAGTTTCTATTAATATGAATATAATTGATGAATGAGGCTGGGTTTCACTGAGGTTAAACTCATTGATCAATGTTGGTTCTGTTTATATTAATATGAATAAAATTGATGAATGAGGCTGGGTTTCACTGAGGTTAAACTCATTGATCAATGTTGGTTCTGTTTATATTTATATGAATATAATTGATGAATAAGAGTGGGTTTCAATGAGGTTAAACTCATTGATCAATGTTGGTTCTGTTTATATTAATATGAATATAACTGATGAATGAGGCTGGGTTTTAATGAGGTTCAGCTTTGTGATCAATGTTGGTTCTGTTTATATTAATATGAATATAATTGATGAATGAGGCTGGGTTTCACTGAGGTTCAGCTTTGTGATCAATGTTGGTTCTGTTCATATTAATATGAATATAATTGATGAATGAGGCTGGGTTTCACTGAGGTTAAACTCATTGATCAATGTTGGTTCTGTTTATATTTATATGAATATAATTGATGAATAAGGCTGGGTTTCAATGAGGTTAAACTCATTGATCAATGTTGGTTCTGTTTATACTAATATGAATATAATTGAGGAATGAGGCTGCTTTTCACTGAGGTTAAACTCATTGATCAATGTTGGTTCTGTTTATATTAATATCAATATAACTGATGAATGTGGCTGCTTTTCACTGAGGTTCAGCTTTGTGATCAATGTTGGATCTGTTTATATTAATATGCATATAATTGATGAATGAGTCTGGGTTTCAATGAGGTTAAACTCATTGATCAATGTTGGTTCTGTTTATATTAATATGAATATAACTGATGAATGAGGCTGGGTTTCAATGAGGTTCAGCTTTGTGATCAATGTTGGTTCTGTTTATATTAATATGAATATAATTGATGAATGAGGCTGGGTTTCACTGAGGTTCAGCTTTGTGATCAATGTTGGATCTGTTTATATTAATATGAATATAATTGATGAATAAGGCTGGGTTTCAATGAGGTTAAACTCATTGATCAATGTTGGTTCTGTTTATACTAATATGAATATAATTGAGGAATGAGGCTGCGTTTCACTGAGGTTAAACTCATTGATCAATGTTGGTTCTGTTTATATTAATATGAATATAATTGATGAATGAGGCTGGGTTTCACTGAGGTTCAGCTTTGTGATCAATGTTGGTTCTGTTTATATGAATATGAATATAATTGAGGAATGAGGCTGGGTTTCACTGAGGTTAAACTCATTGATCAATGTTGGTTCTGTTTATATTAATATGAATAAAATTGAGGATTGAGGCTGCTTGTCACTGAGGTTAAACTCATTGATCAATGTTGGTTCTGTTTATATTAATATGAATATAATTGATGAATGAGGCTGGGTTTCACTGAGGTACAGCTTTGTGATCAATGTTGGTTCTGTTTATATTAATATGAATATAATTGATGAATGAGGCTGGGTTTCACTGAGGTTCAGCTTTGTGGCCAATGTTTTGTTTCTATTAATATGAATATAATTGATGAATGAGGCTGGGTTTCACTGAGGTTCAGCTTTGTGGTCCATGTTTGCTCAGTTTCTATTAATATGAATATAATTGATGAATGAGGCTGGGTTTCACTGAGGTTAAACTCATTGATCAATGTTGGTTCTGTTTATATTAATATGAATAAAATTGATGAATGAGGCTGGGTTTCACTGAGGTTAAACTCATTGATCAATGTTGGTTCTGTTTATATTTATATGAATATAATTGATGAATAAGAGTGGGTTTCAATGAGGTTAAACTCATTGATCAATGTTGGTTCTGTTTATATTAATATGAATATAACTGATGAATGAGGCTGGGTTTTAATGAGGTTCAGCTTTGTGATCAATGTTGGTTCTGTTTATATTAATATGAATATAATTGATGAATGAGGCTGGGTTTCACTGAGGTTCAGCTTTGTGATCAATGTTGGTTCTGTTCATATTAATATGAATATAATTGATGAATGAGGCTGGGTTTCACTGAGGTTAAACTCATTGATCAATGTTGGTTCTGTTTATATTTATATGAATATAATTGATGAATAAGGCTGGGTTTCAATGAGGTTAAACTCATTGATCAATGTTGGTTCTGTTTATACTAATATGAATATAATTGAGGAATGAGGCTGCTTTTCACTGAGGTTAAACTCATTGATCAATGTTGGTTCTGTTTATATTAATATCAATATAACTGATGAATGTGGCTGCTTTTCACTGAGGTTCAGCTTTGTGATCAATGTTGGATCTGTTTATATTAATATGAATATAATTGATGAATAAAGGCTGGGTTTCAATGAGGTTAAACTCATTGATCAATGTTGGTTCTGTTTATACTAATATGAATATAATTGAGGAATGAGGCTGCGTTTCACTGAGGTTAAACTCATTGATCAATGTTGGTTCTGTTTATATTAATATGAATATAATTGATGAATGAGGCTGGGTTTCACTGAGGTTCAGCTTTGTGATCAATGTTGGTTCTGTTTATATGAATATGAATATAATTGAGGAATGAGGCTGGGTTTCACTGAGGTTAAACTCATTGATCAATGTTGGTTCTGTTTATATTAATATGAATAAAATTGAGGATTGAGGCTGCTTGTCACTGAGGTTAAACTCATTGATCAATGTTGGTTCTGTTTATATTAATATGAATATAATTGATGAATGAGGCTGGGTTTCACTGAGGTACAGCTTTGTGATCAATGTTGGTTCTGTTTATATTAATATGAATATAATTGATGAATGAGGCTGGGTTTCACTGAGGTTCAGCTTTGTGGCCAATGTTTTGTTTCTATTAATATGAATATAATTGATGAATGAGGCTGGGTTTCACTGAGGTTCAGCTTTGTGGTCCATGTTTGCTCAGTTTCTATTAATATGAATATAATTGATGAATGAGGCTGGGTTTCACTGAGGTTAAACTCATTGATCAATGTTGGTTCTGTTTATATTAATATGAATAAAATTGAGGAATGAGGCTGCTTTTCACTGAGGTTAAACTCATTGATCAATGTTGGTTCTGTTTATATTAATATTATTATAATTGATGAATGAGGCTGGGTTTCACTGAGGTTATGCTTTGTGGCCAATGCTGGTTCTGTTTCTATTAATATGAATATAATTGATGAATGAGGCTGGGTTTCACTGAGGTTCAGCTTTGTGGTCCATGTTTGTTCTCTTTCTATTAATATGAATATAATTGATGAATGAGGCTGGGATTCACTGAGGTTAAGCTTTGTGATCAATGTTGGTTCTGTTTATACTAATATGAATATAATTGATGAATGAGTCTGGGTTTCAAAGAGGTTCAACTAATTGATCAATGTTGGTTCTGTTTATATTAATATGAATATAATTGATGAATAAGAGTGGGTTTCAATGAGGTTAAACTCATTGATCAATTTTGGTTCTGTTTATATTAATATGAATATAACTGATGAATGAGGCTGGGTTTCAATGAGGTTAGGCTTTGTGATCAATGTTGGTTCTGTTTATATTAATATGAATATAACTGATGAATGAGGCTGGGTTTCACTGAGGTTAAACTAATTGATCAATGTTGGTTCTGTTTATATTAATATGAATATAACTGATGAATGAGGCTGGGTTTCAATGAGGTTCAGCTTTGTGATCAATGTTGGTTCTGTTTATATTAATATGAATATAACTGATGAATGAGGCTGGGTTTCACTGAGGTTAAACTCATTGATCAATGTTGGTTCTGTTTATATTAATATGAATAAAATTGAGGAATGAGGCTGCTTTTCACTGAGGTTAAACTCATTGATCAATGTTGGTTCTGTTTATATTAATATTATTATAATTGATGAATGAGGCTGGGTTTCACTGAGGTTATGCTTTGTGGCCAATGCTGGTTCTGTTTCTATTAATATGAATATAATTGATGAATGAGGCTGGGTTTCACTGAGGTTAAACTCATTGATCAATGTTGGTTCTGTTTATATTAATATGAATAAAATTGAGGAATGAGGCTGCTTTTCACTGAGGTAAAACTCATTGATCAATGTTGGTTCTGTTTATATTAATATGAATATAATTGATGAATGAGGCTGGGTTTCACTGAGGTTCAGCTTTGTGGCCAATGCTGGTTCTGTTTCTATTAATATGAATATAATTTATGAATGAGGCTGGGTTTCACTGAGGTTAAGCTTTGTGATCAATGTTGGTTCTGTTTATACTAATATGCATATAATTGATGAATAAGAGTGGGTTTCAATGAGGTTAAACTCATTGATCAATGTTGGATCTGTTTATATTAATATGAATATAACTGATGAATGAGGCTGGGTTTCCATGAGGTTCAGCTTTGTGATCAATGTTGGTTCTGTTTATATTAATATGAATATAACTGATGAATGAGGCTGGGTTTCACTGAGGTTCAGCTTTGTGATCAATGTTGGTTCTGTATATATTTATATGAATATAATTAATGAATGAGGCTGTTTTTCAAAGAAATTAAACTCATTGATCAATGTTGGTTCTGTTTATATTAATATGAATATAATTGATGAATGAGGCTGGATTTCACTGAGGTTCAGCTTTCTGATCAATGTTGGTTCTGTTTATACTAATATGCATATAATTGATGAATGAGTCTGGGTTTCAAAGAGGTTAAACTAATTGATCAATGTTGGTTCTGTTTATATTAATATGAATATAATTGATGAATAAGAGTGGGTTTCAATGAGGTTAAACTCATTGATCAATGTTGGATCTGTTTATATTAATATGAATATAACTGATGAATGAGGCTGGGTTTCCATGAGGTTCAGCTTTGTGATCAATGTTGGTTCTGTTTATATTAATATGAATATAACTGATGAATGAGGCTGGGTTTCACTGAGGTTCAGCTTTGTGATCAATGTTGGTTCTGTATATATTTATATGAATATAATTAATGAATGAGGCTGTTTTTAAAAGAAATTAAACTCATTGATCAATGTTGGTTCTGTTTATATTAATATGAATATAATTGATGAATGAGGCTGGGTTTCACTGAGGTTCAGCTTTGTGATCAATGTTGCTTCTGTTTATATTAATATGAATACAATTGAGGAATGAGGCTGGGTTTCACTGAGGTTCAGCTTTGTGGTCCATGTTTGCTCAGTTTCTATTAATATGAATATAATTGATGAATGAGGCTGGGTTTCACTGAGGTTAAACTCATTGATCAATGTTGGTTCTGTTTATATTAATATGAATAAAATTGATGAATGAGGCTGGGTTTCACTGAGGTTAAACTCATTGATCAATGTTGGTTCTGTTTATATTTATATGAATATAATTGATGAATAAGAGTGGGTTTCAATGAGGTTAAACTCATTGATCAATGTTGGTTCTGTTTATATTAATATGAATATAACTGATGAATGAGGCTGGGTTTCAATGAGGTTCAGCTTTGTGATCAATGTTGGTTCTGTTTATATTAATATGAATATAATTGATGAATGAGGCTGGGTTTCACTGAGGTTCAGCTTTGTGATCAATGTTGGTACTGTTCATATTAATATGAATATAATTGATGAATGAGGCTGGGTTTCACTGAGGTTAAACTCATTGATCAATGTTGGTTCTGTTTATATTTATATGAATATAATTGATGAATAAGGCTGAGTTTCAATGAGGTTAAACTCATTGATCAATGTTGGTTCTGTTTATACTAATATGAATATAATTGAGGAATGAGGCTGCTTTTCACTGAGGTTAAACTCATTGATCAATGTTGGTTCTGTTTATATTAATATCAATATAACTGATGAATGAGGCTGCTTTTCACTGAGGTTCAGCTTTGTGATCAATGTTGGATCTGTTTATATTAATATGAATATAATTGATGAATAAGGCTGGGTTTCAATGAGGTTAAACTCATTGATCAATGTTGGTTCTGTTTATACTAATATGAATATAATTGAGGAATGAGGCTGCGTTTCACTGAGGTTAAACTCATTGATCAATGTTGGTTCTGTTTATATTAATATGAATATAATTGATGAATGAGGCTGGGTT
This sequence comes from Leuresthes tenuis, assembly GCF_036924035.1. Taxonomy (NCBI): domain Eukaryota; kingdom Metazoa; phylum Chordata; class Actinopteri; order Atheriniformes; family Atherinopsidae; genus Leuresthes; species Leuresthes tenuis. Next base: position 27,692,991 of record NW_027325374.1, read on the forward strand.
TCACTGAGGTTCAGCTTTGTGATCAATGTTGGTTCTGTTTATATGAATATGAATATAATTGAGGAATGAGGCTGGGTTTCACTGAGGTTAAACTCATTGATCAATGTTGGTTCTGTTTATATTAATATGAATAAAATTGAGGATTGAGGCTGCTTGTCACTGAGGTTAAACTCATTGATCAATGTTGGTTCTGTTTATATTAATATGAATATAATTGATGAATGAGGCTGGGTTTCACTGAGGTACAGCTTTGTGATCAATGTTGGTTCTGTTTATATTAATATGAATATAATTGATGAATGAGGCTGGGTTTCACTGAGGTTCAGCTTTGTGGCCAATGTTTTGTTTCTATTAATATGAATATAATTGATGAATGAGGCTGGGTTTCACTGAGGTTCAGCTTTGTGGTCCATGTTTGCTCAGTTTCTATTAATATGAATATAATTGATGAATGAGGCTGGGTTTCACTGAGGTTAAACTCATTGATCAATGTTGGTTCTGTTTATATTAATATGAATAAAATTGAGGAATGAGGCTGCTTTTCACTGAGGTTAAACTCATTGATCAATGTTGGTTCTGTTTATATTAATATTATTATAATTGATGAATGAGGCTGGGTTTCACTGAGGTTATGCTTTGTGGCCAATGCTGGTTCTGTTTCTATTAATATGAATATAATTGATGAATGAGGCTGGGTTTCACTGAGGTTCAGCTTTGTGGTCCATGTTTGTTCTCTTTCTATTAATATGAATATAATTGATGAATGAGGCTGGGATTCACTGAGGTTAAGCTTTGTGATCAATGTTGGTTCTGTTTATACTAATATGAATATAATTGATGAATGAGTCTGGGTTTCAAAGAGGTTCAACTAATTGATCAATGTTGGTTCTGTTTATATTAATATGAATATAATTGATGAATAAGAGTGGGTTTCAATGAGGTTAAACTCATTGATCAATTTTGGTTCTGTTTATATTAATATGAATATAACTGATGAATGAGGCTGGGTTTCAATGAGGTTAGGCTTTGTGATCAATGTTGGTTCTGTTTATATTAATATGAATATAACTGATGAATGAGGCTGGGTTTCACTGAGGTTAAACTAATTGATCAATGTTGGTTCTGTTTATATTAATATGAATATAACTGATGAATGAGGCTGGGTTTCAATGAGGTTCAGCTTTGTGATCAATGTTGGTTCTGTTTATATTAATATGAATATAACTGATGAATGAGGCTGGGTTTCACTGAGGTTAAACTCATTGATCAATGTTGGTTCTGTTTATATTAATATGAATAAAATTGAGGAATGAGGCTGCTTTTCACTGAGGTTAAACTCATTGATCAATGTTGGTTCTGTTTATATTAATATTATTATAATTGATGAATGAGGCTGGGTTTCACTGAGGTTATGCTTTGTGGCCAATGCTGGTTCTGTTTCTATTAATATGAATATAATTGATGAATGAGGCTGGGTTTCACTGAGGTTAAACTCATTGATCAATGTTGGTTCTGTTTATATTAATATGAATAAAATTGAGGAATGAGGCTGCTTTTCACTGAGGTAAAACTCATTGATCAATGTTGGTTCTGTTTATATTAATATGAATATAATTGATGAATGAGGCTGGGTTTCACTGAGGTTCAGCTTTGTGGCCAATGCTGGTTCTGTTTCTATTAATATGAATATAATTTATGAATGAGGCTGGGTTTCACTGAGGTTAAGCTTTGTGATCAATGTTGGTTCTGTTTATACTAATATGCATATAATTGATGAATAAGAGTGGGTTTCAATGAGGTTAAACTCATTGATCAATGTTGGATCTGTTTATATTAATATGAATATAACTGATGAATGAGGCTGGGTTTCCATGAGGTTCAGCTTTGTGATCAATGTTGGTTCTGTTTATATTAATATGAATATAACTGATGAATGAGGCTGGGTTTCACTGAGGTTCAGCTTTGTGATCAATGTTGGTTCTGTATATATTTATATGAATATAATTAATGAATGAGGCTGTTTTTCAAAGAAATTAAACTCATTGATCAATGTTGGTTCTGTTTATATTAATATGAATATAATTGATGAATGAGGCTGGATTTCACTGAGGTTCAGCTTTGTGATCAATGTTGGTTCTGTTTATACTAATATGCATATAATTGATGAATGAGTCTGGGTTTCAAAGAGGTTAAACTAATTGATCAATGTTGGTTCTGTTTATATTAATATGAATATAATTGATGAATAAGAGTGGGTTTCAATGAGGTTAAACTCATTGATCAATGTTGGATCTGTTTATATTAATATGAATATAATTGATGAATGAGGCTGGGTTTCACTGAGGTTCAGCTTTGTGTTCAATGTTGGTTCTGTTTATATTAATATGAATATAATTGATGAATGAGGCTGGGTTTCACTGATCTTCAGCTTTGTGGTCATTGTTGGTTCTGTTTATATTAATATGAATATAATTGAGGAATGAGGCTGCGTTTCACTGAGGTTAAACTCATTGATCAATGTTGGTTCTGTTTATATTGATATGAATATAATTGATGAATGAGGCTGGGTTTCACTGAGGTTCAGCTTTGTGATCAATGTTGGTTCTGTATATATTTATATGAATATAATTAATGAATGAGGCTGTGTTTTAAAGAAGTTAAACTCATTGATCAATGTTGGTTCTTTTTATATTAATATGAATATAATTGATGAATGAGGCTGGGTTTCACTGAGGTTCAGCTTTGTGATCAATGTTGGTTCTGTATATATTTATATGAATATAATTAATGAATGAGGCTGTTTTTCAATGAGGTTAAACTCATTGATCAATGTTGGTTCTGTTTATAATAATATGAATATAACTGATGAATGAGGCTGGGTTTCAATGAGGTTCAGCTTTGTGATCAATGTTGGTTCTGTTTATATGAATATGAATATAATTAAGGAATGAGGCTGGGTTTCACTGAGGTTAAACTCATTGATCAATGTTGGTTCTGTTTATATTAATATGAATAAAATTGAGGATTGAGGCTGCTTGTCACTGAGGTTAAACTCATTGATCAATGTTGGTTCTGTTTATATTAATATGAATATAATTGATGAATGAGGCTGGGTTTCACTGAGGTTCAGCTTTGTGGCCAATGTTTTGTTTCTATTAATATGAATAAAATTGATGAATGAGGCTGGGTTTCACTGAGGTTCAGCTTTGTGGTCCATGTTTGCTCAGTTTCTATTAATATGAATATAATTGATGAATGAGGCTGGGTTTCACTGAGGTTAAACTCATTGATCAATGTTGGTTCTGTTTATATTAATATGAATAAAATTGAGGAATGAGGCTGCTTTTCACTGAGGTTAAACTCATTGATCAATGTTGGTTCTGTTTATATTAATATGATTATAATTGATGAATGAGGCTGGGTTTCACTGAGGTTATGCTTTGTGGCCAATGCTGGTTCTGTTTCTATTAATATGAATATAATTGATGAATGAGGCTGGGTTTCACTGACGTTCAGCTTTGTGGTCCATGCTTGTTCTGTTTCTATTAATATGAATATAATTGATGAATGAGGCTGGGTTTCACTGAGGTTAAGCTTTGTGATCAATGTTGGTTCTGTTTATACTAATATGCATATAATTGATGAATGAGTCTGGGTTTCAAAGAGGTTAAACTAATTGATCAATGTTGGTTCTGTTTATATTAATATGATATAATTGAGGAATGAGGCTGGGTTTCACTGAGGTTAAACTCATTGATCAATGTTGGTTCTGTTTATACTAATATGAATATAATTGATGAATGAGTCTGGGTTTCAAAGAGGTTAAACTAATTGATCAATGTTGGTTCTGTTTATATTAATATGATATAATTGAGGAATGAGGCTGGGTTTCACTGAGGTTAAACTAATTGATCAATGTTGGTTCTGTTTATACTAATATGAATATAATTGATGAATGAGTCTGGGTTTCAAAGAGGTTAAACTAATTGATCAATGTTGGTTCTGTTTTTACTAATATGAATATAATTGAGGAATGAGGCTGGGTTTCACTGAGGTTCAGCTTTGTGATCAATGTCGGTTCTGTTTATATTAATATGAATATATTTGATGAATGAGGCTGGGTTTCACTGAGGTTCAGCTTTGTGGTCAATACTTGTTCTGTTTATATTAATATGAATATAATTGATGAATGAGGCTGGGTTTCACTGAGGTTCAGCTTTGTGGTCCATGTTTGTTCAGTTTCTATTAATATGAATATAATTGATGAATGAGGCTGGGTTTCACTGAGGTTAAACTCATTGATCAATGTTGGTTCTGTTTATATTAATATGAATAAAATTGAGGAATGAGGCTGCTTTTCACTGAGGTAAAACTCATTGATCAATGTTGGTTCTGTTTATATTAATATGAATATAATTGATGAATGAGGCTGGGTTTCACTGAGGTTCAGCTTTGTGGCCAATGCTGGTTCTGTTTCTATTAATATGAATATAATTGATGAATGAGGCTGGGTTTCACTGAGGTTAAGCTTTGTGATCAATGTTGGTTCTGTTTATACTAATATGAATATAACTGATGAATGAGGCTGGGTTTCACTGAGGTTCAGCTTTGTGATCAATGTTGGTTCTGTATATATTTATCTGAATATAATTAATGAATGAGGCTGTTTTTCAAAGAAATTAAACTCATTGATCAATGTTGGTTCTGTTTATATTAATATGAATATAATTGATGAATGAGGCTGGGTTTCACTGAGGTTCAGCTTTGTGATCAATGTTGCTTCTGTTTATATTAATATGAATACAATTGAGGAATGAGGCTGGGTTTCACTGAGGTTCAGCTTTGTGATCAATGTTGGTTCTGTTTATATTAATATGAATATAATTGATGAATGAGGCTGGGTTTCACTGAGGTTAAACTCATTGATCAATGTTGGTTCTGTTTATATTTATATGAATATAATTGATGAATAAGGCTGGGTTTCAATGAGGTTAAACTCATTGATCAATGTTGGTTCTGTTTATACTAATATGAATATAATTTAGGAATGAGGCTGCGTTTCACTGAGGTTAAACTCATTGATCAATGTTGGTTCTGTTTATATTAATATCAATATAACTGATGAATGAGGCTGCTTTTCACTGAGGTTCAGCTTTGTGATCAATGTTGGTTCTGTTTATATTAATATGAATATAATTGATGAATAAGGCTGGGTTTCAATGAGGTTAAACTCATTGATCAATGTTGGTTCTGTTTATACTAATATGAATATAATTGAGGAATGAGGCTGCGTTTCACTGAGGTTAAACTCATTGATCAATGTTGGTTCTGTTTATATTAATATGAATATAATTGATGAATGAGGCTGGGTTTCACTGAGGTTCAGCTTTGTGATCAATGTTGGTTCTGTTTATATTAATATGAATATAATTGAGGATTGAGGCTGCTTGTCACTGAGGTTAAACTCATTGATCAATGTTGGTTCTGTTTATATTAATATGAATATAATTGATGAATGAGGCTGGGTTTCACTGAGGCACAGCTTTGTGATCAATGTTTGTTCTGTTTTTATTAATATGAATATAATTGATGAATGAGGCTGGGTTTCACTGAGGTTCAGCTTTGTGGCCAATGTTTTGTTTCTATTAATATGAATATAATTGATGAATGAGGCTGGGTTTCACTGAGGTTCAGCTTTGTGATCAATGTTGGTTCTGTATATATTTATATGAATATAATTAATGAATGAGGCTTATTTTCAAAGAAGTTAAACTCATTGATCAATGTTGGTTCTTTTTATATTAATATGAATATAATTGATGAATGAGGCTGGGTTTCACTGAGGTTCAGCTTTGTGGTCAATGTTGGTTCTGTTTATATTAATATGAATATAATTGATGAATGAGGCTGGGTTTCACTGAGGTTAAACTCATTGATCAATGTTGGTTCTGTTTATATTTATATGAATATAATTGATGAATAAGAGTGGGTTTCAATGAAGTTAAAGTCATTGATCAATGTTGGTTCTGTTTATATTAATATGAATATAATTGATGAATGAGGCTGGGTTTCACTGAGGTTCAGCTTTGTGATCAATGTTGGTTCTGTTTATATGAATATGAATATAATTGAGGAATGAGGCTGGGTTTCACTGAGGTTAAACTCATTGATCAATGTTGGTTCTGTTTATATTAATATGAATAAAATTGAGGATTGAGGCTGCTTGTCACTGAGCTTAAACTCATTGATCAATGTTGGTTCTGTTTATATTAATATGAATATAATTGATGAATGAGGCTGGGTTTCACTGAGGTACAGCTTTGTGATCAATGTCGGTTCTGTTTATATTAATATGAATATAATTGATGAATGAGGCTGGGTTTCACTGAGGTTCAGCTTTGTGATCAATGTTGGTTCTGTATATATTTATATGAATATAATTAATGAATGAGGCTGTTTTTCAAAGAAGTTAAACTCATTGATCGATGTTGGTTCTTTTTATATTAATATGAATATAATTGATGAATGAGGCTGGGTTTCACTGAGGTTCAGCTTTGTGTTCAATGTTGGTTCTGTTTATATTAATATGAATATAATTGATGAATGAGGCTGGGTTTCACTGATCTTCAGCTTTGTGATCATTGTTGGTTCTGTTTATATTAATATGAATATAATTGAGGAATGAGGCTGCGTTTCACTGAGGTTAAACTCATTGATCAATGTTGGTTCTGTTTATATTGATATGAATATAATTGATGAATGAGGCTGGGTTTCACTGAGGTTCAGCTTTGTGATCAATGTTGGTTCTGTATATATTTATATGAATATAATTAATGAATGAGGCTGTGTTTTAAAGAAGTTAAACTCATTGATCAATGTTGGTTCTTTTTATATTAATATGAATATAATTGATGAATGAGGCTGGGTTTCACTGAGGTTCAGCTTTGTGTTCAATGTTGGTTCTGTTTATATTAATATGAATATAATTGATGAATGAGGCTGGGTTTCACTGATCTTCAGCTTTGTGATCATTGTTGGTTCTGTTTATATTAATATGAATATAATTGAGGAATGAGGCTGCGTTTCACTGAGGTTAAACTCATTGATCAATGTTGGTTCTGTTTATATTGATATGAATATAATTGATGAATGAGGCTGGGTTTCACTGAGGTTCAGCTTTGTGATCAATGTTGGTTCTGTATATATTTATATGAATATAATTAATGAATGAGGCTGTGTTTTAAAGAAGTTAAACTCATTGATCAATGTTGGTTCTTTTTATATTAATATGAATATAATTGATGAATGAGGCTGGGTTTCACTGAGGTTCAGCTTTGTGATCAATGTTGGTTCTGTATATATTTATATGAATATAATTAATGAATGAGGCTGTTTTTCAATGAGGTTAAACTCATTGATCAATGTTGGTTCTGTTTATAATAATATGAATATAACTGATGAATGAGGCTGGGTTTCAATGAGGTTCAGCTTTGTGATCAATGTTGGTTCTGTTTATATGAATATGAATATAATTAAGGAATGAGGCTGGGTTTCACTGAGGTTAAACTCATTGATCAATGTTGGTTCTGTTTATATTAATATGAATAAAATTGAGGATTGAGGCTGCTTGTCACTGAGGTTAAACTCATTGATCAATGTTGGTTCTGTTTATATTAATATGAATATAATTGATGAATGAGGCTGGGTTTCACTGAGGTTCAGCTTTTTGGCCAATGTTTTGTTTCTATTAATATGAATAAAATTGATGAATGAGGCTGGGTTTCACTGAGGTTCAGCTTTGTGGTCCATGTTTGCTCAGTTTCTATTAATATGAATATAATTGATGAATGAGGCTGGGTTTCACTGAGGTTAAACTCATTGATCAATGTTGGTTCTGTTCATATTAATATGAATAAAATTGAGGAATGAGGCTGCTTTTCACTGAGGTTAAACTCATTGATCAATGTTGGTTCTGTTTATATTAATATGATTATAATTGATGAATGAGGCTGGGTTTCACTGAGGTTATGCTTTGTGGCCAATGCTGGTTCTGTTTCTATTAATATGAATATAATTGATGAATGAGGCTGGGTTTCACTGACGTTCAGCTTTGTGGTCCATGCTTGTTCTGTTTCTATTAATATGAATATAATTGATGAATGAGGCTGGGTTTCACTGAGGTTAAGCTTTGTGATCAATGTTGGTTCTGTTTATACTAATATGCATATAATTGATGAATGAGTCTGGGTTTCAAAGAGGTTAAACTAATTGATCAATGTTGGTTCTGTTTATATTAATATGATATAATTGAGGAATGAGGCTGGGTTTCACTGAGGTTAAACTCATTGATCAATGTTGGTTCTGTTTATACTAATATGAATATAATTGATGAATGAGTCTGGGTTTCAAAGAGGTTAAACTAATTGATCAATGTTGGTTCTGTTTATATTAATATGATATAATTGAGGAATGAGGCTGGGTTTCACTGAGGTTAAACTAATTGATCAATGTTGGTTCTGTTTATACTAATATGAATATAATTGATGAATGAGTCTGGGTTTCAAAGAGGTTAAACTAATTGATCAATGTTGGTTCTGTTTTTACTAATATGAATATAATTGAGGAATGAGGCTGGGTTTCACTGAGGTTCAGCTTTGTGATCAATGTCGGTTCTGTTTATATTAATATGAATATATTTGATGAATGAGGCTGGGTTTCACTGAGGTTCAGCTTTGTGGTCAATACTTGTTCTGTTTATATTAATATGAATATAATTGATGAATGAGGCTGGGTTTCACTGAGGTTCAGCTTTGTGGTCCATGTTTGTTCAGTTTCTATTAATATGAATATAATTGATGAATGAGGCTGGGTTTCACTGAGGTTAAACTCATTGATCAATGTTGGTTCTGTTTATATTAATATGAATAAAATTGAGGAATGAGGCTGCTTTTCAAAGAGGTAAAACTCATTGATCAATGTTGGTTCTGTTTATATTAATATGAATATAATTGATGAATGAGGCTGGGTTTCACTGAGGTTCAGCTTTGTGGCCAATGCTGGTTCTGTTTCTATTAATATGAATATAATTGATGAATGAGGCTGGGTTTCACTGAGGTTAAGCTTTGTGATCAATGTTGGTTCTGTTTATACTAATATGCATATAATTGATGAATGAGTCTGGGTTTCAAAGAGGTTAAACTAATTGATCAATGTTGGTTCTGTTTATATTAATATGAATATAATTGATGAATAAGAGTGGGTTTCAATGAGGTTAAACTCATTGATCAATGTTGGATCTGTTTATATTAATATGAATATAACTGATGAATGAGGCTGGGTTTCCATGAGGTTCAGCTTTGTGATCAATGTTGGTTCTGTTTATATTAATATGAATATAACCGATGAATGAGGCTGGGTTTCACTGAGGTTCAGCTTTGTGATCAATGTTGGTTCTGTATATATTTATATGAATATAATTAATGAATGAGGCTGTTTTTCAAAGAAATTAAACTCATTGATCAATGTTGGTTCTGTTTATATTAATATGAATATAATTGATGAATGAGGCTGGGTTTCACTGAGGTTCAGCTTTGTGATCAATGTTGGTTCTGTTTATACTAATATGCATATAATTGATGAATGAGTCTGGGTTTCAAAGAGGTTAAACTAATTGATCAATGTTGGTTCTGTTTATATTAATATGAATATAATTGATGAATAAGAGTGGGTTTCAATGAGGTTAAACTCATTGATCAATGTTGGATCTGTTTATATTAATATGAATATAACTGATGAATGAGGCTGGGTTTCCATGAGGTTCAGCTTTGTGATCAATGTTGGTTCTGTTTATATTAATATGAATATAACTGATGAATGAGGCTGGGTTTCACTGAGGTTCAGCTTTGTGATCAATGTTGGTTCTGTTTATATTAATATGAATATAATTGATGAATGAGGCTGGGTTTCACAGAGGTTAAGCTTTGTGATCAATGTTGGTTCTGTTTATATTACTATGAATATAACTGATGAATGAGGCTGGGTTTCACTGAGGTTCAGCTTTGTGGTCAATGTTGGTTCTGTTTATATTAATATGAATATAATTGATGAATGAGGCTGGGTTTCACTGAGGTTCAGCTTTGTGATCAACGTTGGTTCTGTATATATTTATATGAATATAATTAATGAATGAGGCTGTTTTTCAAAGAAGTTAAACTCATTGATCAATGTTGGTTCTGTTTATATTAATATGAATATAATTGATGAATAAGAGTGGGTTTCAATGAGGTTAAAGTCATTGATCAATGTTGGTTCTGTTTATATTAATATGAATATAACTGAGGAATGAGGCTGGATTTCAATGAGGTTCAGCTTTGTGATCAATGTTGGTTCTGTTTATATTAATATGAATATAACTGATGAATGAGGCTGGGTTTCACTGAGGTTCAGCTTTGTGATCAACGTTGGTTCTGTATATATTTATATGAATATAATTAATGAATGAGGCTGTTTTTCAAAGAAGTTAAACTCATTGATCAATGTTGGTTCTGTTTATATTAATATGAATATAATTGATAAATGAGGCTGGGTTTCACTGAGGTTCATCTTTGTGATCAATGTTGCTTCTGTTTATATTAATATGAATAAAATTGAGGAATGAGGCTGGGTTTCACTGAGGTTAAACTCATTGATCAATGTTGGTTCTGTTTATATTAATATGAATAAAATTGAGGAATGAGGCTGCTTTTCACTGAGGTTAAACTCATTGATCAATGTAGGTTCTGTTTATATTAATATGAATAAAATTGAGGAATGAGGCTGCTTTTCACTGAGGTTAAACTCATTGATCAATGTTGTTTCTGTTTATATTAATATGAATATAATTGATGAATGAGGCTGGGTTTCAATGAGGTTCAGCTTTGTGATCAATGTTGGTTCTGTTTATATTAATATGATATAATTGAGGAATGAGGCTGGGTTTCACTGAGGTTAAACTCATTGATCAATGTTGGTTCTGTTAATACTAATATGAATATAATTGAGGAATGAGGCTGTGTTTCACTGACGTTAAACTCATTGATCAATGTTGCTTCTGTTTATATTAATATGAATAAAATTGATGAATGAGGCTGGGTTTCACTGAGGTTCAGCTTTGTGATCAATGTTGGTTCTGTTTATATTAATATGAATATAATTGATGAATGAGGCTGGGTTTCACTGAGGTTCAGCATTGTGATCAATGTTGGTTCTGTTTATATTAATATGAATATAATTGAGGAAGGAGGCTGCGTTTCACTGAGGTTAAACTAATTGATCAATATTGGTTCTGTTTATATTAATATAAATATGATTGATGAATGAGGGTGGGTTTCACTGAGGTTCAGCTTTGTGATCAATGTTGGTTCTGTATATATTTATATGATTATAATTAATAAATGAGGCTGTTTTTCACTGAGGTTAAACTCATTGATCAATGTTGGTTCTGTTTATAATAATATGAATATAACTGATGAATGAGGCTGGGTTTCAATGAGGTTCAGCTTTGTGATCAATGTTGGTTCTGTTTATATTAATATGAATATAACTGATGAATGAGGCTGGGTTTCACTGAGGTGCAGCTTTGTGATCAATGTTGGTTCTGTATATATTTATATGAATATAATTAATGAATGAGGCTGTTTTTCAAAGAAGTTAAACTCATTGATCAATGTTGGTTCTGTTTATATTAATATGAATATAATTGATGAATAAGAGTGGGTTTCAATGAGGTTAAACTCATTGATCAATGTTGGATCTGTTTATATTAATATGAATATAACTGATGAATGAGGCTGGGTTTCCATGAGGTTCAGCTTTGTGATCAATGTTGGTTCTGTTTATATTAATATGAATATAACCGATGAATGAGGCTGGGTTTCACTGAGGTTCAGCTTTGTGATCAATGTTGGTTCTGTATATATTTATATGAATATAATTAATGAATGAGGCTGTTTTTCAAAGAAATTAAACTCATTGATCAATGTTGGTTCTGTTTATATTAATATGAATATAATTGATGAATGAGGCTGGGTTTCACTGAGGTTCAGCTTTGTGATCAATGTTGGTTCTGTTTATACTAATATGCATATAATTGATGAATGAGTCTGGGTTTCAAAGAGGTTAAACTAATTGATCAATGTTGGTTCTGTTTATATTAATATGAATATAATTGATGAATAAGAGTGGGTTTCAATGAGGTTAAACTCATTGATCAATGTTGGATCTGTTTATATTAATATGAATATAACTGATGAATGAGGCTGGGTTTCCATGAGGTTCAGCTTTGTGATCAATGTTGGTTCTGTTTATATTAATATGAATATAACTGATGAATGAGGCTGGGTTTCACTGAGGTTCAGCTTTGTGATCAATGTTGGTTCTGTTTATATTAATATGAATATAATTGATGAATGAGGCTGGGTTTCACAGAGGTTAAGCTTTGTGATCAATGTTGGTTCTGTTTATATTACTATGAATATAACTGATGAATGAGGCTGGGTTTCACTGAGGTTCAGCTTTGTGGTCAATGTTGGTTCTGTTTATATTAATATGAATATAATTGATGAATGAGGCTGGGTTTCACTGAGGTTCAGCTTTGTGATCAACGTTGGTTCTGTATATATTTATATGAATATAATTAATGAACGAGGCTGTTTTTCAAAGAAGTTAAACTCATTGATCAATGTTGGTTCTGTTTATATTAATATGAATATAATTGATGAATAAGAGTGGGTTTCAATGAGGTTAAAGTCATTGATCAATGTTGGTTCTGTTTATATTAATATGAATATAACTGAGGAATGAGGCTGGATTTCAATGAGGTTCAGCTTTGTGATCAATGTTGGTTCTGTTTATATTAATATGAATATAACTGATGAATGAGGCTGGGTTTCACTGAGGTTCAGCTTTGTGATCAACGTTGGTTCTGTATATATTTATATGAATATAATTAATGAATGAGGCTGTTTTTCAAAGAAGTTAAACTCATTGATCAATGTTGGTTCTGTTTATATTAATATGAATATAATTGATGTATGAGGCTGGGTTTCACTGAGGTTCATCTTTGTGATCAATGTTGCTTCTGTTTATATTAATATGAATAAAATTGAGGAATGAGGCTGGGTTTCACTGAGGTTAAACTCATTGATCAATGTTGGTTCTGTTTATATTAATATGAATAAAATTGAGGAATGAGGCTGCTTTTCACTGAGGTTAAACTCATTGATCAATGTAGGTTCTGTTTATATTAATATGAATAAAATTGAGGAATGAGGCTGCTTTTCACTGAGGTTAAACTCATTGATCAATGTTGTTTCTGTTTATATTAATATGAATATAATTGATGAATGAGGCTGGGTTTCAATGAGGTTCAGCTTTGTGATCAATGTTGGTTCTGTTTATATTAATATGATATAATTGAGGAATGAGGCTGGGTTTCACTGAGGTTAAACTCATTGATCAATGTTGGTTCTGTTAATACTAATATGAATATAATTGAGGAATGAGGCTGTGTTTCACTGACGTTAAACTCATTGATCAATGTTGCTTCTGTTTATATTAATATGAATAAAATTGATGAATGAGGCTGGGTTTCACTGAGGTTCAGCTTTGTGATCAATGTCGGTTCTGTTTATATTAATATGAATATAATTGATGAATGAGGCTGGGTTTCACTGAGGTTCAGCTTTGTGGCCAATGCTTGTTCTGTTTATATTAATATGTATATAATTGATGAATGAGGCTGGGTTTCACTGAGGTTCAGCGTTGTGATCAATGTTGGTTCTGTTTATATTAATATGAATATAATTGATGAATGAGGCTGGGTTTCACTGAGGTTCAGCATTGTGATCAATGTTGGTTCTGTTTATATTAATATGAATATAATTGAGGAAGGAGGCTGCGTTTCACTGAGGTTAAACTAATTGATCAATATTGGTTCTGTTTATATTAATATAAATATGATTGATGAATGAGGGTGGGTTTCACTGAGGTTCAGCTTTGTGATCAATGTTGGTTCTGTATATATTTATATGATTATAATTAATAAATGAGGCTGTTTTTCAATGAGGTTAAACTCATTGATCAATGTTGGTTCTGTTTATAATAATATGAATATAACTGATGAATGAGGCTGGGTTTCAATGAGGTTCAGCTTTGTGATCAATGTTGGTTCTGTTTATATTAATATGATATAATTGAGGAATGAGGCTGGGTTTCACTGAGGTTAAACTCATTGATCAATGTTGGTTCTGTTAATACTAATATGAATATAATTGAGGAATGAGGCTGTGTTTCACTGACGTTAAACTCATTGATCAATGTTGCTTCTGTTTATATTAATATGAATAAAATTGATGAATGAGGCTGGGTTTCACTGAGGTTCAGCTTTGTGATCAATGTTGGTTCTGTTTATATTAATATGAATATAATTGATGAATGAGGCTGGGTTTCACTGAGGTTCAGCATTGTGATCAATGTTGGTTCTGTTTATATTAATATGAATATAATTGAGGAAGGAGGCTGCGTTTCACTGAGGTTAAACTAATTGATCAATATTGGTTCTGTTTATATTAATATAAATATGATTGATGAATGAGGGTGGGTTTCACTGAGGTTCAGCTTTGTGATCAATGTTGGTTCTGTATATATTTATATGATTATAATTAATAAATGAGGCTGTTTTTCACTGAGGTTAAACTCATTGATCAATGTTGGTTCTGTTTATAATAATATGAATATAACTGATGAATGAGGCTGGGTTTCAATGAGGTTCAGCTTTGTGATCAATGTTGGTTCTGTTTATATTAATATGAATATAACTGATGAATGAGGCTGGGTTTCACTGAGGTGCAGCTTTGTGATCAATGTTGGTTCTGTATATATTTATATGAATATAATTAATGAATGAGGCTGTTTTTCAAAGAAGTTAAACTCATTGATCAATGTTGGTTCTGTTTATATTAATATGAATATAATTGATGAATGAGGCTGGGTTTCACTGAGGTTCAGCTTTGTGATCAATGTTGGTTCTGTTTATACTAATATGCATATAATTGATGAATGAGTCTGGGTTTCAAAGAGGTTAAACTAATTGATCAATGTTGGTTCTGTTTATATTAATATGAATATAATTGATGAATAAGAGTGGGTTTCAATGAGGTTAAACTCATTGATCAATGTTGGATCTGTTTATATTAATATGAATATAACTGATGAATGAGGCTGGGTTTCCATGAGGTTCAGCTTTGTGATCAATGTTGGTTCTGTTTATATTAATATGAATATAACTGATGAATGAGGCTGGGTTTCACTGAGGTTCAGCTTTGTGATCAATGTTGGTTCTGTTTATATTAATATGAATATAATTGATGAATGAGGCTGGGTTTCACAGAGGTTAAGCTTTGTGATCAATGTTGGTTCTGTTTATATTACTATGAATATAACTGATGAATGAGGCTGGGTTTCACTGAGGTTCAGCTTTGTGGTCAATGTTGGTTCTGTTTATATTAATATGAATATAATTGATGAATGAGGCTGGGTTTCACTGAGGTTCAGCTTTGTGATCAACGTTGGTTCTGTATATATTTATATGAATATAATTAATGAATGAGGCTGTTTTTCAAAGAAGTTAAACTCATTGATCAATGTTGGTTCTGTTTATATTAATATGAATATAATTGATGAATAAGAGTGGGTTTCAATGAGGTTAAAGTCATTGATCAATGTTGGTTCTGTTTATATTAATATGAATATAACTGAGGAATGAGGCTGGATTTCAATGAGGTTCAGCTTTGTGATCAATGTTGGTTCTGTTTATATTAATATGAATATAACTGATGAATGAGGCTGGGTTTCACTGAGGTTCAGCTTTGTGATCAACGTTGGTTCTGTATATATTTATATGAATATAATTAATGAATGAGGCTGTTTTTCAAAGAAGTTAAACTCATTGATCAATGTTGGTTCTGTTTATATTAATATGAATATAATTGATGTATGAGGCTGGGTTTCACTGAGGTTCATCTTTGTGATCAATGTTGCTTCTGTTTATATTAATATGAATAAAATTGAGGAATGAGGCTGGGTTTCACTGAGGTTAAACTCATTGATCAATGTTGGTTCTGTTTATATTAATATGAATAAAATTGAGGAATGAGGCTGCTTTTCACTGAGGTTAAACTCATTGATCAATGTAGGTTCTGTTTATATTAATATGAATAAAATTGAGGAATGAGGCTGCTTTTCACTGAGGTTAAACTCATTGATCAATGTTGTTTCTGTTTATATTAATATGAATATAATTGATGAATGAGGCTGGGTTTCAATGAGGTTCAGCTTTGTGATCAATGTTGGTTCTGTTTATATTAATATGATATAATTGAGGAATGAGGCTGGGTTTCACTGAGGTTAAACTCATTGATCAATGTTGGTTCTGTTAATACTAATATGAATATAATTGAGGAATGAGGCTGTGTTTCACTGACGTTAAACTCATTGATCAATGTTGCTTCTGTTTATATTAATATGAATAAAATTGATGAATGAGGCTGGGTTTCACTGAGGTTCAGCTTTGTGATCAATGTCGGTTCTGTTTATATTAATATGAATATAATTGATGAATGAGGCTGGGTTTCACTGAGGTTCAGCTTTGTGGCCAATGCTTGTTCTGTTTATATTAATATGTATATAATTGATGAATGAGGCTGGGTTTCACTGAGGTTCAGCGTTGTGATCAATGTTGGTTCTGTTTATATTAATATGAATATAATTGATGAATGAGGCTGGGTTTCACTGAGGTTCAGCATTGTGATTAATGTTGGTTCTGTTTATATTAATATGAATATAATTGAGGAAGGAGGCTGCGTTTCACTGAGGTTAAACTAATTGATCAATATTGGTTCTGTTTATATTAATATAAATATGATTGATGAATGAGGGTGGGTTTCACTGAGGTTCAGCTTTGTGATCAATGTTGGTTCTGTATATATTTATATGATTATAATTAATAAATGAGGCTGTTTTTCAATGAGGTTAAACTCATTGATCAATGTTGGTTCTGTTTATAATAATATGAATATAACTGATGAATGAGGCTGGGTTTCAATGAGGTTCAGCTTTGTGATCAATGTTGGTTCTGTTTATATTAATATGAATATAACTGATGAATGAGGCTGGGTTTCACTGAGGTGCAGCTTTGTGATCAATGTTGGTTCTGTATATATTTATATGAATATAATTAATGAATGAGGCTGTTTTTCAAAGAAGTTAAACTCATTGATCAATGTTGGTTCTGTTTATATTAATATGAATATAATTGATGTATGAGGCTGGGTTTCACTGAGGTTCAGCTTTGTGATCAATGTTGGTTCTGTTTATATGAATATGAATATAATTGAGGAATGAGGCTGGGTTTCACTGAGGTTAAACTCATTGATCAATGTTGGTTCTGTTAATACTAATATGAATATAATTGAGGAATGAGGCTGTGTTTCACTGACGTTAAACTCATTGATCAATGTTGCTTCTGTTTATATTAATATGAATAAAATTGATGAATGAGGCTGGGTTTCACTGAGGTTCAGCTTTGTGATCAATGTCGGTTCTGTTTATATTAATATGAATATAATTGATGAATGAGGCTGGGTTTCACTGAGGTTCAGCTTTGTGGCCAATGCTTGTTCTGTTTATATTAATATGTATATAATTGATGAATGAGGCTGGGTTTCACTGAGGTTCAGCGTTGTGATCAATGTTGGTTCTGTTTATATTAATATGAATATAATTGAGGAATGAGGCTCCGTTTCACTGAGGTTAAACTAATTGATCAATGTTGGTTCTGTTTATATTAATATGAATATAATTGATGAATGAGGCTGGGTTTCACTGAGGTTCAGCATTGTGATCAATGTTGGTTCTGTTTATATTAATATGAATATAATTGAGGAAGGAGGCTGCGTTTCACTGAGGTTAAAGTAATTGATCAATGTTGGTTCTGTTTATATTAATATGAATATAATTGATGAATGAGGGTGGGTTTCACTGAGGTTCAGCTTTGTTATCAATGTTGGTTCTGTATATATTTATATGATTATAATTAATAAATGAGGCTGTTTTTCAATGAGGTTAAACTCATTGATCAATGTTGGTTCTGTTTATAATAATATGAATATAACTGATGAATGAGACTGGGTTTCAATGAGGTTCAGCTTTGTGATCAATGTTGGTTCTGTTTATATTAATATGAATATAACTGATGAATGAGGCTGGGTTTCACTGAGGTTCAGCTTTGTGATCAATGTTGGTTCTGTATATATTTATATGAATATAATTAATGAATGAGGCTGTTTTTCAAAGAAGTTAAACTCATTGATCAATGTTGGTTCTGTTTATATTAATATGAATATAATTGATGTATGAGGCTGGGTTTCACTGAGGTTAAGCTTTGTGATCAATGTTGGTTCTGTTTATATGAATATGAATATAATTGAGGAATGAGGCTGGGTTTCACTGAGGTTAAACTCATTGATCAACGTTGGTTCTGTTTATACTAATATGAATATAATTGATGAATGAGTCTGGGTTTCAAAGAGGTTAAACTAATTGATCAATGTTGGTTCTGTTTATATTAATATGAATATAATTGATGAATGAGGCTGGGTTTCACTGAGGTTCAGCTTTGTGATCAATGTTGGTTCTGTTTATATTAATATGAATATAATTGATGAATGAGGCTGGGTTTCACTGAGGTTAAGCTTTGTGATCAATGTTGGTTCTGTTTATATTACTATGAATATAACTGATGAATGAGGCTGGGTTTCACTGAGGTTCAGCTTTGTGGTCAATGTTGGTTCTGTTTATATTAATATGAATATAATTGAAGAATGAGGCTGGGTTTCACTGAGGTTAAACTCATTGATCAATGTTGGTTCTGTTTATATTTATATGAATATAATTGATGAATAAGAGTGGGTTTCAATGAGGTTAAACTCATTGATCAATGTTGGTTCTCTTTATATTAATATGAATATAACTGATGAATGAGGCTGGGTTTCAATGAGGTTCAGCTTTGTGATCAATGTTGGTTCTGTTTATATTCATATAAATATAATTGATGAATGAGGCTGGGTTTCACTGAGGTTCAGCTTTGTGATCAATGTTGGTTCTGTTTATATTAATATGAATATAATTGATGAATGAGGCTGGGTTTCACTGAGGTTAAACTCATTGATCAATGTTGGTTATGTTTATATTTATATGAATATAATTGATGAATAAGGCTGGGTTTCAATGAGGTTAAACTCATTGATCAATGTTGGTTCTGTTTATACTAATATGAATATAATTGAGGAATGAGGCTGCGTTTCACTGAGGTTAAACTCATTGATCAATGTTGGTTCTGTTTATATTAATATCAATATAACTGATGAATGAGGCTGCTTTTCACTGAGGTTCAGCTTTGTGATCAATGTTGGTTCTGTTTATATTAATATGAATATAATTGATGAATGAGGCTGGGTTTCACTGAGGTTAAACTCATTGATCAACGTTGGTTCTGTTTATATTAATATGAATATAATTGATGAATAAGAGTGGGTTTCAATGAGGTTAAACTCATTGATCAATGTTGGTTCTGTTTATATTAATATGAATAAAATTGAGGAATGAGGCTGCTTTTCACTGAGGTTAAACTCATTGATCAATGTAGGTTCTGTTTATATTAATATGAATAAAATTGAGGAATGAGGCTGCTTTTCACTGAGGTTAAACTCATTGATCAATGTTGTTTCTGTTTATATTAATATGAATATAATTGATGAATGAGGCTGGGTTTCAATGAGGTTCAGCTTTGTGATCAATGTTGGTTCTGTTTATATTAATATGATATAATTGAGGAATGAGGCTGGGTTTCACTGAGGTTAAACTCATTGATCAATGTTGGTTCTGTTAATACTAATATGAATATAATTGAGGAATGAGGCTGTGTTTCACTGACGTTAAACTCATTGATCAATGTTGCTTCTGTTTATATTAATATGAATAAAATTGATGAATGAGGCTGGGTTTCACTGAGGTTCAGCTTTGTGATCAATGTCGGTTCTGTTTATATTAATATGAATATAATTGATGAATGAGGCTGGGTTTCACTGAGGTTCAGCTTTGTGGCCAATGCTTGTTCTGTTTATATTAATATGTATATAATTGATGAATGAGGCTGGGTTTCACTGAGGTTCAGCGTTGTGATCAATGTTGGTTCTGTTTATATTAATATGAATATAATTGATGAATGAGGCTGGGTTTCACTGAGGTTCAGCATTGTGATCAATGTTGGTTCTGTTTATATTAATATGAATATAATTGAGGAAGGAGGCTGCGTTTCACTGAGGTTAAACTAATTGATCAATATTGGTTCTGTTTATATTAATATAAATATGATTGATGAATGAGGGTGGGTTTCACTGAGGTTCAGCTTTGTGATCAATGTTGGTTCTGTATATATTTATATGATTATAATTAATAAATGAGGCTGTTTTTCAATGAGGTTAAACTCATTGATCAATGTTGGTTCTGTTTATAATAATATGAATATAACTGATGAATGAGGCTGGGTTTCAATGAGGTTCAGCTTTGTGATCAATGTTGGTTCTGTTTATATTAATATGAATATAACTGATGAATGAGGCTGGGTTTCACTGAGGTGCAGCTTTGTGATCAATGTTGGTTCTGTATATATTTATATGAATATAATTAATGAATGAGGCTGTTTTTCAAAGAAGTTAAACTCATTGATCAATGTTGGTTCTGTTTATATTAATATGAATATAATTGATGTATGAGGCTGGGTTTCACTGAGGTTCAGCTTTGTGATCAATGTTGGTTCTGTTTATATGAATATGAATATAATTGAGGAATGAGGCTGGGTTTCACTGAGGTTAAACTCATTGATCAATGTTGGTTCTGTTAATACTAATATGAATATAATTGAGGAATGAGGCTGTGTTTCACTGACGTTAAACTCATTGATCAATGTTGCCTCTGTTATATTAATATGAATAAAATTGATGAATGAGGCTGGGTTTCACTGAGGTTCAGCTTTGTGATCAATGTCGGTTCTGTTTATATTAATATGAATATAATTGATGAATGAGGCTGGGTTTCACTGAGGTTCAGCTTTGTGGCCAATGCTTGTTCTGTTTATATTAATATGTATATAATTGATGAATGAGGCTGGGTTTCACTGAGGTTCAGCGTTGTGATCAATGTTGGTTCTGTTTATATTAATATGAATATAATTGAGGAATGAGGCTCCGTTTCACTGAGGTTAAACTAATTGATCAATGTTGGTTCTGTTTATATTAATATGAATATAATTGATGAATGAGGCTGGGTTTCACTGAGGTTCAGCATTGTGATCAATGTTGGTTCTGTTTATATTAATATGAATATAATTGAGGAAGGAGGCTGCGTTTCACTGAGGTTAAAGTAATTGATCAATGTTGGTTCTGTTTATATTAATATGAATATAATTGATGTATGAGGCTGGGTTTCACTGAGGTTCAGCTTTGTGATCAATGTTGGTTCTGTTTATATGAATATGAATATAATTGAGGAATGAGGCTGGGTTTCACTGAGGTTAAACTCATTGATCAACGTTGGTTCTGTTTATACTAATATGAATATAATTGATGAATGAGTCTGGGTTTCAAAGAGGTTAAACTAATTGATCAATGTTGGTTCTGTTTATATTAATATGAATATAATTGATGAATGAGGCTGGGTTTCACTGAGGTTCAGCTTTGTGATCAATGTTGGTTCTGTTTATATTAATATGAATATAATTGATGAATGAGGCTGGGTTTCACTGAGGTTAAGCTTTGTGATCAATGTTGGTTCTGTTTATATTACTATGAATATAACTGATGAATGAGGCTGGGTTTCACTGAGGTTCAGCTTTGTGGTCAATGTTGGTTCTGTTTATATTAATATGAATATAATTGAAGAATGAGGCTGGGTTTCACTGAGGTTAAACTCATTGATCAATGTTGGTTCTGTTTATATTTATATGAATATAATTGATGAATAAGAGTGGGTTTCAATGAGGTTAAACTCATTGATCAATGTTGGTTCTGTTTATACTAATATGAATATAATTGAGGAATGAGGCTGCGTTTCACTGAGGTTAAACTCATTGATCAATGTTGGTTCTGTTTATATTAATATCAATATAACTGATGAATGAGGCTGCTTTTCACTGAGGTTCAGCTTTGTGATCAATGTTGGTTCTGTTTATATTTATATGAATATAATTGATGAATAAGGCTGGGTTTCAATGAGGTTAAACTCATTGATCAATGTTGGTTCTGTTTATACTAATATGAATATAATTGAGGAATGAGGCTGCGTTTCACTGAGGTTAAACTCATTGATCAATGTTGGTTCTGTTTATATTAATATCAATATAACTGATGAATGAGGCTGCTTTTCACTGAGGTTCAGCTTTGTGATCAATGTTGGTTCTGTTTATATTAATATGAATATAATTGATGAATGAGGCTGGGTTTCACTGAGGTTAAACTCATTGATCAACGTTGGTTCTGTTTATATTAATATGAATATAATTGATGAATAAGAGTGGGTTTCAATGAGGTTAAACTCATTGATCAATGTTGGTTCTGTTTATATTAATATGAATATAACTGATGAATGAGGCTGGGTTTCAATGAGGTTCAGCTTTGTGATCAATGTTGGTTCTGTTTATATTAATATGATATAATTGAGGAATGAGGCTGGGTTTCACTGAGGTTAAACTCATTGATCAATGTTGGTTCTGTTAATACTAATATGAATATATTTGAGGAATGAGGCTGTGTTTCACTGACGTTAAACTCATTGATCAATGTTGCTTCTGTTTATATTAATATGAATAAAATTGATGAATGAGGCTGGGTTTCACTGAGGTTCAGCTTTGTGATCAATGTCGGTTCTGTTTATATTAATATGAATATAATTGATGAATGAGGCTGGGTTTCACTGAGGTTCAGCTTTGTGGCCAATGCTTGTTCTGTTTATATTAATATGTATATAATTGATGAATGAGGCTGGGTTTCACTGAGGTTCAGCGTTGTGATCAATGTTGGTTCTGTTTATATTAATATGAATATAATTGATGAATGAGTCTGGGTTTCACTGAGGTTCAGCATTGTGATCAATGTTGGTTCTGTTTATATTAATATGAATATAATTGAGGAAGGAGGCTGCGTTTCACTGAGGTTAAACTAATTGATCAATGTTGGTTCTGTTTATATTAATATGAATATGATTGATGAATGAGGGTGGGTTTCACTGAGGTTCAGCTTTGTGATCAATGTTGGTTCTGTATATATTTATATGATTATAATTAATAAATGAGGCTGTTTTTCAATGAGGTTAAACTCATTGATCAATGTTGGTTCTGTTTATAATAATTTGAATATAACTGATGAATGAGGCTGGGTTTCAATGAGGTTCAGCTTTGTGATCAATGTTGGTTCTGTTTATATTAATATGAATATAACTGATGAATGAGGCTGGGTTTCACTGAGGTTCAGCTTTGTGATCAATGTTGGTTCTGTATATATTTATATGAATATAATTAATGAATGAGGCTGTTTTTCAAAGAAGTTAAACTCATTGATCAATGTTGGTTCTGTTTATATTAATATGAATATAATTGATGTATGAGGCTGGGTTTCACTGAGGTTCAGCTTTGTGATCAATGTTGGTTCTGTTTATATGAATATGAATATAATTGAGGAATGAGGCTGGGTTTCACTGAGGTTAAACTCATTGATCAATGTTGGTTCTGTTAATACTAATATGAATATAATTGAGGAATGAGGCTGTGTTTCACTGACGTTAAACTCATTGATCAATGTTGCTTCTGTTTATATTAATATGAATAAAATTGATGAATGAGGCTGGGTTTCACTGAGGTTCAGCTTTGTGATCAATGTCGGTTCTGTTTATATTAATATGAATATAATTGATGAATGAGGCTGGGTTTCACTGAGGTTCAGCTTTGTGGCCAATGCTTGTTCTGTTTATATTAATATGTATATAATTGATGAATGAGGCTGGGTTTCACTGAGGTTCAGCGTTGTGATCAATGTTGGTTCTGTTTATATTAATATGAATATAATTGAGGAATGAGGCTCCGTTTCACTGAGGTTAAACTAATTGATCAATGTTGGTTCTGTTTATATTAATATGAATATAATTGATGAATGAGGCTGGGTTTCACTGAGGTTCAGCATTGTGATCAATGTTGGTTCTGTTTATATTAATATGAATATAATTGAGGAAGGAGGCTGCGTTTCACTGAGGTTAAACTAATTCATCAATGTTGGTTCTGTTTATATTAATATGAATATAATTGATGAATGAGGGTGGGTTTCACTGAGGTTCAGCTTTGTTATCAATGTTGGTTCTGTATATATTTATATGATTATAATTAATAAATGAGGCTGTTTTTCAATGAGGTTAAACTCATTGATCAATGTTGGTTCTGTTTATAATAATATGAATATAACTGATGAATGAGACTGTGTTTCAATGAGGTTCAGCTTTGTGATCAATGTTGGTTCTGTTTATATTAATATGAATATAACTGATGAATGAGGCTGGGTTTCACTGAGGTTCAGCTTTGTGATCAATGTTGGTTCTGTATATATTTATATGAATATAATTAATGAATGAGGCTGTTTTTCAAAGAAGTTAAACTCATTGATCAATGTTGGTTCTGTTTATATTAATATGAATATAATTGATGTATGAGGCTGGGTTTCACTGAGGTTCAGCTTTGTGATCAATGTTGGTTCTGTTTAGATGAATATGAATATAATTGAGGAATGAGGCTGGGTTTCACTGAGGTTAAACTCATTGATCAACGTTGGTTCTGTTTATACTAATATGAATATAATTGATGAATGAGTCTGGGTTTCACTGAGGTTCAGCTTTGTGATCAATGTTGGTTCTGTTTATATTAATATGAATATAATTGATGAATGAGGCTGGGTTTCACTGAGGTTAAGCTTTGTGATCAATGTTGGTTCTGTTTATATTACTATGAATATAACTGATGAATGAGGCTGGGTTTCACTGAGGTTCAGCTTTGTGGTCAATGTTGGTTCTGTTTATATTTATATGAATATAATTGATGAATAAGGCTGGGTTTCAATGAGGTTAAACTCATTGATCAATGTTGGTTCTGTTTATACTGATATGAATATAATTGAGGAATGAGGCTGCGTTTCACTGAGGTTAAACTCATTGATCAATGTTGGTTCTGTTTATATTAATATCAATATAACTGATGAATGAGGCTGCTTTTCACTGAGGTTCAGCTTTGTGATCAATGTTGGTTCTGTTTATATTAATATGAATATAACTGATGAATGAGGCTGGGTTTCAATGAGGTTCAGCTTTGTGATCAATGTTGGTTCTGTTTATATTCATATAAATATAATTGATGAATGAGGCTGGGTTTCACTGAGGTTCAGCTTTGTGATCAATGTTGGTTCTGTTTATATTAATATGAATATAATTGATGAATGAGGCTGGGTTTCACTGAGGTTAAACTCATTGATCAATGTTGGTTCTGTTTATATTTATATGAATATAATTGATGAATAAGGCTGGGTTTCAATGAGGTTAAACTCATTGATCAATGTTGGTTCTGTTTATACTAATATGAATATAATTGAGGAATGAGGCTGCGTTTCACTGAGGTTAAACTCATTGATCAATGTTGGTTCTGTTTATATTAATATCAATATAACTGATGAATGAGGCTGCTTTTCACTGAGGTTCAGCTTTGTGATCAATGTTGGTTCTGTTTATATTAATATGAATATAATTGATGAATGAGGCTGGGTTTCACTGAGGTTAAACTCATTGATCAACGTTGGTTCTGTTTTTATTAATATGAATATAATTGATGAATAAGAGTGGGTTTCAATGAGGTTAAACTCATTGATCAATGTTGGTTCTGTTTATATTAATATGAATATAACTGATGAATGAGGCTGGGTTTCAATGAGGTTCAGCTTTGTGATCAATGTTGGTTCTGTTTATATTAATATGAATATAAATGATGAATGAGGCTGGGTTTCACTGAGGTTCAGCTTTGTGGTCAATGTTGGTTCTGTTTATATTAATATGAATATAATTGATGAATGAGGCTGGGTTTCACTGAGGTTAAACTCATTGATCAATGTTGGTTCTGTTTATATTAATATGAATATAATTGATGAATAAGAGTGGGTTTCAATGAGGTTAAACTCATTGATCAATGTTGGTTCTGTTTATATTAATATGAATATAATTGATGAATGAGGCTGGGTTTCACTGAGGTTCAGCTTTGTGATCAATGTTGGTTCTGTTTATATTAATATGAATATAAATGATGAATGAGGCTGGGTTTCACTGAGGTTCAGCTTTGTGGTCAATGTTGGTTCTGTTTATATTAATATGAATATAATTGATGAATGAGGCTGGGTTTCACTGAGGTTAAACTCATTGATCAATGTTGGTTCTGTTTATATTAATATGAATATAATTGATGAATAAGAGTGGGTTTCAATGAGGTTAAACTCATTGATCAATGTTGGTTCTGTTTATATTAATATGAATATAATTGATGAATGAGGCTGGGTTTCACTGAGGTTAAACTCATTGATCAATGTTGGTTCTGTTTATATTAATATGAATATAATTGATGAATGAGGCTGCTTTTCACTGAGGTTCAGCTTTGTGATCAATGTTTGTTCTGTTTATATTAATATGAATATAATTGATGAATAAGGCTGGGTTTCAATGAGGTTAAACTCATTGATCAATGTTGGTTCTGTTTATTCTAATATGAATATAATTAAGGAATGAGGCTGCGTTTCACTGAGGTTAAACTCATTGATCAATGTTGGTTCTGTTTATATTAATATGAATATAATTGATGAATGAGGCTGGGTTTCACTGAGGTTCAGCTTTGTGATCAATGTTGGTTCTGTTTATATGAATATGAATATAATTGAGGAATGAGGCTGGGTTTCACTGAGGTTAAACTCATTGATCAATGTTGGTTCTGTTTATATTAATATGAATATAATTGAGGATTGAGGCTGCTTGTCACTGACGTTAAACTCATTGATCAATGTTGGTTCTGTTTATATTAATATGAATATAATTGATGAATGAGGCTGGGTTTCACTGAGGTACAGCTTTGTGATCAATGTTGGTTCTGTTTATATTAATATGAATATAATTGATGAATGAGGCTGGGTTTCACTGAGGTTCAGCTTTGTGGCCAATGTTTTGTTTCTATTAATATGAATATAATTGATGAATGAGGCTGGGTTTCACTGAGGTTCAGCTTTGTGGTCCATGTTTTCTCAGTTTCTATTAATATGAATATAATTGATGAATGAGGCTGGGTTTCACTGAGGTTAAACTCACTGAGGTTAAACTCATTGATCAACGTTGGTTCTGTTTTTATTAATATGAATATAATTGATGAATAAGAGTGGGTTTCAATGAGGTTAAACTCATTGATCAATGTTGGTTCTGTTTATATTAATATGAATATAACTGATGAATGAGGCTGGGTTTCAATGAGGTTCAGCTTTGTGATCAATGTTGGTTCTGTTTATATTAATATGAATATAAATGATGAATGAGGCTGGGTTTCACTGAGGTTCAGCTTTGTGGTCAATGTTGGTTCTGTTTATATTAATATGAATATAATTGATGAATGAGGCTGGGTTTCACTGAGGTTAAACTCATTGATCAATGTTGGTTCTGTTTATATTAATATGAATATAATTGATGAATAAGAGTGGGTTTCAATGAGGTTAAACTCATTGATCAATGTTGGTTCTGTTTATATTAATATGAATATAATTGATGAATGAGGCTGGGTTTCACTGAGGTTAAACTCATTGATCAATGTTGGTTCTGTTTATATTAATATGAATATAATTGATGAATGAGGCTGCTTTTCACTGAGGTTCAGCTTTGTGATCAATGTTGGTTCTGTTTATATTAATATGAATATAATTGATGAATAAGGCTGGGTTTCAATGAGGTTAAACTCATTGATCAATGTTGGTTCTGTTTATTCTAATATGAATATAATTAAGGAATGAGGCTGCGTTTCACTGAGGTTAAACTCATTGATCAATGTTGGTTCTGTTTATATTAATATGAATATAATTGATGAATGAGGCTGGGTTTCACTGAGGTTCAGCTTTGTGATCAATGTTGGTTCTGTTTATATGAATATGAATATAATTGAGGAATGAGGCTGGGTTTCACTGAGGTTAAACTCATTGATCAATGTTGGTTCTGTTTATATTAATATGAATATAATTGAAGATTGAGGCTGCTTGTCACTGACGTTAAACTCATTGATCAATGTTGGTTCTGTTTATATTAATATGAATATAATTGATGAATGAGGCTGGGTTTCACTGAGGTACAGCTTTGTGATCAATGTTGGTTCTGTTTATATTAATATGAATATAATTGATGAATGAGGCTGGGTTTCACTGAGGTTCAGCTTTGTGGCCAATGTTTTGTTTCTATTAATATGAATATAATTGATGAATGAGGCTGGGTTTCACTGAGGTTCAGCTTTGTGGTCCATGTTTTCTCAGTTTCTATTAATATGAATATAATTGATGAATGAGGCTGGGTTTCACTGAGGTTAAACTCATTGATCAATGTTGGTTCTGTTTATATTAATATGAATAAAATTGAGGAATGAGGCTGGGTTTCACTGAGGTTAAACTCATTGATCAATGTTGGTTCTGTTTATATTAATATGAATATAATTGATGAATGAGGCTGTGTTTCACTGAGGTTATTCTTTGTGGCCAATGCTGGTTCTGTTTCTATTAATATGAATATAATTGATGAATGAGGCTGGGTTTCACTGAGGTTCAGCTTTGTGGTCCATGTTTGTTCTGTTTCTATTAATATGAATATAATTGATGAATGAGGCTGGGTTTCACTGAGGTTAAGCTTTGTGATCAATGTTGGTTCTGTATATATTTATATGAATATAATTAATGAATGAGGCTGTTTTTCAAAGAAGTTAAACTCATTGATCAATGTTGGTTCTGTTTATATTAATATGAATATAATTGATGTATGAGGCTGGGTTTCACTGAGGTTCAGCTTTGTGATCAATGTTGCTTCTGTTTATATTAATATGAATACAATTGAGGAATGAGGCTGGGTTTCACTGAGGTTAAACTCATTGATCAATGTTGGTTCTGTTTATACTAATATGAATATAATTGATGAATGAGTCTGGGTTTCAAAGAGGTTAAACTAATTGATCAATGTTGGTTCTGTTTATATTAATATGATATAATTGAGGAATGAGGCTGGGTTTCACTGAGGTTAAACTAATTGATCAATGTTGGTTCTGTTTATACTAATATGAATATAATTGAGGAATGAGGCGGCGTTTCACTAACGTTAAACTCATTGATCAATGTTGCTTCTGTTTATATTAATATGAATATAATTGATGAATGAGGCTGGGTTTCACTGAGGTTCAGCTTTGTGATCAATGTCGGTTCTGTTTATATTAGTATGAATATATTTGATGAATGAGGCTGGGTTTCACTGAGGTTCAGCTTTGTGGTCAATACTTGTTCTGTTTATATTAATATGAATATAATTGATGAATAAGAGTGGGTTTCAATGAGGTTAAACTCATTGATCAATGTTGGTTCTCTTTATATTAATATGAATATAACTGATGAATGAGGCTGGGTTTCAATGAGGTTCAGCTTTGTGATCAATGTTGGTTCTGTTTATATTCATATAAATATAATTGATGAATGAGGCTGGGTTTCACTGAGGTTCAGCTTTGTGATCAATGTTGGTTCTGTTTATATTAATATGAATATAATTGATGAATGAGGCTGGGTTTCACTGAGGTTAAACTCATTGATCAATGTTGGTTCTGTTTATATTTATATGAATATAATTGATGAATAAGGCTGGGTTTCAATGAGGTTAAACTCATTGATCAATGTTGGTTCTGTTTATACTAATATGAATATAATTGAGGAATGAGGCTGCGTTTCACTGAGGTTAAACTCATTGATCAATGTTGGTTCTGTTTATATTAATATCAATATAACTGATGAATGAGGCTGCTTTTCACTGAGGTTCAGCTTTGTGATCAATGTTGGTTCTGTTTATATTAATATGAATATAATTGATGAATGAGGCTGGGTTTCACTGAGGTTAAACTCATTGATCAACGTTGGTTCTGTTTTTATTAATATGAATATAATTGATGAATAAGAGTGGGTTTCAATGAGGTTAAACTCATTGATCAATGTTGGTTCTGTTTATATTAATATGAATATAACTGATGAATGAGGCTGGGTTTCACTGAGGTTCAGCTTTGTGGTCAATGTTGGTTCTGTTTATATTAATATGAATATAAATGATGAATGAGGCTGGGTTTCACTGAGGTTCAGCTTTGTGGTCAATGTTGGTTCTGTTTATATTAATATGAATATAATTGATGAATGAGGCTGGGTTTCACTGAGGTTAAACTCATTGATCAATGTTGGTTCTGTTTATATTGATATGAATATAATTGATGAATAAGAGTGGGTTTCAATGAGGTTAAACTCATTGATCAATGTTGGTTCTGTTTATATTAATATGAATATAATTGATGAATGAGGCTGGGTTTCACTGAGGTTAAACTCATTGATCAATGTTGGTTCTGTTTATATTAATATGAATATAATTGATGAATGAGGCTGCTTTTCACTGAGGTTCAGCTTTGTGATCAATGTTGGTTTTGTTTATATTAATATGAATATAATTGATGAATAAGGCTGGGTTTCAATGAGGTTAAACTCATTGATCAATGTTGGTTCTGTTTATACTAATATGAATATAATTAAGGAATGAGGCTGCGTTTCACTGAGGTTAAACTCATTGATCAATGTTGGTTCTGTTTATATTAATATGAATATAATTGATGAATGAGGCTGGGTTTCACTGAGGTTCAGCTTTGTGATCAATGTTGGTTCTGTTTATATGAATATGAATATAATTGAGGAATGAGGCTGGGTTTCACTGAGGTTAAACTCATTGATCAATGTTGGTTCTGTTTATATTAATATGAATATAATTGAGGATTGAGGCTGCTTGTCACTGACGTTAAACTCATTGATCAATGTTGGTTCTGTTTATATTAATATGAATATAATTGATGAATGAGGCTGGGTTTCACTGAGGTACAGCTTTGTGATCAATGTTGGTTCTGTTTATATTAATATGAATATAATTGATGAATGAGGCTGGGTTTCACTGAGGTTCAGCTTTGTGGCCAATGTTTTGTTTCTATTAATATGAATATAATTGATGAATGAGGCTGGGTTTCACTGAGGTTCAGCTTTGTGGTCCATGTTTTCTCAGTTTCTATTAATATGAATATAATTGATGAATGAGGCTGGGTTTCACTGAGGTTAAACTCATTGATCAATGTTGGTTCTGTTTATATTAATATGAATAAAATTGAGGAATGAGGCTGGGTTTCACTGAGGTTAAACTCATTGATCAATGTTGGTTCTGTTTATATTAATATGAATATAATTGATGAATGAGGCTGTGTTTCACTGAGGTTATTCTTTGTGGCCAATGCTGGTTCTGTTTCTATTAATATGAATATAATTGATGAATGAGGCTGGGTTTCACTGAGGTTCAGCTTTGTGGTCCATGTTTGTTCTGTTTCTATTAATATGAATATAATTGATGAATGAGGCTGGGTTTCACTGAGGTTAAGCTTTGTGATCAATGTTGGTTCTGTATATATTTATATGAATATAATTAATGAATGAGGCTGTTTTTCAAAGAAGTTAAACTCATTGATCAATGTTGGTTCTGTTTATATTAATATGAATATAATTGATGTATGAGGCTGGGTTTCACTGAGGTTCAGCTTTGTGATCAATGTTGCTTCTGTTTATATTAATATGAATACAATTGAGGAATGAGGCTGGGTTTCACTGAGGTTAAACTCATTGATCAATGTTGGTTCTGTTTATACTAATATGAATATAATTGATGAATGAGTCTGGGTTTCAAAGAGGTTAAACTAATTGATCAATGTTGGTTCTGTTTATATTAATATGATATAATTGAGGAATGAGGCTGGGTTTCACTGAGGTTAAACTAATTGATCAATGTTGGTTCTGTTTATACTAATATGAATATAATTGAGGAATGAGGCGGCGTTTCACTAACGTTAAACTCATTGATCAATGTTGCTTCTGTTTATATTAATATGAATATAATTGATGAATGAGGCTGGGTTTCACTGAGGTTCAGCTTTGTGATCAATGTCGGTTCTGTTTATATTAGTATGAATATATTTGATGAATGAGGCTGGGTTTCACTGAGGTTCAGCTTTGTGGTCAATACTTGTTCTGTTTATATTAATATGAATATAATTGATGAATGAGGCTGGGTTTCACTGAGGTTCAGCTTTGTGGTCCATGTTTGTTCAGTTTCTATTAATATGAATATAATTGATGAATGAGGCTGGGTTTCACTGAGGTTAAACTCATTGATCAATGCTGGTTCTGTTTATATTAATATGAATAAAATTGAGGAATGAGGCTGCTTTTCACTGAGGTAAAACTCATTGATCAATGTTGGTTCTGTTTATATTAATATGAATATAATTGATGAATGAGGCTGGGTTTCACTGAGGTTCAGCTTTGTGGCCAATGCTGGTTCTGTTTCTATTAATATGAATATAATTGATGAATGAGGCTGGGTTTCACTGAGGTTAAGCTTTGTGATCAATGTTGGTTCTGTTTATACTAATATGCATATAATTGATGAATGAGTCTGGGTTTCAAAGAGGTTAAACTAATTGATCAATGTTGGTTCTGTTTATATTAATATGAATATAATTGATGAATAAGAGTGGGTTTCAATGAGGTTAAACTCATTGATCAATGTTGGATCTGTTTATATTAATATGAATATAACTGATGAATGAGGCTGGGTTTCCATGAGGTTCAGCTTTGTGATCAATGTTGGTTCTGTTTATATTAATATGAATATAACTGATGAATGAGGCTGGGTTTCACTGAGGTTCAGCTTTGTGATCAATGTTGGTTCTGTATATATTTATATGAATATAATTAATGAATGAGGCTGTTTTTCAAAGAAATTAAACTCATTGATCAATGTTGGTTCTGTTTATATTAATATGAATATAATTGATGAATGAGGCTGGATTTCACTGAGGTTCAGCTTTGTGATCAATGTTGGTTCTGTTTATACTAATATGCATATAATTGATGAATGAGTCTGGGTTTCAAAGAGGTTAAACTAATTGATCAATTTTGGTTCTGTTTATATTAATATGAATATAATTGATGAATAAGAGTGGGTTTCAATGAGGTTAAACTCATTGATCAATGTTGGATCTGTTTATATTAATATGAATATAACTGATGAATGAGGCTGGGTTTCCATGAGGTTCAGCTTTGTGATCAATGTTGGTTCTGTTTATATTAATATGAATATAACTGATGAATGAGGCTGGGTTTCACTGAGGTTCAGCTTTGTGATCAATGTTGGTTCTGTATATATTTATATGAATATAATTAATGAATGAGGCTGTTTTTCAAAGAAATTAAACTCATTGATCAATGTTGGTTCTGTTTATATTAATATGAATATAATTGATGAATGAGGCTGGGTTTCACTGAGGTTCAGCTTTGTGATCAATGTTGCTTCTGTTTATATTAATATGAATACAATTGAGGAATGAGGCTGGGTTTCACTGAGGTTCAGCTTTGTGATCAATGTTGGTTCTGTTTATATTAATATGAATATAATTGATGAATGAGGCTGGGTTTCACTGAGGTTAAACTCATTGATCAATGTTGGTTCTGTTTATATTTATATGAATATAATTGATGAATAAGGCTGGGTTTCAATGAGGTTAAACTCATTGATCAATGTTGGTTCTGTTTATACTAATATGAATATAATTGAGGAATGAGGCTGCGTTTCACTGAGGTTAAACTCATTGATCAATGTTGGTTCTGTTTATATTAATATCAATATAACTGATGAATGAGGCTGCTTTTCACTGAGGTTCAGCTTTGTGATCAATGTTGGTTCTGTTTATATTAATATGAATATAATTGATGAATAAGGCTGGGTTTCAATGAGGTTAAACTCATTGATCAATGTTGGTTCTGTTTATACTAATATGAATATAATTGAGGAATGAGGCTGCGTTTCACTGAGGTTAAACTCATTGATCAATGTTGGTTCTGTTTATATTAATATGAATATAATTGATGAATGAGGCTGGGTTTCACTGAGGTTCAGCTTTGTGATCAATGTTGGTTCTGTTTATATTAATATGAATAAAATTGAGGATTGAGGCTGCTTGTCACTGAGGTTAAACTCATTGATCAATGTTGGTTCTGTTTATATTAATATGAATATAATTGATGAATGAGGCTGGGTTTCACTGAGGCACAGCTTTGTGATCAATGTTGGTTCTGTTTATATTAATATGAATATAATTGATGAATGAGGCTGGGTTTCACTGAGGTTCAGCTTTGTGATCAATGTTGGTTCTGTATATATTTATATGAATATAATTAATGAATGAGGCTGTTTTTCAAAGAAGTTAAACTCATTGATCAATGTTGGTTCTTTTTATATTAATATGAATATAATTGATGAATGAGGCTGGGTTTCACTGAGGTTCAGCTTTGTGGTCAATGTTGGTTCTGTTTATATTAATATGAATATAATTGATGAATGAGGCTGGGTTTCACTGAGGTTAAACTCATTGATCAATGTTGGTTCTGTTTATATTTATATGAATATAATTGATGAATAAGAGTGGGTTTCAATGAGGTTAAACTCATTGATCAATGTTGGTTCTGTTTATATTAATATGAATATAATTGATGAATGAGGCTGGGTTTCACTGAGGTTCAGCTTTGTGATCAATGTTGGTTCTGTTTATATGAATATGAATATAATTGAGGAATGAGGCTGGGTTTCACTGAGGTTAAACTCATGGATCAATGTTGGTTCTGTTTATATTAATATGAATAAAATTGAGGATTGAGGCTGCTTGTCACTGAGGTTAAACTCATTGATCAATGTTGGTTCTGTTTATATTAATATGAATATAATTGATGAATGAGGCTGGGTTTCACTGAGGTACAGCTTTGTGATCAATGTCGGTTCTGTTTATATTAATATGAATATAATTCATGAATGAGGCTGGGTTTCACTGAGGTTCAGCTTTGTGATCAATGTTGGTTCTGTATATATTTATATGAATATAATTAATGAATGAGGCTGTTTTTCAAAGAAGTTAAACTCATTGATCGATGTTGGTTCTTTTTATATTAATATGAATATAATTGATGAATGAGGCTGGGTTTCACTGAGGTTCAGCTTTGTGTTCAATGTTGGTTCTGTTTATATTAATATGAATATAATTGATGAATGAGGCTGGGTTTCACTGATCTTCAGCTTTGTGATCATTGTTGGTTCTGTTTATATTAATATGAATATAATTGAGGAATGAGGCTGCGTTTCACTGAGGTTAAACTCATTGATCAATGTTGGTTCTGTTTATATTGATATGAATATAATTGATGAATGAGGCTGGGTTTCACTGAGGTTCAGCTTTGTGATCAATGTTGGTTCTGTATATATTTATATGAATATAATTAATGAATGAGGCTGTGTTTTAAAGAAGTTAAACTCATTGATCAATGTTGGTTCTTTTTATATTAATATGAATATAATTGATGAATGAGGCTGGGTTTCACTGAGGTTCAGCTTTGTGATCAATGTTGGTTCTGTATATATTTATATGAATATAATTAATGAATGAGGCTGTTTTTCAATGAGGTTAAACTCATTGATAAATGTTGGTTCTGTTTATAATAATATGAATATAACTGATGAATGAGGCTGGGTTTCAATGAGGTTCAGCTTTGTGATCAATGTTGGTTCTGTTTATATGAATATGAATATAATTAAGGAATGAGGCTGGGTTTCACTGAGGTTAAAATCATTGATCAATGTTGGTTCTGTTTATATTAATATGAATAAAATTGAGGATTGAGGCTGCTTGTCACTGAGGTTAAACTCATTGATCAATGTTGGTTCTGTTTATATTAATATGAATATAATTGATGAATGAGGCTGGGTTTCACTGAGGTACAGCTTTGTGATCAATGTTGGTTCTGTTTATATTAATATGAATATAATTGATGAATGAGGCTGGGTTTCACTGAGGTTCAGCTTTGTGGCCAATGTTTTGTTTCTATTAATATGAATATAATTGATGAATGAGGCTGGGTTTCACTGAGGTTCAGCTTTGTGGTCCATGTTTGCTCAGTTTCTATTAATATGAATATAATTGATGAATGAGGCTGGGTTTCACTGAGGTTAAACTCATTGATCAATGTTGGTTCTGTTTATATTAATATGAATAAAATAGAGGAATGAGGCTGCTTTTCACTGAGGTTAAACTCATTGATCAATGTTGGTTCTGTTTATATTAATATGATTATAATTGATGAATGAGGCTGGGTTTCACTGAGGTTATGCTTTGTGGCCAATGCTGGTTCTGTTTCTATTAATATGAACATAATTGATGAATGAGGCTGGGTTTCACTGAGGTTCAGCTTTGTGGTCCATGTTTGTTCTGTTTCTATTAATATGAATATAATTGATGAATGAGGCTGGGTTTCACTGAGGTTAAGCTTTGTGATCAATGTTGGTTCTGTTTATACTAATATGCATATAATTGATGAATGAGTCTGGGTTTCAAAGAGGTTAAACTAATTGATCAATGTTGGTTCTGTTTATATTAATATGATATAATTGAGGAATGAGGCTGGGTTTCACTGAGGTTAAACTCATTGATCAATGTTGGTTCTGTTTATACTAATATGAATATAATTGATGAATGAGTCTGGGTTTCAAAGAGGTTAAACTAATTGATCAATGTTGGTTCTGTTTATATTAATATGATATAATTGAGGAATGAGGCTGGGTTTCACTGAGGTTAAACTAATTGATCAATGTTGGTTCTGTTTATAATAATATGAATATAATTGATGAATGAGTCTGGGTTTCAAAGAGGTTAAACTAATTGATAAATGTTGGTTCTGTTTTTACTAATATGAATATAATTGAGGAATGAGGCTGGGTTTCACTGAGGTTCAGCTTTGTGATCAATGTCGGTTCTGTTTATATTAATATGAATATATTTGATGAATGAGGCTGGGTTTCACTGAGGTTCAGCTTTGCGGTCAATACTTGTTCTGTTTATATTAATATGAATATAATTGATGAATGAGGCTGGGTTTCACTGAGGTTCAGCTTTGTGGTCAATGTTTGTTCAGTTTCTATTAATATGAATATAATTGATGAATGAGGCTGGGTTTCACTGAGGTTAAACTCATTGATCAATGTTGGTTCTGTTTATATTAATATGAATAAAATTGAGGAATGAGGCTGCTTTTCACTGAGGTAAAACTCATTGATCAATGTTGGTTCTGTTTATATTAATATGAATATAATTGATGAATGAGGCTGGGTTTCACTGAGGTTCAGCTTTGTGGCCAATGCTGGTTCTGTTTCTATTAATATGAATATAATTGATGAATGAGGCTGGGTTTCACTGAGGTTAAGCTTTGTGATCAATGTTGGTTCTGTTTATACTAATATGCATATAATTGATGAATGAGTCTGGGTTTCAAAGAGGTTAAACTAATTGATCAATGTTGGTTCTGTTTATATTAATATGAATATAATTGATGAATAAGAGTGGGTTTCAATGAGGTTAAACTCATTGATCAATGTTGGATCTGTTTATATTAATATGAATATAACTGATGAATGAGGCTGGGTTTCCATGAGGTTCAGCTTTGTGATCAATGTTGGTTCTGTTTATATTAATATGAATATAACCGATGAATGAGGCTGGGTTTCACTGAGGTTCAGCTTTGTGATCAATGTTGGTTCTGTATATATTTATATGAATATAATTAATGAATTAGGCTGTTTTTCAAAGAAATTAAACTCATTGATCAATGTTGGTTCTGTTTATATTAATATGAATATAATTGATGAATGAGGCTGGGTTTCACTGAGGTTCAGCTTTGTGATCAATGGTGGTTCTGTTTATACTAATATGCATATAATTGATGAATGAGTCTGGGTTTCAAAGAGGTTAAACTAATTGATCAATGTTGGTTCTGTTTATATTAATATGAATATAATTGATGAATAAGAGTGGGTTTCAATGAGGTTAAACTCATTGATCAATGTTGGTTCTGTTTATATTAATATGAATATAACCGATGAATGAGGCTGGGTTTCACTGAGGTTCAGCTTTGTGATCAATGTTGGTTCTGTATATATTTATATGAATATAATTAATGAATGAGGCTGTTTTTCAAAGAAATTAAACTCATTGATCAATGTTGGTTCTGTTTATATTAATATGAATATAATTGATGAATGAGGCTGGGTTTCACTGAGGTTCAGCTTTGTGATCAATGTTGGTTCTGTTTATACTAATATGCATATAATTGATGAATGAGTCTGGGTTTCAAAGAGGTTAAACTAATTGATCAATGTTGGTTCTGTTTATATTAATATGAATATAATTGATGAATGAGGCTGGGTTTCACTGAGGTTCAGCTTTGTGATCAATGTTGCTTCTGTTTATATTAATATGAATACAATTGAGGAATGAGGCTGGGTTTCACTGAGGTTCAGCTTTGTGATCAATGTTGGTTCTGTTTATATTAATATGAATATAATTGATGAATGAGGCTGGGTTTCACTGAGGTTAAACTCATTGATCAATGTTGGTTCTGTTTATATTTATATGAATATAATTGATGAATAAGGCTGGGTTTCACTGAGGTTAAACTCATTGATCAATGTTGGTTCTGTTTATACTAATATGAATATAATTGAGGAATGAGGCTGCGTTTCACTGAGGTTAAACTCATTGATCAATGTTGGTTCTGTTTATATTAATATCAATATAACTGATGAATGAGGCTGCTTTTCACTGAGGTTCAGCTTTGTGATCAATGTTGGTTCTGTTTATATTAATATGAATATAATTGATGAATAAGGCTGGGTTTCAATGAGGTTAAACTCATTGATAGATATTGGTTCTGTTTATACTAATATGAATATAATTGAGGAATGAGGCTGCGTCTCACTGAGGTTAAACTCATTGATCAATGTTGGTTCTGTTTATATTAATATGAATATAATTGATGAATGAGGCTGGGTTTCACTGAGGTTCAGCTTTGTGATCAATGTTGGTTCTGTTTATATGAATATGAATATAATTGAGGAATGAGGCTGGGTTTCACTGAGGTTAAACTCATTGATCAATGTTGGTTCTGTTTATATTAATATGAATAAAATTGAGGATTGAGGCTGCTTGTCACTGAGGTTAAACTCATTGATCAATGTTGGTTCTGTTTATATTAATATGAATATAATTGATGAATGAGGCTGGGTTTCACTGAGGTACAGCTTTGTGATCAATGTTGGTTCTGTTTATATTAATATGAATATAATTGATGAATGAGGCTGGGTTTCACTGAGGTTCAGCTTTGAGATCAATGTTGGTTCTGTATATATTTATATGAATATAATTAATGAATGAGGCTGTTTTTCAAAGAAGTTAAACTCATTGATCAATGTTGGTTCTTTTTATATTAATATGAATATAATTGATGAATGAGGCTGGGTTTCACTGAGGTTCAGCTTTGTGGTCAATGTTGGTTCTGTTTATATTAATATGAATATAATTGATGAATGAGGCTGGGTTTCACTGAGTTTAAACTCATTGATCAATGTTGGTTCTGTTTATATTTATATGAATATAATTGATGAATAAGAGTGGGTTTCACTGAGGTTAAACTCATTGATCAATGTTGGTTCTGTTTATATTGATATGAATATAATTGATGAATGAGGCTGGGTTTCACTGAGGTTCAGCTTTGTGATCAATGTTGGTTCTGTATATATTTATATGAATGTAATTAATGAATGAGGCTGTGTTTTAAAGAAGTTAAACTCATTGATCAATGTTGGTTCTTTTTATATTAATATGAATATAATTGATGAATGAGGCTGGGTTTCACTGAGGTTCAGCTTTGTGATCAATGTTGGTTCTGTATATATTTATATGAATATAATTAATGAATGAGGCTGTTTTTCAATGAGGTTAAACTCATTGATCAATGTTGGTTCTGTTTATAATAATATGAATATAACTGATGAATGAGGCTGGGTTTCAATGAGGTTCAGCTTTGTGATCAATGTTGGTTCTGTTTATATGAATATGAATATAATTGAGGAATGAGGCTGGGTTTCACTGAGGTTAAACTCATTGATCAATGTTGGTTCTGTTTATATTAATATGAATAAAATTGAGGATTGAGGCTGCTTGTCACTGAGGTTAAACTCATTGATCAATGTTGGTTCTGTTTATATTAATATGAATATAATTGATGAATGAGGCTGGGTTTCACTGAGGTACAGCTTTGTGATCAATGTTGGTTCTGTTTATATTAATATGAATATAATTGATGAATGAGGCTGGGTTTCACTGAGGTTCAGCTTTGTGGCCAATGTTTTGTTTCTATTAATATGAATATAATTGATGAATGAGGCTGGGTTTCACTGAGGTTCAGCTTTGTGGTCCATGTTTGCTCAGTTTCTATTAATATGAATATAATTGATGAATGAGGCTGGGTTTCACTGAGGTTAAACTCATTGATCAATGTTGGTTCTGTTTATATTAATATGAATATAATTGATGAATGAGGCTGGGTTTCACTGAGGTTAAACTCATTGATCAATGTTGGTTCTGTTTATATTAATATGAATAAAATTGAGGATTGAGGCTGCTTGTCACTGAGGTTAAACTCATTGATCAATGTTGGTTATGTTTATATTAATATGAATATAATTGATGAATGAGGCTGGGTTTCACTGAGGTACAGCTTTGTGATCAATGTTGGTTCTGTTTATATTAATATGAATATAATTGATGAATGAGGCTGGGTTTCACTGAGGTTCAGCTTTGTGATCAATGTTGGTTCTGTATATATTTATATGAATATAATTAATGAATGAGGCTGTTTTTCAAAGAAGTTAAACTCATTGATCAATGTTGGTTCTTTTTATATTAATATAAATATAATTGATGAATGAGGCTGGGTTTCACTGAGGTTCAGCTTTGTGGTCAATGTTGGTTCTGTTTATATTAATATGAATATAATTGATGAATGAGGCTGGGTTTCACTGAGTTTAAACTCATTGATCAATGTTGGTTCTGTTTATATTTATATGAATATAATTGATGAATAAGAGTGGGTTTCACTGAGGTTAAACTCATTGATCAATGTTGGTTCTGTTTATATTGATATGAATATAATTGATGAATGAGGCTGGGTTTCACTGAGGTTCAGCTTTGTGATCAATGTTGGTTCTGTATATATTTATATGAATATAATTAATGAATGAGGCTGTGTTTTAAAGAAGTTAAACTCATTGATCAATGTTGGTTCTTTTTATATTAATATGAATATAATTGATGAATGAGGCTGGGTTTCACTGAGGTTCAGCTTTGTGATCAATGTTGGTTCTGTATATATTTATATGAATATAATTAATGAATGAGGCTGTTTTTCAATGAGGTTAAACTCATTGATCAGTGTTGGTTCTGTTTATAATAATATGAATATAACTGATGAATGAGGCTGGGTTTCAATGAGGTTCAGCTTTGTGATCAATGTTGGTTCTGTTTATATGAATATGAATATAATTGAGGAATGAGGCTGGGTTTCACTGAGGTTAAACTCATTGATCAATGTTGGTTCTGTTTATATTAATATGAATAAAATTGAGGATTGAGGCTGCTTGTCACTGAGGTTAAACTCATTGATCAATGTTGGTTCTGTTTATATTAATATGAATATAATTGATGAATGAGGCTGGGTTTCACTGAGGTACAGCTTTGTGATCAATGTTGGTTCTGTTTATATTAATATGAATATAATTGATGAATGAGGCTGGGTTTCACTGAGGTTCAGCTTTGTGGCCAATGTTTTGTTTCTATTAATATGAATATAATTGATGAATGAGGCTGGGTTTCACTGAGGTTCAGCTTTGTGGTCCATGTTTGCTCAGTTTCTATTAATATGAATATAATTGATGAATGAGGCTGGGTTTCACTGAGGTTAAACTCATTGATCAATGTTGGTTCTGTTTATATTAATATGAATAAAATTGAGGAATGAGGCTGCTTTTCACTGAGGTTAAACTCATTGATCAATGTTGGTTCTGTTTATATTAATATGATTATAATTGATGAATGAGGCTGGGTTTCACTGAGGTTATGCTTTGTGGCCAATGCTGGTTCTGTTTCTATTAATATGAATATAATTGATGAATGAGG
The DNA here is from genome assembly GCF_036924035.1 of Leuresthes tenuis. Classification (NCBI taxonomy): domain Eukaryota; kingdom Metazoa; phylum Chordata; class Actinopteri; order Atheriniformes; family Atherinopsidae; genus Leuresthes; species Leuresthes tenuis. Next base: position 27,735,610 of record NW_027325374.1, read on the forward strand.
CTGGGTTTCACTGAGGTTCAGCTTTGTGGTCCATGTTTGTTCTGTTTCTATTAATATGAATATAATTGATGAATGAGGCTGGGTTTCACTGAGGTTAAGCTTTGTGATCAATGTTGGTTCTGTTTATACTAATATGCATATAATTGATGAATGAGTCTGGGTTTCAAAGAGGTTAAACTAATTGATCAATGGTGGTTCTGTTTATATTAATATGAATATAATTGATGAATAAGAGTGGGTTTCAATGAGGTTAAACTCATTGATCAATTTTGGTTCTGTTTATATTAATATGAATATAACTGATGAATGAGGCTGGGTTTCAATGAGGTTCAGCTTTGTGATCAATGTTGGTTCTGTTTATATTAATATGAATATAATTGATGAATGAGGCTGGGTTTCACTGAGGTTCAGCTTTGTGATCAATGTTGGTTCTGTATATATTTATAAGAATATAATTAATGAATGAGGCTGTTTTTCAATGAGGTTAAACTCATTGATCGATGTTGGTTCTGTTTATAATAATATGAATATAACTGATGAATGAGGCTGGGTTTCAATGAGGTTCAGCTTTGTGATCAATGTTGGTTCTGTTTATATTAATATGAATATAACTGATGAATGAGGCTGGGTTTCACTGAGGTTCAGCTTTGTGATCAATGTTGGTTCTGTATATATTTATATGAATATAATTAATGAATGAGGCTGTTTTTCAAAGAAGTTAAACTCATTGATCAATGTTGGTTCTGTTTATATTAATATGAATATAATTGATGTATGAGGCTGGGTTTCACTGAGGTTCAGCTTTGTGATCAATGTTGGTTCTGTTTATATGAATATGAATATAATTGAGGAATGAGGCTGGGTTTCACTGAGGTTAAACTCATTGATCAATGTTGGTTCTGTTTATATTACTATGAATATAACTGATGAATGAGGCTGGGTTTCACTGAGGTTCAGCTTTGTGGTCAATGTTGGTTCTGTTTATATTAATATGAATATAATTGATGAATGAGGCTGGGTTTCACTGAGGTTAAACTCATTGATCAATGTTGGTTCTGTTTATATTTATATGAATATAATTGATGAATAAGAGTGGGTTTCAATGAGGTTAAACTCATTGATCAATGTTGGTTCTGTTTATATTAATATGAATATAACTGATGAATGAGGCTGGGTTTCAATGAGGTTCAGCTTTGTGATCAATGTTGGTTCTGTTTATATTAATATGAATATAATTGATGAATGAGGCTGGGTTTCACTGAGGTTCAGCTTTGTGATCAATGTTGGTTCTGTTCATATTAATATGAATATAATTGATGAATGAGGCTGGGTTTCACTGAGGTTAAACTCATTGATCAATGTTGGTTCTGTTTATATTTATATGAATATAATTGATTAATAAGGCTGGGTTTCAATGAGGTTAAACTCATTGATCAATGTTGGTTCTGTTTATACTAATATGAATATAATTGAGGAATGAGGCTGCTTTTCACTGAGGTTAAACTCATTGATCAATGTTGGTTCTGTTTATATTAATATCAATATAACTGATGAATGAGGCTGCTTTTCACTGAGGTTCAGCTTTGTGATCAATGTTGGTTCTGTTTTTATTAATATGAATATAATTGATGAATAAGGCTGGGTTTCAATGAGGTTAAACTCATTGATCAATGTTGGTTCTGTTTATACTAATATGAATATAATTGAGGAATGAGGCTGCGTTTCACTGAGGTTAAACTCATTGATCAATGTTGGTTCTGTTTATATTAATATGAATATAATTGATGAATGAGGCTGGGTTTCACTGAGGTTCAGCTTTGTGATCAATGTTGGTTCTGTTTATATGAATATGAATATAATTGAGGAATGAGGCTGGGTTTCACTGAGGTTAAACTCATTGATCAATGTTGGTTCTGTTTATATTAATATGAATAAAATTGAGGATTGAGGCTGCTTGTCACTGAGGTTAAACTCATTGATCAATGTTGGTTCTGTTTATATTAATATGAATATAATTGATGAATGAGGCTGGGTTTCACTGAGGTACAGCTTTGTGATCAATGTTGGTTCTGTTTATATTAATATGAATATAATTGATGAATGAGGCTGGGTTTCACTGAGGTTCAGCTTTGTGGCCAATGTTTGTTTCTATTAATATGAATATAATTGATGAATGAGGCTGGGTTTCACTGAGGTTCAGCTTTGTGGTCCATGTTTGCTCAGTTTCTATTAATATGAATATAATTGATGAATGAGGCTGGGTTTCACTGAGGTTAAACTCATTGATCAATGTTGGTTCTGTTTATATTAATATGAATAAAATTGAGGAATGAGGCTGCTTTTCACTGAGGTTAAACTCATTGATCAATGTTGGTTCTGTTTATATTAATATGATTATAATTGATGAATGAGGCTGGGTTTCACTGAGGTTATGCTTTGTGGCCAATGCTGGTTCTGTTTCTATTAATATGAATATAATTGATGAATGAGGCTGGGTTTCACTGAGGTTCAGCTTTGTGGTCCATGTTTGCTCTGTTTCTATTAATATGAATATAATTGATGAATGAGGCTGGGATTCACTGAGGTTAAGCTTTGTGATCAATGTTGGTTCTGTTTATACTAATATGAATATAATTGATGAATGAGTCTGGGTTTCAAAGAGGTTAAACTAATTGATCAATGTTGGTTCTGTTTATATTAATATGAATATAATTGATGAATAAGAGTGGGTTTCAATGAGGTTAAACTCATTGATCAATTTTGGTTCTGTTTATATTAATATGAATATAACTGATGAATGAGGCTGGGTTTCAATGAGGTTCAGCTTTGTGATCAATGTTGGTTCTGTTTATATTAATATGAATATAACTGATGAATGAGGCTGGGTTTCACTGAGGTTAAACTAATTGATCAATGTTGGTTCTTTTTATATTAATATGAATATAATTGATGAATAAGAGTGGGTTTCAATGAGGTTAAACTCATTTATCAATGTTGGTTCTGTTTATATTAATATGAATATAACTGATGAATGAGGCTGCTTTTCACTGAGGTTTAGCTTTGTGATCAATGTTGGTTCTGTTTATATTAATATGAATATAATTGATGAATGAGGCTGGGTTTCACTGAGGTACAGCTTTGTGATCAATGTTGGTTCTGTTTATATTAATATGAATATAATTGAGGAATGAGGCTGGGTTTCACTGAGGTTCAGCTTTGTGGCCAATGTTTTGTTTCTATTAATATGAATATAATTGATGAATGAGGCTGGGTTTCACTGAGGTTAAACTCATTGATCAATGTTGGTTCTGTTTATATTAATATGAATAAAATTGAGGAATGAGGCTGCTTTTCACTGAGGTTAAACTCATTGATCAATGTTGTTTCTGTTTATATTAATATGAATATAATTGATGAATGAGGCTGGGTTTCAATGAGGTTCAGCTTTGTGATCAATGTTGGTTCTGTTTATATTAATATGATATAATTGAGGAATGAGGCTGGGTTTCACTGAGGTTAAACTCATTGATCAATGTTGGTTCTTTTTATACTAATATGAATATAATTGATGAATGAGTCTGGGTTTCAAAGAGGAAAAACTAATTGATCAATGTTGGTTCTGTTTATATTAATATGATATAATTGAGGAATGAGGCTGGGTTTCACTGAGGTTAAACTAATTGATCAATGTTGGTTCTGTTTATACTAATATGAATATAATTGAGGAATGAGGCGGCGTTTCACTGACGTTAAACTCATTGATCAATGTTGCTTCTGTTTATATTAATATGAATAAAATTGATGAATGAGGCTGGGTTTCACTGAGGTTCAGCTTTGTGATCAATGTCGGTTCTGTTTATATTAATATGAATATAATTGATGAATTAGGCTGGGTTTCACTGAGGTTCAGCTTTGTGGTCAATGCTTGTTCTGTTTATATTAATATGAATATAATTGATGAATGAGGCTGGGTCTCACTGAGGTTCAGCTTTGTGGTCCATGTTTGTTCAGTTTCTATTTATATGAATATAATTGATGAATGAGGCTGGGTTTCACTGAGGTTAAACTCATTGATCAATGTTGGTTCTGTTTATATTAATATGAATAAAATTGAGGAATGAGGCTGCTTTTCACTGAGGTTAAACTCATTGATCAATGTTGGTTCTGTTTATATTAATATGAATATAATTGATGAATGAGGCTGGGTTTCACTGAGGTTCAGCTCTGTGGTCCATGTTTGTTCTGTTTCTATTAATATGAATATAATTGATGAATGAGGCTGGGTTTCACTGAGGTTAAGCTTTGTGATCAATGTTGGTTCTGTTTATACTAATATGAATATAATTGATGAATGAGTCTGGGTTTCAAAGAGGTTAAACTAATTGATCAATGTTGGTTCTGTTTATATTAATATGAATATAACTGATGAATGAGGCTGGGTTTCAATGAGGTTCAGCTTTGTGATCAATGTTGGTTCTTTTTATATTAATATGAATATAACTGATGAATGAGGCTGGGTTTCACTGAGGTTCAGCTTTGTTATCAATGTTGGTTCTGTATATATTTATATGAATATAATTAATGAATGAGGCTTTTTTCAAAGAAGTTAAACTCATTGATCAATGTTGGTTCTGTTTATATTAATATGAATATAATTGATGTATGAGGCTGGGTTTCACTGAGGTTCAGCTTTGTGATCAATGTTGCTTCTGTTTATATTAATATGAATACAATTGAGGAATGAGGCTGGGTTTCACTGAGGTTAAACTCATTGATCAATGTTGGTTCTGTTTATACTAATATGAATATAATTGATGAATGAGTCTGGGTTTCAAAGAGGTTAAACTAATTGATTAATGTTGGTTCTGTTTATATTAATATGATATAATTGAGGAATGAGGCTGGGTTTCACTGAGGTTAAACTAATTGATCAATGTTGGTTCTGTTTATACTAATATGAATATAATTGAGGAATGAGGCGGCGTTTCACTGACGTTAAACTCATTGATCAATGTTGCTTCTGTTTATATTAATATGAATAAAATTGATGAATGAGGCTGGGTTTCACTGAGGTTCAGCTTTGTGATCAATGTCGGTTCTGTTTATATTAATATGAATATAATTGATGAATGAGGCTGGGTTTCACTGAGGTTCAGCTTTGTGGTCAATGCTTGTTCTGTTTATATTAATAAGAATATAATTGATGAATGAGGCTGTGTTTCACTGAGGTTCAGCTTTGTGGTCCATGTTTGTTCAGTTTCTATTAATATGAATATAATTGATGAATGAGGCTGGGTTTCACTGAGGTTAAACTCATTGATCAATGTTGGTTCTGTTTATATTAATATGAATAAAATTGAGGAATGAGGCTGCTTTTCACTGAGGTTAAACTCATTGATCAATGTTGGTTCTGTTTATATTAATATGAATATAATTGATGAATGAGGCTGGGTTTCACTGAGGTTCAGCTTTGTGGCCAATGCTGGTTCTGTTTCTATTAATATGAATATAATTGATGAATGAGGCTGGGTTTCACTGAGGTTCAGCTTTGTGGTCCATGTTTGTTCTGTTTCTATTAATATGAATATAATTGATGAATGAGGCTGGGTTTCACTGAGGTTAAGCTTTGTGATCAATGTTGGTTCTGTTTATACTAATATGAATATAATTGATGAATGAGTCTGGGTTTCACTGAGGTTAAACTAATTGATCAATGTTGGTTCTGTTTATATAAATATGATATAATTGAGGAATGAGGCTGGGTTTCACTGAGGTTAATCTAATTGATCAATGTTGGTTCTGTTTATACTAATATGAACATAATTGAGGAATGAGGCGGCGTTTCACTGACGTTAAACTCATTGATCAATGTTGCTTCTGTTTATATTAATATGAATAAAATTGATGAATGAGGCTGGGTTTCACTGAGGTTCAGCTTTGTGATCAATGTCGGTTCTGTTTATATTAATATGAATATAATTGATGAATGAGGCTGGGTTTCACTGAGGTTCAGCTTTGTGGTCAATGCTTGTTCTGTTTATATTAATATGAATATAATTGATGAATGAGGCTGGGTTTCACTGAGGTTCAGCTTTGTGGTCCATGTTTGTTCAGTTTCTATTAATATGAATATAATTGATGAATGAGGCTGGGTTTCACTGAGGTTAAACTCATTGATCAATGTTGTTTCTGTTTATATTAATATGAATAAAATTGAGGAATGAGGCTGCTTTTCACTGAGGTTAAACTCATTGATCAATGTTGGTTCTGTTTATATTAATATGAATATAATTGATGAATGAGGCTGGGTTTCACTGAGGTTCAGCTTTGTGGCCAATGCTGGTTCTGTTTCTATTAATATGAATATAATTGATGAATGAGGCTGGGTTTCACTGAGGTTAAGCTTTGTGATCAATGTTGGTTCTGTTTATACTAATATGAATATAATTGATGAATGAGTATGGGTTTCAAAGAATGAAACCCGACTGAAATCTTGCAGCCGAACACCTCCGCTTCCGCTTTTGATGGTATATATTCGGGCATTCGAACCTTTTCTTACCAGCTTTTTACAAACCATGGTAGGACTTTCACACCTTCTTGTAGCCGAACAACTCAGCTCCCCCTATTTATTGTGTACAGTCGGGTATTTTAACCTTTTCTTACCCGCTTTTTATCAACTATGGTCGGACATTCAAACCTTCTTGTAGCCAAAAACCTCCGCTCCCTCTTTTGATCATACATTGTCGGGCATTCGCACCTTATCTTACCCGCTTTTTACAAACTATAGTCAGACATTCACACCTTGGTGCTGAACCACCTCAGCTCCCTGTTTTGATCATGTATGGTCTAGCAATACTACCTTTTCTTACCCGTTTGTGAGTAATTATGGCTGGACATTCACACCTACTTGCAGTCGAACAGCTCTGCTCCCGCTTTTGATTATGTTTGGTTGGATATTCGAACCTTTTCTTAACTGCTTTTTACAAACTTTGGTCGGACACTCACACCTTCTTGCAGCCGAACACCTCCGCTTCCGCTTTTGATGGTATATATTCGGGCATTCGAACCTTTTCTTAGCAGCTTTTTACAAACCATGGTTGGACTTTCACACCTTCTTGTAGCCGAACAACTCCGCTACCGCTATTGATTGTGTACAGTCGGGTATTTTAACCTTTTCTTACCCGCTTTTTACCAACTATGGTTGGACATTCACACCGTCTTACAGCGGAACACCTCCGCTCCCGCTTTTGATGGTGTATTGTCAGGCATTTGAACCTTTTCTTACCCGCTTTTTACAAACTATGGTCGGACATTCAAACCTTCTTGTAGCCAAAAACCTCCGCTCCCTCTTTTGATCATACGTTGTCGGGCATTCGCACCTTTTCTTACCCGTTTTTTACAAACCATGGTCGGACTTTCAAACCTTCTTGTAGCCCAACACATCCACTCCTGCTTTTGATGATGTATGTTTGGGCATTCGCACCTTTTCTTACCCATTTTTCAGTAATTATGGGTGGACATTCACACCTTCTTGCAGCTGAACACCTCCTCTCCCGCTTATGATGGTGTATAGTCGGGCTTTCAAGCCTTTTCTTACCCGGTTTTTACAAATTATAGTTGGACATTCAGACCTTCTTACAGCCGAAAACATCCACTCCCTCTTTTGATCATACATTGTCGGGCATTAGCACCTTTTTTTACCCGCTTTTTACAAACCATAGTCGGACTTTCACATCTTTTAGTAGCCGAACAACTCCGCTCCCGCTATTGATTGTGTACAGTCGGGTATTTTAACCTTTTCTTACCCGCTTTTTACCAACTATGGTCGGACATTCACACCTTCTTACAGCGGAACACCTCCGCTCCCTCTTTTGATGGTGTATATTCGGGCAGTCAAACCTTTTCTTACCTGCTTTTTACAAACTATGGTCAGACATTCAACCCTTCTTGGAGCCGAACACATCCACTCTTGCTTTTGATTATGTATAGTTTGGCATTCGCACCTTTTCTTACCCATTTTTCAGTAATTATGGGTGTACATTCACACCTTCTTGCAGCCGAACACCTCCGCTCCCTCTTTTGATCATACATTTTCGGGCATTCGCACCTTTTCTTACCCGCTTTTTACAAACCATGGTCGGACTTTCACACCTTTTAGTAGCCGAACAACTCCGCACCCGCTACTGATTGTGTACAGTCGGGTATTTTAACCTTTTCTTACCCGTTTTTTACCAACTATGGTCGGACATTCACACCTTCTTACAGCGGAACACCTCCGCTCCCTCCTTTGATGGTGTATGTTTGGGCATTCGAACCTTTTCTTACCCGCTTTTTACAAACTATGGTCAGACGTTCAAACCTTCTTGTAGCCGAACATATCCACTCCTGCTTTTGATGATGTATGGTTTGGCATTCGAACCTACTTGTTGCCCGCTTTTCATTAATTATGGGTGGACATTCACACCTTGTCTCAGCCAAACACCTCCGCTCCCTGTTTTGATCATGTATGGTTTGACATTCGCACCTTTGCTTACCTTCTTTTTATACTGATTGCTCAAGATTAAGTTGTTCTTTCTCAAACTACAAAATTTTTTTAATTGTTGAAACTTGATTTGAAGTGGATAAATAAGGAAGACAAACAGTTTTAAGTCAGGCTGATAGCAATTAATTTTATAGCAAAATCTGTATTTCGTCATTTGTCGAGAGATGCTTATTGCTGAAGAAGTTCTTTCTCATTCTACAAAGTACAACGTTGTTTATCATTGAAACTTGATTAGACATGAATAAATATGAAGGACAAAGCAGTCTTAACTTGGTTTGAGTTAAGGAATTCGTTTTATAGGAGAATCCGAATTCGTGCATAACGTAAAATAGAGCTTATTTTCGGATTCCTAAAGAATGAGTCTGGTTCTTTCTCATAATACAAAGTTTGTTGTTTATTGTTGAAATAACAGTTAGGTCCTTAAGATATCAACAGGCTGTATAAAGCTACAACCGTTGCGGCTGTGTGTTTGTGCCAAATGCGCAAAACCCATCCGCGCTTCCCAAAATTGGAGTGAGTACTCATAAATCACGTGAATAACATGAATAAACGTTTTTACTGCATTTTGTTGTGTTTTATACGTTCTATGCTGTCATTTCTATCTTCTCCTATTGGCAAGGCAAGGCAGAGTGCTCGCAACTGTGTCCTGTGCAGTAGCCGTGATATCTGTAATTGCAATTATTACTTTTGCATATGATGACAGCGTGCAAAAGACGCATGGGCTCTGTGGAGAGCTCCGCTCCAGCTGGCTGCTGTGACAGCTCACTGACACTGTATTTCTGCTTAATCAGTTTCAGTCTCGCCAGAGTTACATTAATATCTGTATTTTTATATTTGAAATTCAGGGGATTTTGATAATAGATTATTAAAGTTTGTTTGCGAGGCTGTGGCCTCTGCATGTGCAAAGCTTGTGCGCCAAACTTTGCGCCGGCATATCATTAGTGCAAAATGTTTTGGGTAAAAAATAGGCTATTAAAAGGAACTGTCGGAATGGCGGTATGTTAAAAAAAACAAAAAACATACCGCCATTCCGACCATAGGAGGAAAAAAGTGTCGGAATGGTGGGACGTTTGATAAAAAATTAAGTGTCGCCATTCCGACAATTGGAGACCCATGTCGGAATGGCGAGATGTCGGAATGGCAGCATGTAACCATGATGAAGGAGAGACCATTTGAGCAGCCCAGCCATTTCGCAGCACAGGGACAGCAATCCAAGTTACAGGATCTCCCACGTGGTATCACCTGTCACATTGTGTCAAGGCATCAAAAGAAGAAAAAATCACCAAACTCAAGGACAAAAAGACAAAGACTCCGGTGAACGAAGACAGAGGACTGACAAACCAGAAATACAAAAGGATTCTCGATATCAAGATCCAGAAGAAGAGGCTAACAATGCCACGAACACTTACGATGCTGGGAATGATGCCAGCAATGAACAGAGAAGAAGATTCAGTGTCATCAATCTGCATTACGTGCCTCTAATGAGGGGGTGAATATAGAATCCTCAACGATTACAACGTCTCTGGGAACTGTGACAACAACAAGGTTTAAACCATTTTGATATATATTGTAACCTATTGTCTAAGGAATAGTGCTGAAAATGAGGTAAATCTAATCCACCACTGTCCTTGGTCTTCTGTAGGGTTTTTAAACTAATACGTGGTGGTTTGTTTTTCCACAGAAATTTGGAGATGCATGAATCTAGTGACTTAAACCAAGTAGCAGATGGTTTTATGGGGATCATTGAGAACAAATAGTTAACTTTTGGTAGTATCATCATTTTAATGGATGTAACTCTCCCCATAAGTGATATAGGTAAGGACTTCCAACGAGAGATCGTCCTCTACTGTCTTTAATAATTGCACATAATTTAGCTTTGTTAGCTCTGAGAGCCTGGAGGAAATGTTTATGCCTAAATATCTAATATTTCCTGACTGTAAAGTGATCGCAGGTATATTATGGACCCTACAGTTAATGGGCAGAACTGTGGTCTTAGACCAGTTGATAGAGTAGTCAGAAAGTGCTGAGAATTTATTTATGAGTGTGATCGTGTGACTGAGAGACGTCTGTGAGTTCTGAAGGAAAAGTAATACATCATCAGCATAAAGACTTATTTTATGCTCAATATTTTGGGATTAATTACTCACAAACGGGTAAGAAAAGGTAGTATTGCCAGACCATACATGATCAAAACATGGAGCGGAGGTGGTTCAGCTGCAAGGTGTGAATGTCTGACTATAGTTTGTAAAAAGCGGGTAAGATAAGGTGCGAATGCCCGACAATGTATGATCAAAAGAGGGAGCGGAGGGTTTTGGCTACAAGAAGGTTTGAATGTCCGACCATAGTTTGTAAAAAGCGGGTAAGAAAAGGTTACCATACATCATCAAAAGCAGGAGTGGATGTGTTCGGCTACAAGAAGATTTGAATGTCCATCAATAATTGCTTTAAAACATGAAAGAAAATTTTCGAATATCAAACCGCACATGATCATAAGCGGGAGAGGAGTTGTTCAGCTGCAAGAAGGTGTGAATGTCCACCCATAATTACTGAAAAATGGGTAAGAAAAGGTGAAAATGCCCAACCATACATCATCAAAAGCAGGAGTGGATGTGTTCGGCTACAAGAAAGTTTGAATGTCCGACCATAGTTTGTAAAAAGCGGGTAAGAAAAGGTTTGAATGCCCGAACATAGACCATCAAAAGAGGGAGCGGAGGTGTTCCGCTGTAAGAAGGTGTAAATGTCCGACCATAGTTGGTAAAAAACGGGTAAGAAAAGGTTAAAATACCCGACTGTACACAATCAATAGGGGGAGCGGAGTTGTTTGGCTACAAGTAGGTGTGAATGTCAGATCATAATTTGCAAAAAGCTGATGAGAAAGGGTGAGAATGCCCGGCTATACACCATCAAATGCAGGAGCGGAAGTGTTCGGCTGTGAGTAGGTGTGAATGTCCAACCATAATTGCTGAAAAATGTGTTAGAAGAGACTAGAATGCCGGACAAGACATCATCAAATGCGGGAGCGGAGTTGTTCGGCTGTGAGTAGGTGTGAATCTCCGAGCATAGTTTGTAAAAAGGGGGTAAGAATAGGTTCGAATGCCCGAACATACACTATCAAAACAGGGAGCTGAGGTGGCTCAGCTGCAAGGTGTGAATGTCTGACTATAGTTTGTAAATAAGGTGCGAATGCCCAACAATGTATAATCAAAAGAGGGAGCGGAGGTTTTCGGCTACAAGAAGGTTTGAATAGCTTGTTTGCTTTAAAACAAGTATTCCCCATTTTCTATCCCTTCAGTAGCCAACCAGTTTGTATGGAGTACACTGGAGCAACTTGACTGATCAGTAAAACACTGCTTTTGTTGTCACCGCAAGGCTTCCCCCGTCGGTTGTTTCACTGAGACACTACTGAGTAACTATAACTCAACATTAGTATAAACAGAACCAACATTGATCAATGAGTTTAACCTCACTGAAACCCAGCCTTATTCATCAATTATATTCATATAAATATAAACAGAACCAACATTGATCAATGAGTTTAACGTCAGTGAAACGCCGCCTCATTCCTCAATTATATTCATATTAGTATAAACAGAACCAACATTGATCAATTAGTTTAACCTCAGTGAAACCCAGCCTCATTCCTCAATTATATCATATTAATATAAACAGAACCAACATTAATCAATTAGTTTAACGTCTTTGAAACCCAGACTCATTCATCAATTATATTCATATTAGTATAAACAGAACCAACATTGATCAATGAGTTTAACCTCAGTGAAACCCAGCCTCATACATCAATTATATTCATATTAATATAAACAGAACCAACATTGATCGATGAGTTTAACTTCTTTGAAAAAAGCCTCATTCATTAATTATATTCATATAAATATATACAGAACCAACATTGATCACAAAGCTGAACCTCAGTGAAACCCAGCCTCATTCATCAGTTATATTCATATTAATATAAAAAGAACCAACATTGATCACAAAGCTGAACCTCATTGAAACCCAGCCTCATTCATCAGTTATATTCATATTAATATAAACAGAACCAACATTGATCAATTAGTTTAACCTCTTTGAAACCCAGACTCATTCATCAATTATATTCATATTAGTATAAACAGAACCAACATTGATCACAAAGCTTAACCTCAGTGAAACCCAGCCTCATTCATCAATTATATTCATATTAATAGAAACAGAACAAACATGGACCACAAAGCTGAACCTCAGTGAAACCCAGCCTCATTCATCAAATATATTCATATTAATAGAAACAGAACCAGAATTGGCCACAAAGCTGAACCTCAGTGAAACCCAGCCTCATTCATCAATTATATTCATATTAATATAAACAGAACCAACATTGATCAATGAGTTTAACCTCAGTGAAAAGCAGCCTCATTCCTCAATTTTATTCATATTAATATAAACAGAACCAACATTGATCAATGAGTTTAACCTCAGTGAAACCCAGCCTCATTCATCAATTATATTCATATTAATAGAAACTGAACAAACATGGACCACAAAGCTGAACCTCAGTGAAACCCAGCCTCATTCATCAATTATATTCATATTAATATAAACAGAACCAACATTGATAAATGAGTTTAACCTCATTGAAACCCACTCTTATTCATCAATTATATTCATATTAATATAAACAGAAACAACATTGATCAATGAGTTTAACCTCACTGAAACCCAGCCTCATTCCTCAATTATATCATATTAATATAAACAGAACCAACATTGATCAATTAGTTTAACCTCAGTGAAACCCAGCCTCATTCCTCAATTATATCATATTAATATAAACAGAACCAACATTGATCAATTAGTTTATCCTCTTTGAAACCCAGACTCATTCATCAATTATATTCATATTAGTATAAACAGAACCAACATTGATCAATGAGTTTAACCTCAGTGAAACCCAGCCTCATTCCTCAATTATATCATATTAATATAAACAGAACCAACATTGATCACAAAGCTGAACCTCATTGAAACCCAGCCTCATTCATCAATTATATTCATATTAATATAAACAGAAACAACATTGATCAATGAGTTTAACCTCAGTGAAACCCAGCCTCATTCATCAATTATATTCATATTAATATAAACAGAACCAACATTGATCAATGAGTTTAACCTCAGTGAAAAGCAGCCTCATTCCTCAATTTTATTCATATTAATATAAACAGAACCAACATTGATCAATGAGTTTAACCTCAGTGAAACCCAGCCTCATTCATCAATTATATTCATATTAATAGAAACTGAACAAACATGGACCACAAAGCTGAACCTCAGTGAAACCCAGCCTCATTCATCAATTATATTCATATTAATATAAACAGAACCAACATTGATAAATGAGTTTAACCTCATTGAAACCCACTCTTATTCATCAATTATATTCATATTAATATAAACAGAAACAACATTGATCAATGAGTTTAACCTCACTGAAACCCAGCCTCATTCCTCAATTATATCATATTAATATAAACAGAACCAACATTGATCAATTAGTTTAACCTCAGTGAAACCCAGCCTCATTCCTCAATTATATCATATTAATATAAACAGAACCAACATTGATCAATTAGTTTATCCTCTTTGAAACCCAGACTCATTCATCAATTATATTCATATTAGTATAAACAGAACCAACATTGATCAATGAGTTTAACCTCAGTGAAACCCAGCCTCATTCCTCAATTATATCATATTAATATAAACAGAACCAACATTGATCACAAAGCTGAACCTCATTGAAACCCAGCCTCATTCATCAATTATATTCATATTAATATAAACAGAAACAACATTGATCAATGAGTTTAACCTCAGTGAAACCCAGCCTCATTCATCAATTATATTCATATTAATATAAACAGAACCAACATTGATCAATGAGTTTAACCTCAGTGAAAAGCAGCCTCATTCCTCAATTTTATTCATATTAATATAAACAGAACCAACATTGATCAATGAGTTTAACCTCAGTGAAACCCAGCCTCATTCATCAATTATATTCATATTAATAGAAACTGAACAAACATGGACCACAAAGCTGAACCTCAGTGAAACCCAGCCTCATTCATCAATTATATTCATATTAATATAAACAGAACCAACATTGATAAATGAGTTTAACCTCATTGAAACCCACTCTTATTCATCAATTATATTCATATTAATATAAACAGAAACAACATTGATCAATGAGTTTAACCTCACTGAAACCCAGCCTCATTCCTCAATTATATCATATTAATATAAACAGAACCAACATTGATCAATTAGTTTAACCTCAGTGAAACCCAGCCTCATTCCTCAATTATATCATATTAATATAAACAGAACCAACATTGATCAATTAGTTTATCCTCTTTGAAACCCAGACTCATTCATCAATTATATTCATATTAGTATAAACAGAACCAACATTGATCAATGAGTTTAACCTCAGTGAAACCCAGCCTCATTCCTCAATTATATCATATTAATATAAACAGAACCAACATTGATCACAAAGCTGAACCTCATTGAAACCCAGCCTCATTCATCAATTATATTCATATTAATATAAACAGAAACAACATTGATCAATGAGTTTAACCTCAGTGAAACCCAGCCTCATTCATCAATTATATTCATATTAATAGAAACTGAGCAAACATGGACCACAAAGCTGAACCTCAGTGAAACCCAGCCTCATTCATCAATTATATTCATATTAATAGAAACAAAACATTGGCCACAAAGCTGAACCTCAGTGAAACCCAGCCTCATTCATCAATTATATTCATATTAATATAAACAGAACCAACATTGATTACAAAGCTGTACCTCAGTGAAACCCAGCCTCATTCATCAATTATATTCATATTAATATAAACAGAACCAACATTGATCAATGAGTTTAACCTCAGTGACAAGCAGCCTCAATCCTCAATTTTATTCATATTAATATAAACAGAACCAACATTGATCAATGAGTTTAACCTCAGTGAAACCCAGCCTCATTCCTCAATTATATTCATATTCATATAAACAGAACCAACATTGATCACAAAGCTGAACCTCAGTGAAACCCAGCCTCATTCATCAATTATATTCATATTAATATAAACAGAACCAACATGGACCACAAAGCTGAACCTCAGTGAAACCCAGCCTCATTCATCAATTATATTCATATTAATATAAACAGAACAAGTATTGACCACAAAGCTGAACCTCAGTGAAACCCAGCCTCATTCATCAAATATATTCATACTAATATAAACAGAACCGACATTGATCACAAAGCTGAACCTCAGTGAAAAGCAGCCTCATTCATCAGTTATATTGATATTAATATAAACAGAAGCAACATTGATCAATGAGTTTAACGTTAGTGAAACGCCGCCTCATTCCTCAATTATATTCATATTAGTATAAACAGAACCAACATTGATCAATTAGTTTAACCTCAGTGAAACCCAGCCTCATTCCTCAATTATATCATATTAATATAAACAGAACCAACATTGATCAATTAGTTTAACCTCTTTGAAACCCAGACTCATTCATCAATTATATTCATATTAGTATAAACAGAACCAACATTGATCAATGAGTTTAACCTCAGTGAAACCCAGCCTCATTCCTCAATTATATCATATTAATATAAACAGAAACAACATTGATCAATGAGTTTAACCTCAGTGAAAAGCAGCCTCATTCCTCAATTTTATTCATATTAATATAAACAGAACCAACATTGATCAATGAGTTTAACCTCAGTGAAACCCAGCCTCATTCCTCAATTGTATTCATATTAATATAAACAGAAGCAACATTGATCACAAAGCTGAACCTCAGTGAAACCCAGCCTCATACATCAATTATATTCATATTAATATAAACAGAACCAACATTGATCAATGAGTTTAACTTCTTTGAAAAACAGCCTCATTCATTAATTATATTCATATAAATATATACAGAACCAACATTGATCACAAAGCTTAACCTCAGTGAAACCCAGCCTCATTCATCAATTATATTCATATTAATAGAAACAGAACAAACATGGACCACAAAGCTGAACCTCAGTGAAACCCAGCCTCATTCATCAATTATATTCATATTAATAGAAACAGAACCAGCATTGGCCACAAAGCATAACCTCAGTGAATCACAGCCTCATTCATCAATTATATTCATATTAATATAAACAGAACCAACATTGATCAATGAGTTTAACCTCAGTGAAAAGCAGCCTCATTCCTCAATTTTATTCATATTAATATAAACAGAACCAACATTGATCACAAAGCTTAACCTCAGTGAAACCCAGCCTCATTCATCAATTATATTCATATTAATAGAAACTGAGAAAACATGGACCACAAAGCTGAACCTCAGTGAAACCCAGCCTCATTCATCAATTATGTTCATATTAATAGAAACAAAACATTGGCCACAAAGCTGAACCTCAGTGAAACCCAGCCTCATTCATCAATTATATTCATATTAATATAAACAGAACCAACATTGATCACAAAGCTGTACCTCAGTGAAACCCAGCCTCATTCATCAATTATATTCATATTAATATAAACAGAACGAACATTGATCAATGAGTTTAACGTCAGTGACAAGCAGCCTCAATCCTCAATTATATTCATATTAATATAAACAGAACCAACATTGATCAATGAGTTTAACCTCAGTGAAACCCAGCCTCATTCCTCAATTATATTCATATTCATATAAACAGAACCAACATTGATCACAAAGCTGAACCTCAGTGAAACCCAGCCTCATTCATCAATTATATTCATATTAATATAAACAGAACCAACATTGATCAATGAGTTTAACCTCAGTGAAACGCAGCCTCATTCCTTAATTATATTCATATTAGTATAAACAGAACCAACATTGATCAATGAGTTTAACCTCATTGAAACCCAGCCTTATTCATCAATTATATTCATATTAATATAAACAGAACCAACATTGATCACAAAGCTGAACCTCAGTGAAAAGCAGCCTCATTCATCAGTTATATTGATATTAATATAAACAGAACCAACATTGATCAATTTGTTTAACCTCATTGAAACCCACTCTTATTCATCAATTATATTCATATTAATATAAACAGAACCAACATTGATCAATGAGTTTAACCTCAGTGAAACCCAGCCTCATTCATCAATTATATTCATATTAATATAAACAGAACCAACATTGACCACAAAGCTGAACCTCAGTGAAACCCAGCCTCATTCATCAATTATATTCATATTAATATAAACAGAAGCAACATTGATCACAAAGCTGAACCTCATTGAAACCCAGCCTCATTCATCAGTTATATTCATATTAATATAAACAGAACCAACATTGATCAATGAGTTTAACCTCATTGAAACCCACTCTTATTCATCAATTATATTCATATTAATATAAACAGAACCAACATTGATCAATGAGTTTAACCTCAGTGAAACCCAGCCTCATTCATCAATTATATTCATATTAATATAAACAGAACCAACATTGATCACAAAGCTGAACCTCAGTGAAAAGCAGCCTCATTCATCAATTATATTGATATTAATATAAACAGAACCAACATTGATCAATGAGTTTAACCTCAGTGAAACGCAGCCTCATTCCTCAATTATATTCATATTAGTATAAACAGAACCAACATTGATCAATGAGTTTAACCTCATTGAAACCCAGCCTTATTCATCAATTATATTCATATAAATATAAACAGAACCAACATTGATCAATGAGTTTAACCTCAGTGAAACCCAGCCTCATTCATCAATTATATTCATATTAATATAAACAGAACCAACATTGATCACAAAGCTGAACCTCAGTGAAACCCAATCTCATTCATCAATTATATTTATATGAATATAAACAGAACCAACATTGATCACAAAGCTGAACCTCAGTGAAACCCAGCCTCATTCATCAGTTATATTCATATTAATATAAAGAGAACCAACATTGATCAATGAGTTTAACCTCATTGAAACCCACTCTTATTCATCAATTATATTTATATAAATATAAACAGAACCAACATTGATCAATGAGTTTAACCTCAGTGAAACCCAGCCTCATTCTTCAATTATATTCATATTAATATAAACAGAACCAACATTGACCACAAAGCTGAACCTCAGTGAAACCCAGCCTCATTCATCAGTTATATTCATATTAATATAAACAGAACCAACATTGATCACAAAGCTGAACCTCATTGAAACCCAGTCTCATTCATCAGTTATATTCATATTATTATAAACAGAACCAACATTGATCAATGAGTTTAACCTCATTGAAAAACAGCCTCATTTATTAATTATAATCATATAAATATATACAGAACCAACATTGATCACAAAGCTGAACCTCAGTGAAACCCACCCTCATTCATCAATTATATTCATATTAATATAAACAGAACCAACATTGATCAATTAGTTTAACCTCAGTGAAACGCAGCCTCCTTCCTCAATTATATTCATATTAATATAAACAGAACCAACATTGATCACAATGCTGAACCTCAGTGAAACCCAGCCTCATTCATCAATTATATTCATATTAATATAAACAGAACCAACATTGATCAATTAGTTTAACCTCAGTGAAACGGAGCCTCATTCCTCAATTATATTCATATTAATATAAACAGAAGCAACATTGATCAATGAGTTTAACGTCAGTGAAACACAGCCTCATTCCTCAATTATATTCATATTAGTATTAACAGAACCAACATTGATCAATGAGTTTAACCTCAGTGAAACCCAGACTCATTCATCAATTATATTCATATTAGTATAAACAGAACCAACGTTGATCAATGACTTTAACCTCAGTGAAACCCAGCCTCATTCCTCAATTATATTCATATTCATATAAACAGAACCAACATTGATCACAAAGCTGAACCTCAGTGAAACCCAGCCTCATACATCAATTATATTCATATTAATATAAACAGAACCAACATTGATCAATGAGTTTAACTTCTTTGAAAAACAGCCTCATTCATTAATTATATTCATATAAATATATACAGAACCAACATTGATCACAAAGCTGAACCTCAGTGAAACCCAGCCTCATTCATCAGTTATATTCATATTAGTATAAACAGAACCAACATTGATCACAAAGCTGAACCTCATTGAAACCCAGCCTCATTCATCAGTTATATTCATATTATTATAAACAGAACCAACATTGATCAATGAGTTTAACCTCATTGAAAAACAGCCTCATTTATTAATTATAATCATATAAATATATACAGAACCAACATTGATCACAAAGCTGAACCTCAGTGAAACCCACCCTCATTCATCAATTTTATTCATATTAATATAAACAGAACCAACATTGATCAATTAGTTTAACCTCAGTGAAACGCAGCCTCCTTCCTCAATTATATTCATATTAATATAAACAGAACCAACATTGATCACAATGCTGAACATCAGTGAAACCCAGCCTCATTCATCAATTATATTCATATTAATATAAACAGAACCAACATTGATCACAACGCTGAACCTCAGTGAAACCCAGCCTCATTCATCAATTATATACATATTAATATAAACAGAACAAGCATTGGCCACAAAGCTGAACCTCAGTGAAACCCAGCCTCATTCATCAATTATATTCATATTAATATAAACAGAACCGACATTGATCACAAAGCTGAACCTCAGTGAAACCCAGCCTCATTCATCAATTTTATTCATATTAATATAAACAGAAACAACATTGATCAATGAGTTTAACCTCAGTGAAAAGCAGCCTCAATCCTCAATTTTATTCATGTTAATATAAACAGAACCTACATTGATACATGAGTTTAACCTCAGTGAAAAGCAGCCTCATTCCTCAATTTTATTCATGTTAATATAAACAGAAGCAACATTGATCAATGAGTTTAACGTCAGTGAAACACAGCCTCATTCCTCAATTATATTCATATTAGTATTAACAGAACAAACATTGATCAATGAGTTTAACCTCAGTGAAACCCAGCCTCATTCCTCAATTATATCATATTAATATAAACAGAACCAACATTGATCACAAAGCTGAACCTCATTGAAACCCAGCCTCATTCATCAATTATATTCATATTAATATAAACAGAAACAACATTGATCAATGAGTTTAACCTCAGTGAAAAGCAGCCTCAATCCTCAATTTTATTCATGTTAATATAAACAGAACCTACATTGATCAATGAGTTTAACCTCAGTGAAAAGCAGCCTCATTCCTCAATTTTATTCATATTAATATAAACAGAACCAACATTGATCAATGAGTTTAACCTCAGTGAAACCCAGCCTCATTCCTCAATTTTATTCATATTAATATAAACAGAAGCAACATTGATCACAAAGATGTACCTCAGTGAAACCCAGCCTCATACATCAATTATATTCATATTAATATAAACAGAACCAACATTGATCAATGAGTTTAACTTCTTTGAAAAACAGCCTCATTCATTAATTATATTCATATAAATATATACAGAACCAACGTTGATCACAAAGCTGAACCTCAGTGAAACCCAGCCTCATTCATCAATTATATTCATATTAATATAAACAGAACCAACATTGATCACAAAGCTGAACCTCATTGAAATCCAGCCTCATTCCTCAGTTATATTCATATTAATATAAACAGAACCAACATTGATCAATGAGTTTAACCTCATTGAAACCCACTCTTATTCATCAATTATATTCATATTAATATAAACAGAACCAACATTGATCAATGAGTTTAACTTCTTTGAAAAACAGCCTCATTCATTAATTATATTCATATAAATATATACAGAACCAACGTTGATCACAAAGCTGAACCTCAGTGAAACCCAGCCTCATTCATCAATTATATTCATATTAATATAAACAGAACCAACATTGACCACAAAGCTGAACCTCAGTGAAACCCAGCCTCATTCATCAGTTATATTCATAGTAATATAAACAGAACCAACATTGATCACAAAGCTTAACCTCTGTGAAACCCAGCCTCATTCATCAATTATATTCATATTAATATAAACAGAACCAACATTGATCACAAAGCTGAACCTCAGTGAAACCCAGCCTCATTCATCAATTATATTCATATTAATATAAACAGAACCAACATTGATCAATTAGTTTAACCTCTTTGAAACCCAGACTCATTCATCAATTATATTCATATTAGTATAAAGAGAACCAACATTGATCACAAAGCTTAACCTCAGTGAAACCCAGCCTCAATCATCAATTATATTCATATTAATATAAACAGAACCAAAATTGATCAATTAGTTTAACCTCAGTGAAACTTAGCCTTATTCCTCAATTATATTCATATTAATATAAACAGAACCAACATTGATCACAAAGCTGAACCTCAGTGAAACAAGCCTCATTCATCCATTATATACATATTAATATAAAAAGAACAAGCATTGACCACAAAGCTGAACCTCAGTGAAACCCAGCCTCATTCATCAATTATATTCATATTAATATAAACAGAACCGACATTGATCACAAAGCTGAACGTCAGTGAAACCCTGCCTCATTCCTCAATTTTATTCATATTAATATAAACAGAAGCAACATTGATCACAAAGATGAACCTCAGTGAAACCCAGCCTCATACATCAATTATATTCATATTAATATAAACAGAACCAACATTGATCAATGAGTTTAACTTCTTTGAAAAACAGCCTCATTCATTAATTATATTCATATAAATATATACAGAACCAACGTTGATCACAAAGCTGAACCTCAGTGAAACCCAGCCTCATTCATCAGTTATATTCATATTAATATAAACAGAACCAACATTGATCAATGAGTTTAACCTCATTGAAACCCACTCTTATTCATCAATTATATTCATATTAATATAAACAGAACCAACATTGATCAATGAGTTTAACTTCTTTGAAAAACAGCCTCATTCATTAATTATATTCATATAAATATATACAGAACCAACGTTGATCACAAAGCTGAACCTCAGTGAAACCCAGCCTCATTCATCAATTATATTCATATTAATATAAACAGAAACAACATTGATCAATGAGTTTAACCTCATTGAAAAGCAGCCTCATTCCTCAATTTTATTCATATTAATATAAACAGAACCAACATTGATCAATGAGTTTAACCTCAGTGAAACCCAGCCTCATTCCTCAATTTTATTCATATTAATATAAACAGAAGCAACATTGATCACAAAGCTGAACCTCAGTGAAACCCAGCCTCATACATCAATTATATTCATATTAATATAAACAGAACCAACATTGATCAATGAGTTTAACTTCTTTGAAAAACAGCCTCATTCGTTAATTATATTCATATAAATATATACAGAACCAACATTGATCACAAAGCTGAACCTCAGTGAAACCCAGCCTCATTCATCAATTTTATTCATATTAATATAAACAGAACCAACATTGATCAATGAGTTTAACATCAGTGAAACGCCGCCTCATTCCTCAATTAAGTTCATATTAGTATAAACAGAACCAACATTGATCAATTAGTTTAACCTCAGTGAAACCGCATTTTATAGATTATGGTTGGAAATTCTCAACCACTCTCATCCGAAGACCTCGCCTCCCACTTTTGTTAATATATTTGAACTTTAGTCGGACATTCACACCTTCTTTCAGCTGAACCACCTCCGCTCCCTGTTTTGATCATGTATTGACCGGCATTCTTACCTTTTCTAACACATTTTTCAGCAATTATGGTCGGAGATTCACACCTACTCACAGCCGAACAACTCCGCTCCCGGACAGCTCTTTTCTTAACTGCTTTTTTTAAAACTTTGGTTGGACGTTCATGTAACGGTTGTCATTCCACTTGCGTTTATTGTTGTTGTGTGTGGTATGTTGGCTACTTACCTTTATTAAGTATTTCCATTCCTCTGCAGCTTCTGTGAGTTAACCGTGTCTGACCAGCATTCTCGCGTGTGTTATACAGGTAAATGTGTATTTTGTTCATTGTGTATATGTCAGTATTGCGACGGATGCGCCCGAGCTTGTGTGAGTTAACCGTGTCTGACGAGCATTCTCGCGTGTGTTATACAGGAGAGAATAAACGGCCGGTGCAGGCGAAACCAACAAGTCTCAATTGCTAACAAAACACAACGCAGGTTATCATTAAAGAGAACTGAACCTACCAGTACCAAGGGCTGGCATGGTTACACTGGTGCCGTGACCCGTTTAGCTTCTTTCTTCGTCGAGTTGGGTCGTCGGGTCCGTCTATTCCTTTGAGCTGTTGCTGCGGGCAGAGCCAGGCCGCGCAGTTGAGCGCGCTGCGGCGAGATCAAAGACTGCTAGACAATCGGTGGCGGGAACGGAGTCCCATGTTCATTGGTCAAGTCTACGTCAACTGTCTGCGTCAGGTGTAGTCACACATTACACCACGTGGGGACAGAGTGGTGCGCTGCAGTTCGCGGCGGCTTTGAGGAGTGTGAGTGTGTCATTCTGGATGCAGCGATCTCCAGCAGCTTCGACTTTTAAATGGTGGTGTATCCTACTGATGACTGTATGGTTAGGCAGTCCAGGTTGTTAATGAACATTGTTGATATATTCAGAGTCGTTTGACTTAGTGTGAATATTTAAAAAAAAAAAAAAAAAAAGTTTTTTTTATTGATCATTGACTGTGTATATTTGAAGGTACTGTATTGTGTGTACATGATGGACAATAACATGTTTTTTGGAAGAGGGAGGGGTTCAGTGACATCTACCCCACTTCCTTGGGTCGGCAGGGGCAGAGCTACATTCTTGCTCTCTCCAGGGGCATCTACTCCAGGATTCAGTGTCAGGAACCTGGGAGGGGCTGATGGTGCTTCTGGGGACTTGTAGCATGATGGATGGCAAGCGCCAGTTCCGCCAGGGGGGGAAGCATCGAGCAATTACCTGGCTGGTGTGGCCACGCAGATTGGCCTCTCCATAGGTGAGACCATCGCTGCATGCCTGGAGTCTCGTTTGGGTAATGGGCTGGGGAATAGCTCTGTGGGTCCTGCTGGTAACACCGTTATAGATCCATCATTATTAAATGTAGTGATAAGATCTGAGGCTAAAGAGCCTGTTGGGTTTAAAGGCGATGGTCGTGATGGACACACTGTTTCAGGAGTGGGAGGAAATGATGATGGTGTACCTGAAGAAGAAGGGGGTTCCAGCTGCTGAACAGGCTGAGGAGGTGCTGAATAAGCTCAGTGGGAGGGCACGGGATGTCGTTAGAGTGGGCGTTCGTAGTAGGCCGCAAGTATCCCTGTCTGGAGGCCCAGAACCCATCTTTGAGATTCTGAAGCAGCACTTCAGCGACACAGTTTCTTCTGGAATGCCTCTGGCTGATTTTGTATGCCACATTACCGAAGGAGGGTGAGGATCCCTTTGATTACTGGCTACGACTAAACAGAGCAATGGACGTAACAGAGGACTGTCTTAAGAGACAGAGTAAGTCATTCGAGGGTTTGCCCCGTGTCTTGACGGCCATGTTCGTTAGACACTGCCCTGACCCAGAACTCTCACTGATTTTCAAATGTAAACCCCTGTCCCAGTGGTCTGTCACAGAGGTGCATGAGCGACTTGTGGAGCACTGTGGGGACAGTGCACGGGTGCCTCGAGTCAGAATGCTCACCCCAGCACCCACACACACTCACACATGAAGGGTTTTGGGGGCGTGTGTGTTCGGTGGGGTGTAGTGGATGGGGCCACGTAGGTGGTCCCCTTTGGTTGCACTCTGCAGTTCCCTGCCCCTGTTTTAATTTCACCTTAGACATTACTACTTATCAAACACACTCACACACACACATTAGGTCTTGGGGGGTGGTTACACTGAGTGGCATCTGGTGGGCGGGGCTCTTTGGGTATGTAGGCTGCCCAGAGTGCCGCGCTCCCAGTTCTACAAGTTTGGCTGCCCCTCAATTTTAATTGCTCACTATTAGAAAATATTGAAGAGCCAGAAGGGTGAGGGGAGGGGTCTTCTTCGCACACCCCTGCTTCCTGGTGTCTGCTCGGGGCAGGAGGGGCCAGGAGGATTAATTACTTGTTCTGCTGGTTCGGGGTCTGTGGTGGCTGGGGGGTTGCTGGCCTCCTGGTGTGCCCGCTGCACTACACCCCAGCAGAGTCGAGGGAGGTAGGATGTGTGGATGTGTGGATGTATGGGACGTGAAAGTGTGTGTGGTAATGATTGGGCCTGGATCTGGGACTTGCTGTCGCCTGGCCTGCCTGTGTTTCTCCCGATGGGGCATCAGCGTTGCCTCTCCCCACTGCTCGCGACTTCACCCACCTGTGGGCACGTCTTGACTCCCAGGGCACTTGGCCAGGGGCGCTGGGGCAGGCGCTGACCCACTTTGTGGCTGTCTGGGGCGCTTGGCCCTCCTGGGTATTGGGTGGGGCCTCTGCCGGGGGGTTTGGGGGCGCTCGGGCTCCTGGGGCCCAGGTCCAGTGCACGGCCCATGTCTGGGCGGCTGGGGCCTGGCGGGGTCGGTGGGCTGTTACCCCTGGTTCCCGGAGTGCCTCTGCCCTATGCTTATGGGGGCTCTTTCCGGGGGCTTCCTCTGCAGTCTTCTGGGTGGATGCGTGGTTGCCCCTGCGGTGGGCTGCCTGGGTTCTGTGCTCTGTGGGGGCTGCTGGTGGCCTGGGTCTTGTGGCCCTCTCTGCCTGCTTCTGATTGCTTGGGGGGGGGCTGTGGATTGTGGCCCTGTACGCTTATACACTCATAACTAAGCACGGTTATCATGTAGGTCCTGTGCCATGGGTGTTGCATGTTCTCACACACACACACACACATTCATTAGTCCAGTAGCATGGTCACTAAGCAGTTGATGTATTATCATGTCGTCTCAGGTCATCTATATCCACAGCTGTGTTGTATGCGATTGCCGCTTCTTGTGCTTGTTTTTGTTTGTTTGTGTGTTTGTTTTTTCTCTGCTTGTCTGCTTTCAGGTGCTCCTGGTGGCACTAAGGCTGGATTCCCCTCATAGGCCATGGATTGTTGTCTGTTTTGTTTTTTACAGGTGTAGCAGCTGGTTGTCTGGTTTTTGTTTCTATTTTTGTTCTGTTTCCTCTTCTTTCCTCTTCTTCTTTCCTTGTCCCCCGGTCCGGTTCAGTTCAGTTCATGTCATATATTGTAAACAGAAATAAATAAATGGGCATCAAGGGGAGCTTTACATTTATAAAACTTCCCTTGGCAAAACAAATCTGTTTGGCATCAAAGGTATTCAGACTACAATTCTTCTGACATAATGCTGAACAGGACAAGGGGAAAAAAAAGTAAAGAAGACAGTTCTGCCGAAAGCCAGGGATAGACCTGTTCTAAGTTCTATACTTTTTAAAAGGGGCGTGTTTATCAACTGTGGAATTAGAAGATTTACAAAAATGGTTAAGTGCTAGATCTTCATCTGGGATTTTAACAGTGTCATATAACTATTCAACAGATCAGTTAAAAAAAAGCCTGCTCATGGAGATGTTTCAGGATCTGGATACCAAGCGTGGACCTAATGTTTTCATTTTTGCAATTCTGATACAGGCTATTGAGCAGTGATAACTAACACCAAGTTCAGATACTGCGGATTTTCTACCTTTGATTTGTTAAGATTGAGCCAATCAGGGACAACCTTGAAGGATCTCTTTGGTTTTGTAGGATCAGTAATTACCTGAGAAAGGTTGATATTGGTACACACCTTTTTTAAATGATCAGAGGCAGAGTTCAACTTGTTTAAATTAAAATTGCCACACAGAGATTGGGTTTAGGCCACATGCACACAGAATGACATCAACAAATATAAGAAATATTAAACATTTACACATAGATTTTTGAATATATGTAGAGGAATGATACTTTGAAATGTGCTCATTGCGGAGTTATGATCAGTTGAGTAATGAAGGTTGAACTATTCTGGGAAAGAGGTTCTATTCCCAGCATCATGATGGACACTCCTGATATAGAAGGTTTCGCTAACGCATTGGAATTGTTTTACTATTTTCATATGCATGTGCAATGAAGAATTGCTTGCTGCTGATAAATGCAAAGAAGAACAGCTTACACATAGATGCTCACATATAGGCTGCTGAATGCAATGAAGACCTGCTTATCAAGTAAAGTTCAATGTCAATGTGTAATATTCAATTAGGATTTGCAAAACAGTGAAGTTAAACAATGAATGGGTCCATAGTCGGTATGAGAAGACTACAGGAATATTTACCTGGGTGTACGTTCAAACAGAGATGAGAAAATTGCGATAAATAATTGTTTGTTTGTTTGTTAGTATGTATAGGAATGTTATGTGTATAAACTGTGTTGAGTTATAGTTACTCAGTAGTGTCTCAGTGAAACAACCGACGGGGGAAGCCTTGCGGTGACAACAAAAGCAGTGTTTTACTGATCAGTCAAGTTGCTCCAGTGTACTCCATACAAACTGGTTGGCTACTGAAGGGATAGAAAATGGGGAATACTTGTTTTAAAGCAAACAAGGAATTAGATGGGAAAAATACATGTTTTAACGGGACCCAGACAATATTAAATACTCAGACAGATGGGAGAAGAAGTGTAGTTTTGTAGGAAATCACAAAATTATTACATAGAATTAGTGAAATCAATTGAAGAATGCCTTTCTGAAGAGCTGTTTACCACAGATGAGCAGCTTTGCGACCAAGCACATTGTAGATCGCTTTACTGCCAAAATGATCTAATTTAATGGATTGGTTTAGACATGCATAACAGCATTTTAAGAACAAAGAGAGAAACAAAAAGGGACAACGCTTCATGGTGGAAGGTGATGTATAAATAACTGTGTATATGATGAAGGGGGTGGCAACACCCATTCCGAAATTTCGCCATTCCGACATCCCGCTATTCCGACATCCCACCATTCCGACATACCACCATTCCGACATACCACCATTCCGACATGCAAACGTCGCTATTCTGACGTTCAAATGTCCCACCATTCCGACAAGGCTTTCCGTATAAGGAAATGTGTGTTACTCAACAGGTGAGTCCCTTCTTTCTGTTCATGCAATTTATATGTTTAACACATGTTTATAGACAAGCGTTATTAAAAACACAAAGTCTCGGCAACTGGAGGAGGAGAAGCAGTCCGTGGTGGTTTTCAATCACACACTCCAATGCCACTTGTTTTAACTTCCGAAAATTTAATCCAGGAAAAAAAGGCTTACAAACATGGACCAAAACGGCTCCATAACACGCACAAGAATCCAAAAGAAACGAAAGTTAACTAAAAGAAAGCAAATAAACAGTATGAAGTGGTCAAAATTGGTTTTACGCATGCCTATGTGCGTCTGGCACATGCGTCTTCGGGCTCTCCCACGTTGGTTTGTGGATGAAAGCTATATGTTCAGCTGTAATGTCATGTAAAAACAATCTCTACATGACATTTACTCCCAGGTGTGACCAGTTAGGTCCTTAAGATATCAACAGGCTGTATAAAGCTACAACCGTTGCGGCTGTGTGTTTGTGCCAAATGCGCAAAGCCCATCCGCGCTTCCCAAAATTGGAGTGAGTACTCATAAATCACGTGAATAACATGAATAAACGTTTTTACTGAATTTTGTTGTGTTTTATACGTTCTATGCTGTCATTTCTCTCTTCTCCTATTGGCAAGGCAAGGCAGAGTGCTCGCAACTGTGTCCTGTGCAGTAGCCGTGATATCTGTAATTGCAATTATTACTTTTGCATATGATGATAGCGTGCAAAAGACGCATGGCTGGCTGCTGTGACAGCTCACTGACACTGTATTTCTGCTTAATCAGTTTCAGTCTCGCCAGAGTTATATTAATATCTGTATTTTTATATTTGAAATTCAGGGGATTTTGATAATAGATTATTAAAGTTTGTTTGCGAGGCTGTGGCCTCTGCATGTGCAAAGCTTGTGCGCCAAACTTTAGGGCGTATTTGCGCCGGCATATCATTAGTGCAAAATGTTTTGGGTAAAAAATAGGCTATTAAAAGGAACTGTCGGAATGGCGGTATGTTAAAAAAAACAAAAAACATACCGCCATTCCGACCATAGGAGGAAAAAAGTGTCGGAATGGTGGGACGTTTGATAAAAAATTAAGTGTCGCCATTCCGACAATTGGAGACCCATGTCAGAATGGCGAGATGTCGGAATGGCAGCATGTAACCATGATGAAGGAGAGACCATTTGAGCAGCACAGCCATTTCGCAGCACAGGGACAGCAGTCCAAGTTACAGGATCTCCCACGTGGTATCGCCTGTCACATTGTGTCAAGGCATCAAAAGAAGAAAAAATCACCAAACTCAAGGACAAAAAGACAAAGACTCCGGTGAACGAAGACAGAGGACTGACAAACCAGAAATACAAAAGGATTCTCGATATCAAGATCCAGAAGAAGAGGCTAACAATGCCACGAACACTTACGATGCTGGGAATGATGCCAGCAATGAACAGAGAAGAAGATTCAGTGTCATCAATCTGCATTACGTGCCTCTAATGAGGGGGTGAATATAGAATCCTCAACGATTACAACGTCTCTGGGAACTGTGACAACAACAAGGTTTAAACCATTTTGATATATATTGTAACCTATTGTCTAAGGAATAGTGCTGAAAATGAGGTAAATCTAATCCACCACTGTCCTTGGTCTTCTGTAGGGTTTTTAAACTAATACGTGGTGGTTTGTTTTTCCACAGAAATTTGGAGATGCATGAATCTAGTGACTTAAACCAAGTAGCAGATGGTTTTATGGGGATCATTGAGAACAAATAGTTCACTTTTGGTAGTATCATCATTTTAATGGATGTAACTCTCCCCATAAGTGATATAGGTAAGGACTTCCAACGAGAGATCGTCCTCTACTGTCTTTAATAATTGCACATAATTTAGCTTTGTTAGCTCTGAGAGCCTGGAGGAAATGTTTATGCCTAAATATCTAATATTTCCTGACTGTAAAGTGATCGCAGGTATATTATGGACCCTACAGTTAATGGGCAGAACTGTGGTCTTAGACCAGTTGATAGAGTAGTCAGAAAGTGCTGAGAATTTATTTATGAGTGTGATCGTGTGACTGAGAGACGTCTGTGAGTTCTGAAGGAAATGTAATACATCATCAGCATAAAGACTTATTTTATGCTCAATATTTTGGGATTAATTACTCACAAACGGGTAAGAAAAGGTAGTATTGCCAGACCATACATGATCAAAACAGGGAGCGGAGGTGGTTCAGCTGCAAGGTGTGAATGTCTGACTATAGTTTGTAAAAAGCGGGTAAGATAAGGTGCGAATGCCCGACAATGTATGATCAAAAGAGGGAGCGGAGGTTTTCGGCTGCAAGAAGGTCTGAATGTCCACCCAAAATTCCTGAAAAATGGGTAAAAAAAGGGTGCGAATGCCAAACCATACATCATCAAAAGCAGGAGTGGATGTGTTCGGCTACAAGAAGATTTGAATGTCCATCAATAATTGCTTTAAAACATGAAAGAAAATTTTCGAATATCAAACCGCACATGATCATAAGCGGGAGAGGAGTTGTTCAGCTGCAAGAAGGTGTGAATGTCCACCCATAATTACTGAAAAATGGGTAAGAAAAGGTGAAAATGCCAAACCATACATCATCATAAGCAGGAGTGGATGTGTTCGGCTACAAGAAGGTTTGAATGTCCGACCATAGTTTGTAAAAAGCGGGTAAGAAATGGTTCGAATGCCCGAACATAGACCATCAAAAGAGGGAGCGGAGGTGTTCCGCTGTAAGAAGGTGTAAATGTCCGACCATAGTTGGTAAAAAGCGGGTAAGAAAAGGTTAAAATACCCGACTGTACACAATCAATAGCGGGAGCGGAGTTGTTTGGCTACAAGAAGGTGTGAAAGTCCGACCACGGATTGTAAAAAGCGGGTAAGAAAAGGTTCGAATGCCCGAATATATACCATCAAAAGTGGAAGTGGATGTGTTCGGCTGCAAGAAGGTGTGAACGTCCGACCAAAGTTTGTAAAAAGCAGTTAAGAAAAGGTTCGAATATCCAACCAAACATAATCAAAAGCGGGAAAAGAGCTGTTCGACTGCAAGTAGGTGTGAATGTCAGATCATAATTTGCAAAAAGCTGATGAGAAAGGGTGAGAATGCCCGGCTATACAACATCAAATGCGGGAGCGCAAGTGTTTGGCTGTGAGTAGGTGTGAATGTCCGACCATAATTGCTGAAAAATGTGTTAGAAGAGACTAGAATGCCGGACAATACATCATCAAATGCGGGAGCGGAGTTGTTCGGCTGTGAGTAGGTGTGAATCTCCGAGCATAGTTTGTAAAAAGGGGGTAAGAATAGGTTCGAATGTCCGAACATACACTATCAAAACAGGGAGCTTAGGTGGCTCAGCTGCAAGGTGTGAATGTCTGACTATAGTTTGTAAATAAGGTGCGAATGCCCAACAATGTATAATCAAAAGAGGGAGCGGAGGTTTTCGGCTACAAGAAGGTTTGAATGTCCGACCATAGTTTGTAAAAAGCGGGTAAGAAAAGGTTCAAGCGCCTGACTATACACCATCAAAAGCGGGAGCAGAGGTGTTCCGCTGTAAGACGGTGTGAATGTCCGACCATATTTGGTAAAAAGCGGGTAAGAAAAGGTTAAAATACCCGACTGTACACAATCAATAGCGGGAGAGGAGGTGTTCAGCTGCAAGAAGGTTTGAATGTCCACCCATAATTACTGAAAAATGGGTAAGAAAAGGTGCGAATGCCCAACCATACATTATCAAAAGCAGGTGTGAATGTCAGATCATAATTTGCAAAAAGCTGATGAGAAAGGGTGAGAATGCCCGACTATACACCATCAAATGCGGGAGCGGAGTTGTTTGGCTGTGAGTAAGTGTGAATCTCCGACCATAATTGCTGAAAAATGTGTTAGAAAAGGTAAGAATGCCGGTCCATACATCATCAAAAGCGGGAGAGGTGGTGTTCGGCTGCAAGTAGGTGTGAATGTCCAGCCATAATTACTAACAAACGGGTAAGAAAAGGTAGTATTGCCAGACCATACATGATCAAAACAGGGAGCGGAGGTGGTTCAGCTGCAAGAAGGTGTGAATGTCCGACTAAAGTTCAAATATATTAACAAAAGCGGGAGGAGAGGTCTTCGGATGAGAGTGGTTGAGAATTTCCAACCATAATCTATAAAATGCGGTGAAAAAAAAGGTGTGATAGAACACTAAAAGGTCGAGCGGAAGTGTTCGGCTGCAAGAAGGTGTGAATGTCCGACTATATTTGGTGAAAAGCAGGTGAAGCAAGGTCTGAATGCCCAACCTTACATCATCAAAAGCGAGATCAGAGGTGTTTGGCTGCATGAAGGCCATAGTTTGCCAAAAGCGGGTAAGCTGCGAATGACCGACTAAATATCAACAAAAGGTCTTCGGATGCAAGTGGGTGTGAATATCCCACCATACAAGTATGGTGGAGAGGAAGCTGGGAACAGCCGACCATAGTTTGCAAAAAGCGGGTGAGAAAAGGTGCGAATGTCCAACCATACATGATCAAAACAGGGAGCGGAGGTGTTTGGCTGTGACAAGGTGTGAATATCCACACAAAATTAATGAAAAGCGGGCAACAAGTAGGTTTGAATGCCCAACCATACATCATCAAAAGCAGGAGTGGATGTGTTCGGCTACAAGGTTTGAATGTCCGAGCATAGTTTGTAAAAAGCGGGTAAGAAAAGGTTCGAATGCCCAAACACACACCATCAAAAGAGGGAGCGGAGGTGTTCCGCTGTAAGAAGGTGTGAATGTCCGACCATAGTTGGTAAAAAACGGGTAAGAAAAGGTTAAAATACCCGACTGTACACAATCAATAGCGGGAGCGGATGTGTTAGGCTACAAGAATGTGTGACAGTCCGACCATGGTTTGTAAAAAGCTGCTAAGAAAAGGTTCGAATGCCCGAATATATACCATCAAAAGCGGAAGCGGAGGTGTTCGGCTGCAAGAAGGTGTGAACATCTGACCAAAGTTTGCAAAAAGCAGTTAAGAAATTGAAATCGAACCTTTTCTTACCCGCTTTTTACAAACTTTTTTACAAACCTTCTTGTAGCCCAGTGGTTCTCAAACTTTTTCGTTCATTCCCCACTTTGGACAAGCGGGACTTTTCAAGCCCCACCTGGCCCCATCGTCCCAACACAATGCCAGTGAAATACGCCAAGCTGAACATTTTCAAGTAACATCATACTGTATCTAAATTCTAACTCAATAACATCAAGACAAGGTTGACAAGACAGGTGAGCAAGTGAACACAGCAAAGCTACAAGCTTAAAATGTTTCAATTTATTAAAGTAACATCAAGTAACATCATGTTGTATCTAAATTCTAACAACATCAAATAACCGCAAGTTCAAAAATAAAGAAAAAAAGTGCAGCTGTGTCATAAGTTCCATCAAGTTCAAAAATAGAGAAAATAAAAGTGCCACTTTGCAATCTGTTAAAAAAAGAAAAGAAGAGAAATACATTTGGCAAACAGGTGAACAAGTGAGCATATGATTGTTATCCCTGCATTAGTGGCTGCAGTGAGCCTGTTTTGCATTGCACATCTTTTCAAAGCGGGGGTGCAGGCTTGATACCGCCATGCTCAATGTTCAGCTGAGATCTGTATTTTGTCTTCAGTGAAGCAACAGCTGAAAAGCCCATCTCACAGAGATATGATGTTGCAAAGGGAAGCAGAATGCACGCAGCTCTCTGCCCGATGAGTGGATACTCCCTCTCCACTCCAAACCAGAATTCACTCAGAGTCTGAGCCTTAAACCTCAGTCTCAGGGTGGAGTCAGATGTCATCTCAATAAACTGGTCCTCCTCAGCAGAGCTAAAATCAGCAGGTGCTGCAGGCAGAATATATATTAAATGAGCTTACTTGTCATTGCATAATAAACACAAATCTGTTTGCCAACAATCCATTCCAGTTAGTTGGTAGCAAACATCATAAATAAAATGTCAAAATACCAACCTGCTGCATTGAATGGATCCATAACCCAGGCATACTGAGCACTGTTGATTGGGAAGTATTTTTGAAACAATCCTCTCAGGGAAGAGATGTGCTGCTTAATACATGGGATCACTGTGGTGGCTCCAGAATCAGTGGTTTCAGCAACTTCACTCAGGTTCTCAAAGACATCTATGTTTGGCTGATCGAGGCGCCTGCCCCATACCTCGAGCTTTCGGGAGAATGCTGTGATCTTGTCTGCCAGGTGAGGTAGGTGCTTGTCTTTGCCTTGAAGCTGAAGATTTAATTCATTCAGCTTGCCAAACACATCGCTGAGGTAGGCCAGTTTAAGCAGAAATTGTTCATCACAGAACTTGCTTGCAGCCTCATACATGTGCTCCTCCTCCAAGAACATCCGAATCTCTGCCCTGAGCTCAAAGACGCGCGACAGCACTTTACCCCGGGAGAGCCATCTTGCTTCACTGTGAAACAGCACAGATGTGTGATCGGCTCCCATTTCCTCACAAAGTGCGGAGAACAGTCGCGCTTTCAGGGGTCGGATTTTGATAAAATTCACCACGCTCACAACTTCTGTCAAAACCTCATTTAGTTCAGGGCTGAGCTGTCTTGACGCGAGCGCTTCCCTGTGAATAACACAGTGCGTCCAGTGCGCATCTGGCGCAACCCTCTTTATTAGCGCCTGCAGCCCTTTTCTTGACCCTGCCATGGTCTGTGCGCCATCAGAGCAAAAGCCCACACAGTTTTCCCATTTAAGATGGTGTTCTTTGAGGTAACTGTCCATGATCTTAAACAGCTCATCAGCTGTGGCTCTATTTTTTATGTATTTGCAAAAGAGCAACTCCTCGCACAGTGACTCGCAATTCACAAAGCGCACGTACGAGAGGAACAGGCAGTCTTTATTGCTGTCAGTAGCTTTGTCCACTTGTAATGCAAAACGACTTTCTTTTAATTTTTCTATTAGTTGTTCCTCAAGATCACTTGAAATGTCCCATATACGTCTCGCAATTGTGTCGTTTGACAGTGGGACAGCTTTTAATTTTGCTGCGCTTGTCTCGTCAAGCATAACTGACACCATGTCTAAAGCAGCGGGGAGAATGAGCTGCTCAGCAATTGTGTGTGGTTTTTTGCATTGTGCAATTCTGTATGCAACTCTATATGAAGCCATCTGTGCTTTACCGTTTGCTGATGCAGCTTTTACCATGCGATTCTCCTGTTGACGGTATTCTGCCAGTTTTCTTTGAAAGAAATCAATGGGCTTATTGACGTGACTGGGGTGTGTGGTCTCCAGGTGTCTTCTTAATTTGTTGGGTCTCATGCTGTCTGCTGCTAGCGGTTTAAGACACAGAACACACATGGGTCTCTCCTCTGCCCCCACCGCCGTTGCCGTGAATCCAAGAGCAAGATACCCTTCATCATATTTCCTTTTTGGTTGGCTTTTTGGTTGATGAGGCCCGTCTGGTTTGTGTCTCTCTGCTGGCGCTGGTTCAACAACTTTTGTGGTCCGTGTCACAAATTTATCCATGTTGTTATTGCCTCCGCTCGTCTGCTATCCATCGGCGCGAAAGTTTCCCTCCCAAAAACGGCTTCTGTCCAATCCTACGTTAGCAACCGTAACTATGCACAAGAGTCCAGTCAAGCTTTCGGCAAATGTTGAGTTCCTTTCGTTTGAACTTCGCCAACATTTAATCTGGTGAATGTATCTTTCAAAAAGCTTATTGTAAAAAAAAATATAAAGATAGGCATAAAAGGGAAATATTTCCTCCCGTTTGGCGCGCCCCACCTGTCACGTCTCTATTCCCCACCAGTGGGGCGCGCCCCACACTTTGAGAACCGCGGTTGTAGCCGAACACATCCACTCCTGCTTTTGATGATGTATGGTTGGGCATTCGCACCTTTTCTTACCCATTTTTCAGTAATTATTGGTGGACATTCAGACCTTCTTGCAGCTGAACACCTCTGCTCCCTCTTTTGATCATACATTGTCGGGCATTCGCACCTTGTCTTACCCGCTTTTTACAAACTTTAGTCAGACATTCACACCTTGCAGCTGAACCACCTCCGCTCCCTGTTTTGATCATGTATGGTCTGGCAATACTACCTTTTCTTACCCATTTGTGAGTAATTATGGGTGGACATTCACACCTACTTGCAGCCGAACACCACGTCTCCCGCTTTTGATGATGTATTGTCCGGCATTCTAGTCTCTTCTAACACATTTTTCAGCAATTATGGTCGGACATTCACACCTACTCACAGCCGAACACTTCCGCTCCCGCATTTGATGGTGTATAGCCGGGCATTCTCACCCTTTCTCATCAGCTTTTTGCAAATTATGATCTGACATTCACACCTACTTGCAGTCGAACAGCTCTGCTCCCGCTTTTGATTATGTTTGGTTGGATATTCGAACCTTTTCTTAACTGCTTTTTACAAACTTTGGTCGGACGTTCACACCTTCTTGCAGCCGAACACCTCCACTTCCACTTTTGATGGTATACATTCGGGCATTCGAACCTTTTCTTACCCGCTTTTTACAAACCGTGGTCGGACTTTCACACCTTCTTGTAGCCGAACAACTCCGCTCCCGCTATTGATTGTGTACAGTCGGGTATTTTAACCTTTTCTTACCCGCTTTTTACCAACTATGGTCGGACATTTACACCTTCTTACAGCGGAACACCTCCGCTCCCTCTTTTGATGGTCTATGTTTGGGCATTCGAACATTTTCTTACCCGCTTTTTACAAACTATGGTCGGACATTCAAACCTTCTTCTAGCCGAACACATCCACTCCTGCTTTTGATGATGTATGGTTTGGCATTCGCACCCTTTTTTTACCCATTTTTCAGGAATTATTGGTGGACATTCAGACCTTCTTGCAGCCGAAAACCTCCGCTCCCTCTTTTGATCATGCATTGTCGGGCATTCGCACCTTGTCTTACCCGCTTTTTATAAACTTTAGTTGGACATTCACACCTTCTTGCAGCTGAACGACCTCCGCTCCCTGTTTTGATCATGTATGGTCTGGCAATACTACCTTTTCTTACCCGTTTGTGAGTAATTAATCCCAAAATATTGAGCATAAAATAAGTCTTTATGCTGATGATGTATTACTTTTCCTTCAGAACTCACAGACGTCTCTCACTCACACGATCACACTCATAAATAAATTCTCAACACTTTCTGACTACTCTATCAACTGGTCTAAGACCACAGTTCTGCCCATTAACTGTAGGGTCCATAATATACCTGCGATCACTTTACAGTCAGGAAATATTAGATATTTAGGCATAAACATTTCCTCCAGGCTCTCAGAGCTAACAAAGCTAAATTATGTGCAATTATTAAAGACAGTAGAGGACGATCTCTCTTGTTGGAAGTCCTTACCTATATCACTTATGGGGAGAATTACATCCATTAAAATGATGATACTACCAAAAGTTAACTATTTGTTCTCAATGATCCCCATAAAACCATCTGCTACTTGGTTTAAGTAACTAGATTCATGCATCTCCAAATTTCTGTGGAAAAACAAACCACCACGTATTAGTTTAAAAACCCTACAGAAGACCAAGGACAATGGTGGATTAGATTTACCTCATTTTCAGCACTATTCCTTAGCCAATAGGTTACAATATATATCAAAATGGTTTAAACCTTGTTTTTGTCACAGTTCCCAGAGACGTTGTAATCGTTGAGGATTCTATATTCACCCCCTCATTAGAGGCACGTGTTGCAGATTGATGACACTGAATCTTCTTCTCTGTTCATTGCTGGCATCATTCCCAGCATCGTAAGTGTTCGTGGCATTGTTAGCCTCTTCTTCTGGATCTTGATATCGAGAATCCTTTTGTATTTCTGGTTTGTCAGTGCTCTCTCTTCGTTCACCGGCGTCTTCGTCTTTTTGTCCTTGAGTTTGGTGATTTTTTCTTCTTTTGATGCCTTGACACAATGTGACAGGTGATACCACGTGGGAGATCCTGTAACTTGGACTGCTGTCCCTGTGCTGCGAAATGGCTGTGCTGCTCAAATGGTCTCTCCTTCATCATGGTTACATGCTGCCATTCCGACATCTCGCCATTCCGACATGGGTCTCCAATTGTCGGAATGGCGACACTTAATTTTTTATCAAACGTCCCACCATTCCGACACTTTTTTCCTCCTATGGTCGGAATGGCGGTATGTTTTTTTTTTTTTAACATACCGCCATTCCGACAGTTCCTTTTAATAGCCTATTTTTTACCCAAAACATTTTGCACTAATGATATGCCGGCACAAATACACCCTAAAGTTTGGCGCAGAAGCTCTGCACATGCAGAGGCCACAGCCTCTTAAACAAACTTTAATAATCTATTATCAAAATCCCCTGAATTTCAAATATAAAAATACAGATATTAATGTAACTCTGGCGAGACTGAAACTGATTAAGCAGAAATACATTGTCAGTGAGCTGTCAAAGCAGCCAGCTGGAGCGGAGCTCTCCACAGAGCCCATGCGTCTTTTGCACGCTGTCATCATATGCAAAAGTAATAATTTCACAGATATCACGGCTACGGCACAGGACACAGTTGCGAGCACTCTGCCTTGCCTTGCCAATAGGAGAAGAGAGAAATGACAGCATAGAACGTATAAAACACAACAAAATGCAGTAAAAACGTTTATTCATGTTATTCACGTGATTTATGAGTACTCGCTCCAATTTTGGGAAGCGCGGATGGGCTTTGCGCATTTGGCACAAACACACAGCCGTTGCGCAAGGCTTTATACAGCCTGTTGATATCTTAAGGACGTAACTGGTCACACCTGGGAGTAAATGTCATGTAGAGATTGTTTTTACATGACATTACAGCTGAACATATAGCTTTCATCCACAAACCAATGTGGGAGAGCCCGAAGATGCATGTGCCAGACGCACATAGGCATGCGTAAAACCAATTTTGACCACTTCATACTGTTT
This sequence comes from Leuresthes tenuis, assembly GCF_036924035.1. Classification (NCBI taxonomy): domain Eukaryota; kingdom Metazoa; phylum Chordata; class Actinopteri; order Atheriniformes; family Atherinopsidae; genus Leuresthes; species Leuresthes tenuis. Next base: position 27,775,191 of record NW_027325374.1, read on the forward strand.
ATTTGCTTTCTTTTAGTTAATTTTCGTTTCTTTTGGATTCTTGTGCGTGTTATGGAGCCGTTTTGGTCCATGTTTGTAAGCCTTTTTTTCCTGGATTAAATTTTCGGAAGTTGAAACAAGTGGCATTGGAGTGTGTGATTGAAAACCACCGCGGACTGCTTCTCCTCCTCCAGTTGCCGAGACTTTGTGTTTTTAATAACGCTTGTCTATAAACATGTGTTAAACATATAAATTGCATGAACAGAAAGAAGGGACTCACCTGTTGAGTAACACACATTTCCTTATACAGAAAGCCTTGTCGGAATGGTGGGACATTTGAACGTCGGAATGGTGGGACGTTTGCATGTCGGAATGGTGGTATGTCGGAATGGTGGTATGTCGGAATGGTGGGATGTCGGAATAGCGGGATGTCGGAATGGCGGGATTTCGGAATGGGTGTTGCCACCCCCTTCATCATATACACTTTTATTTATACATCACCTTCCACCATGAAGCGTTGTCCCTTTTTGTTTCTCTCTTTGTTCTTAAAATGCTGTTATGCATGTCTAAACCAATCCATTAAATTAGATCATTTTGTCAGTAAAGCGATCTACATTGTGCTTGGTCGCAAAGCTGCTCATCTGTGGTAAACAGCTCTTCAGAAAGGCATTCTTCAATTGATTTCACTAATTCTATGTAATAATTTTGTGATTTCCTACAAAACTACACTTCTTCTCCCATCTGTCTGAGTATTTAATATTGTCTGGGTCCCGTTAAAACATGTATTTTTCCCATCTAATTCCTTGTTTGCTTTAAAACAAGAATTCCCCATTTTCTATCCCTTCAGTAGCCAACCAGTTTGTATGGAGTACACTGGAGCAACTTGACTGATCAGTAAAACACTGCTTTTGTTGTCACCGCAAGGCATCCCCCGTCGGTTGTTTCACTGAGACACTACTGAGTAACTATAACTCAACACAGTTTATACACATAACATTCATATACATACTAACAAACAAACAAACAATTATTTATCGTGATTTTCTCATCTCTGTTTGAACGTACACCCAGGTAAATATTCCTGTAGTCTTCTCATACCGACTATGGACCCATTCATTGTTTAACTTCACTGTTTTGCAAATCCTAATTGAATATTACACATTGACATTGAACTTTACTGGATAAGCAGGTCTTCATTGCATTCAGCAACCTATATGTGAGCATCTATGTGTAAGCTGTTCTTCTTTGCATTTATCAGCAGCAAGCAATTCTTCATTGCACATGCATATGAAAATAGTAAAACAATTCCAATGCGTTAGCGAAACCTTCTATATCAGGAGTGTCCATCATGATGCTGGGAATAGAACCTCTTTCCCAGAATAGTTCAACCTTCATTACTCAACTGATCATAACTCCGCAATGAGCACATTTCAAAGTATCATTCCTCTACATGTATTCAAAAATCTATGTGTAAATGTTTAATATTTCTTATATTTGTTGATGTTATTCTGTGTGCATGTGGCCTAAACCCAATCTCTGTGTGGCAATTTTAATTTAAACAAGTTGAACTCTGCCTCTGATCATTTAAAAAAGGTGTGTACCAATATCAACCTTTCTCAGGTAATTACTGATCCTACAAAACCAAAGAGATCCTTCAAGGTTGTCCCTGATTGGCTCAATCTTAACAAATCAAAGGTAGAATATCCGCAGTATCTGAACTTGGTGTTAGTTATCACTGCTCAATAGCCTGTATCAGAATTGCAAAAATGAAAACATTAGGTCCACGCTTGGTATCCAGATCCTGAAACATCTCCATGAGCAGGCTTTTTTTTAACTGATCTGTTGAATAGTTATATGACACTGTTAAAATCTCAGATGAAGATCTAGCACTTGACCATTTTTGTAAATCTTCTAATTCCATAGTTGATAAACATGCCCCTTTTAAAAAGTATAGAACTTAGAACAGGTCTAGTCCCTGACTTTCGGCAGAACTGTCTTCTTTACTTTTTTTTTTTTTTCCCCTTGTCCTGTTCAGCATTATGTCAGAAGAATTGTAGTCTGAATACCTTTGATGCCAAACAGATTTGCTTTGCCAAGGGAAGTTTTATAAATGTAAAGCTCCCCTTGATGCCCATTTATTTATTTCTGTTTACAAGATATGACATGAACTGAACTGAACCGGACCGGGGGACAAGGAAAGAAGAAGAGGAAAGAAGAGGAAACAGAACAAAAATAGAAACAAAAACCAGACAACCAGCTGCTACACCTGTAAAAAACAAAACAGACAACAATCCATGGCCTCTGAGGGGAATCCAGCCTTAGCGCCACCAGGAGCACCTGAAAGCAGACAAGCAGAGAAAAAACAAACAAACAAACAAAAACAAGCACAAGAAGCGGCAATCGCATACAACACAGCTGTGGATATAGATGACCTGAGACGACATGATAATACATCAACTGCTTAGCGACCATGCTACTGGACTAATGAATGTGTGTGTGTGTGTGTGTGTGTGAGAACATGCAACACCCATGGCACAGGACCTACATGATAACCGTGCTTAGTTATGAGTGTATAAGCGTACAGGGCCACAATCCACAGCCCCCCCCAAGCAATCAGAAGCAGGCAGAGAGGGCCACAAGACCCAGGCCACCAGCAGCCCCCACAGAGCACAGAACCCAGGCAGCCCACCGCAGGGGCAACCACGCATCCACCCAGAAGACTGCAGAAGAAGCCCCCGGAAAGAGCCCCCATAAGCATAGGGCAGAGGCCCTCCGGGAGCCAGGGGCAACAGCCCACCGACCCCGCCAGGCCCCAGCCGCCCAGACATGGGCCGTGCACTTGACCCGGGCCCCAGGGGCCCGAGCGCCCCCAAACCCCCCGGCAGAGGCCCCACCCAATACCCAGGAGGGCAAAGCGCCCCAGACAGCCACAAAATGGGTCAGCGCCTGCCCCAGCGCCCCTTGCCAAGTGCCCTGGGAGTCAAGACGTGCCCACAGGTGGGTGAAGTCGCGAGCAGTGGGGAGAGGCAACGCTGACGCCCCATCGGGAGAAGCACAGGCAGGCCAGGCGACAGCAAGTCCCAGATCCAGGCCCAATCATTACCACACACACTTTCACGTCCCATACATCCACACATCCACACGTCCTACCTCCCTCGACTCTGCTGGGGTATAGTGCAGCGGGCACACCAGGGGGCCAGCAACACCTCAGCCATCACAGACCCCGAACCAGCAGAACAATTAATTAATCCTCCTGGCCCCTCCTGCCCCGAACAGACACCAGGAAGCAGGGGTGTGCGAAGAAGACCCCTCCCCTCACCCTTCTGGCTCTTCAATATTTTCTAATAGTGAGCAATTAAAATTGAGGGGCAGCCAAACTTGTAGAACTGGGAGCGCGGCACTCTGGGCAGCCTACATACCCAAAGAGCCCCGCCCACCACATGCCACTCCGTATAACCGCCCCCCAAGACCTAATGTGTGTGTGTGAGTGTGTTTGATAAGTAGTAATGTCTAAGGTGTAATTAAAACAGGGGCAGGGAACTGCAGAGTGCAACCAAAGGGGACCACCTACGTGGCCCCATCCACTTCACCCCACCGAACACACACGCCCCCAAAACCCTTCATGTGTGAGTGTGTGCTGTGTACAGGAGCCAGAAGGGAGAGGGGTATGGGGATATATACCGGGGGAGCTACTCTCCCCTAGAGAGGGCAGCCAGGGACTGGCTGTAATAGGCATCCCTGCTACCTGGGAGCCAACAATGGGCAGGAGGGCCTGATGTCCACCAGGCTCGGGGCCTGCAGCGACCATATTCCGGGAGCTACTGTACCCCCAGAAGGTACCCATCCCGCCCCACCCCACTCAACCCAACCCCACCCCGGAGGACCTCTACAAAAAACAAACAAACAACATAAAAAAACAATCAAACAAATCACCCGGTCACACCAGTCGCAGCAGCCCGGGCCTGAGACCCACCATCACCCAGCAACCCACCACCACCACTATGTGATAAAACTAATCAGAGGGGACCAGAGAGAATGAAATTCAGCCAATTGATGTTTTGAGGAGGCAGACATTGTTTCCATGCTAATATAATCTAAAAGAAAATTTCTAAACTGGTTAATACACAGATTGTTCTTCGCTTTCCAGTTCATGAGAATAGTTTTCTTTGCGATACATAACACTGTGAGAACCATGTGTGCTGAGTTAATTTCCATGTTGATGTTGTCTAAGTCACCCAGTATGCACAGTGTGGGGCATGCAGGGATGCTACACTTTAGCCATGTTGATAGGTCCTCACAGACTTCAAGCCAGAACTTCTGGACAGGCGCACAAAACCACAAAGCATGTGCATAATCATCAGGTGTGTTATCTGTGCAATGTGAGCAGATGTTTGAGTGTGTTAGACCCATCCTGAACATCCTTTGTCCTGTATAGTGTGTTCTATGAAGGATTTTGTATTGTATGAGCTGTAAATTAGGATTTCGAGTCTTTATGAAGGTGTTCAAACATATTTGTGGTTAGAAGCTATGACCAGAACTGATGGATAAATCTGCCTCCCATTTTGAGGATGGAAGAGACATTGTGTCATCTATCTTAGACAATAATTTATATATTTTTGATAGTAGTTTTGGGGTGCAGATGCTTAGAAATTCTGCTACCCTAGTCGGGAGTTGTAAGTCTGGTTGGTGGAGGATATATCCATCCATCCATCCATCATCTGCCGCTTATCCGGGGGTCGGGTCACGGGGGCAGGAGCTTGAGCAGAGAAACCCAGACGTCTCTGTCCCCAGCCACTTCCTCCAGCTCTTCCGGGGGGACCCCGAGGCGTTCCCAGGCCAGCCGAGAGACATAGTCTCTCCAACGTGTCCTGGGTCTCCCCCGGGTTCTCCTCCCAGTGGGACGTGCCCGGAACACCTCCCCAGGGAGGCGCCCAGGGGGCATCCTAACCAGATGCCCGAGCCACCTCATCTGACTCCTCTCAATGCGGAGGAGCAGCGGTTCTACTCCGAGCCCCTCCCGGAAGACTGACCTTCTCACCCTATCTCTAAGGGAGAGCCCAGACACCCTGCGGAGGAAACCCATTTCGGCTGCTTGTATTCGCGATCTTGTTCTTTCGGTCACTACCCACAACTCGTGACCATAGGTGAGGATGGGAACGTAGATTGACCAGTAAGTAGAGAGCTTCGCCTTCTGGCTCAGCTCCCTCTTCACTACGACGGGTCGGTGCAGAGCCCGCAACACTGCAGACGCCGCACCGATCCGCCCGTCAATCTCCCGCTCCATTCGTCCCTCACTCGTGAACAAGATCCCGAGATACTTGAACTCCTCCACTTGGGGAAGGATCTCATTCCCGACCCGGAGAGAGCATTCCACCCTTTTCCGGCTGAGAACCATAGTCTCGGATTTGGAGGTACTGATTCTCATCCCAGCCGCTTCACACTCGGCTGCGAATCGCTCCAGTAAGAGCTGAAGGTCACGGCCTGACGACGCTAACAGAACCACATCATCTGCAAAAAGCAGAGACCCGATTCTGAGGTCGCCAAATCGGACACCCTCAACGCCCTGGCTCCGCCTAAAAATTCTGTCCATAAAAGTTAGGAACAGAATCGGTGACAAAGGGCAGCCCTGACGGAGTCCAACTCTCACCGGAAACGTATCCCACTTACTGCCGGCAATGCGGACCAAACTCTGGCACCGGTCATACAGAGACCAAACGGCCCCTATCAAGGGGTCCGGCACTCCATATTCCCGGAGCAACCCCCACAGGACTCCACGAGGGACACGGTCGAACGCTTTCTCCAAGTCCACAAAACACATGTAGATGCATAGATAGCATAGTTTGCCAAAAGCGGGTAAGCTGCGAATGACCGACTAAATATCAACAAAAGTGGGGGCGGAGGTCTTCGGATGCAAGTGGGTGTGAATAACCCACCATACAAGTATGGTGGAGAGGAAGCTGTGAACAGCCGACCATAGTTTGCAAAAAGCGGGTGAGAAAAGGTGCGAATGTCCAACCATACATGATCAAAACAGCAGCGGAGGTGTTTGGCTGTGACAAGGTGTGAATGTCCACCCAAAATTAATGAAAAGCGGGCAACAAGTAGGTTTGAATGCCCAACCATACATAATCAAAAGCAGGAGTGGATGTGTTCGGCTACAAGAAGGTTTGAATGTCCGAGCATAGTTTGTAAAAAGCGGGTAAGGAAAGATTCGAATGCCCGAACATACACCATCAAAAGAGGGAGCGGAGGAGCTCCGCTGTAAGACGGTCTGAATGTCCATTAATAATTGCTAGAAAACATGAAAGAAAATTTTTGAATATCAAACCGCACATGATCATAAGCTCGGAGAAGGTGTTTGACTACAAGTAGGTGTGAATGTCAGATTATAATTTGTAAAAAGCGGGTAAGAAAAGGTAAGAATGTCCAACCATAAATGATGAAAAGCGGCAGCAGAGATGTTCAGCTGGTATTTATCAATATTTCTATCTATTGATAGATTTCAACAAAAAACAACGTTGTACTTTGCAGTAAAAGAAAGAGCAAATCTAAAGTTTCAGGAATCCGAGTATAAGCTTGCTTTCATGAATTCTGCACGATTTCAGATTTTGCTATAAATGAATTCCTTCACTCAAACTATGTTAAAACTGCTTTGTCCTTCATATTTATCAATGTCTAGATCGACTTCAACAAAGAACAACATTGGATTTTGCAGTAGAAGAAAGAGCAACACTGAAGGATCAGGAATCCGAGAAAAAGCTTTCTTTTCATACGTTCTGCATGATTTGGGATTTTATGTATAAAATGAATTCCTTCACTCAAACTATGTTAAAACTGCTTTGTCCTTCATATTTATCAATGTCTAGATCGATTTCAACAAAGAACAAGGTTGTATTTTGCAGTATAGGAAAGAGCAAAACTGGAGGATCAGGAATCCGAGAAAAAGCTTACTTTCATGAGTCCTGCACGATTTCATATTTTCCTATAAAATGAATTGCTATGCTCAAACCAAGTTAAAATTGCTTTGTCCTTCATAGTTATCCATGTCTAAAATGTATCAAGCATAAAGTTCCTCATATTACCCTGAATGAGAAAGAAGCATCCGTTTGGTTGAGCAATACGTTCCTTTTGCGGAGTTATGCATGATTTCGGATTTTGCTATAAAATTCATTCCTTCACACCTTTTTTTTCACCGCATTTTATAGATTATGGTTGGAAATTCTCAACCACTCTCATCCGAAGACCTCTCTTCCCGCTTTTGTTAATATATTTGAACTTTAGTCGGACATTCACCCCTTTTTGCAGCTAAACCACCTCCGTTCCCTGTTTTGATCATGTATGGTCTGGCAATACTACCTTTTCTTACCCGTTTGTGAGTAATTATGGCTGGATATTCACACCTACTTCCAGCTGAACACAATCTCTCTCGCTTTTGATGATGTATGGACCGGCATTCTTACCTTTTCTAACACATTTTTCAGCAATTATGGTCGGAGATTCACACCTAATCACAGACGAACAGCTCTGCTCCCACTTTTGATTATGTTTGGTTGGATATTAAAACCTTTTCCTAACTGATTTTTAAAAACTTTGGTTGGACGTTCACACCTTCTCGTAGTCGAACACATCCACTCCTGCTTATGATGATGTATGGGTGGACATTCACACCTTCTTGCAGCTGAACACCCCCTCTCCCACTTATGATCATGTGCGGTTTGATTTTCGGAAATTTTCTTCACACCTCCGGCAGAGCTTCAACCATATCCCGGGGGAGGTGGGGGACATTGAGTCCGAATGGGCCATGTTCCGTGACTCCATTGCCGAGGCAGCTGGTCGGAGTTTTGGCCGTAAGGTGGTCGGTGCCTGTCGTGGCGGCAACCCTCCAACCTGCTGGTGGACACCAGTGGTGAGGGAAGCCGTCAAGCTGAAGAAGGAGTCCTATCGGGCCTTTTTGGCCAGTGGGACCCTGGAAGCAGCTGATAGGTACCGACGGGCCAGACGGGCCGCGGCTTCGGCGGTTGCTGAGGCAAAAACTCGGGCCTGGGAGGAGTTCGGTGAGACCATGGAGAACGATTTCCGGACGGCCTCGAAAAGATTCTGGTCCACCATCCGGCGTCTCAGGGGGGGGAAGCGGCTCACAGTCAACACTGTTTACAGTGGGGACGGGGCTTTGCTGACCTCAACTAGGGATGTTGTGAGTCGGTGGGGGGAGTACTTCGAGGAACTCCTCAATCCTACCAACACGTGCTCGGAAGAGGCAGAGTCGGAGAGCTCAGAGACGGGGCCTCCCATTTCTGGGGCTGAGGTTGCCGAGGTGGTTAAAAAGCTCCTCGGTGGCAAGGCCCCGGGGGTGGATGAGGTCCGTCCTGAGTTTCTCAAGGCTCTGGATGTTGTAGGGCTGTCTTGGCTGACACGCCTCTGCAGTATCGCGTGGACATCGGGGACAGTGCCTCTGGACTGGCAGATTGGGGTGGTGGTCCCCCTCTTTAAAAAGGGGGACCGGAGGGTGTGTTCCAACTATAGGGGTATCACACTCCTCAGCCTCCCTGGTAAGGTCTATTCGGGGGTATTGGAGAGGAGGATCCGTCGGATAATCGAGCCTCGGATTCAGGAGATGCAGTGTGGCTTTCGTCCTGGCCGTGGAACAGTGGACCAGCTGCTGGGAGTTCGCCCAACCAGTCTACATGTGTTTTGTGGACTTGGAGAAAGCGTTCGACCGTGTCCCTCGTGGAGTCCTGTGGGGGTTGCTCCGGGAATATGGAGTGCCGGACCCCTTGATAGGGGCCGTTCGGTCTCTGTATGACCGGTGCCAGAGTTTGGTCCGCATTGCCAGCAGTAAGTGGGATACGTTTCCGGTGAGAGTTGGACTCCGTCAGGGCTGCCCTTTGTCACCGATTCTGTTCCTAACTTTTATGGACAGAATTTCTAGGCGGAGCCAGGGCGTTGAGGGTGTCCGATTTGGCGACCTCAGAATCGGGTCTCTGCTTTTTGCAGATGATGTGGTTCTGTTGGCGTCGTCAGGCCGTGACCTTCAGCTCTTACTGGAGCGATTCGCAGCCGAGTGTGAAGCGGCTGGGATGAGAATCAGCACCTCCAAATCCGAGACTATGGTTCTCAGCCGGAAAAGGGTGGAATGCTCTCTCCGGGTCGGGAATGAGATCCTTCCCCAAGTGGAGGAGTTCAAGTATCTCGGGATCTTGTTCACGAGTGAGGGACGAATGGAGCGGGAGATTGACGGGCGGATCGGTGCGGCGTCTGCAGTGTTGCGGGCTCTGCACCAACCCGTCGTAGTGAAGAGGGAGCTGAGCCAGAAGGCGAAGCTCTCTACTTACTGGTCAATCTACGTTCCCATCCTCACCTATGGTCACGAGTTGTGGGTAGTGACCGAAAGAACAAGATCGCGAATACAAGCAGCCGAAATGGGTTTCCTCCGCAGGGTGTCTGGGCTCTCCCTTAGAGATAGGGTGAGAAGGTCAGTCTTCCGGGAGGGGCTCGGAGTAGAACCGCTGCTCCTCCGCATTGAGAGGAGTCAGATGAGGTGGCTCGGGCATCTGGTTAGGATGCCCCCTGGGCGCCTCCCTGGGGAGGTCTTCCGGGCACGTCCCACTGGGAGGAGAACCCGGGGGAGACCCAGGACACGTTGGAGAGACTATGTCTCTCGGCTGACCTGGGAACGCCTCGGGGTCCCCCCGGAAGAGCTGGAGGAAGTGGCTGGGGACAGAGACGTCTGGGTTTCTCTGCTCAAGCTCCTGCCCCCGCGACCCGACCCCCGGATAAGCGGCAGATGATGGATGGATGGATGGATATATCCTCCACCAACCAGACTTACAACTCCCGACTAGGGTAGCAGAATTTCTAAGCATCTGCACCCCAAAACTACTATCAAAAATATATAAATTATTGTCTAAGATAGATGACACAATGTCTCTTCCATCCTCAAAATGGGAGGCAGATTTATCCATCAGTTCTGGTCATAGCTTCTAACCACAAATATGTTTGAACACCTTCATAATGACTCGAAATCCTAATTTACAGCTCATACAATACAAAATCCTTCATAGAACACACTATACAGGACAAAGGATGTTCAGGATGGGTCTAACACACTCAAACATCTGCTCACATTGCACAAATAACACACCTGATGATTATGCACATGCTTTGTGGTTTTGTGCGCCTGTCCAGAAGTTCTGGCTTGAAGTCTGTGAGGACCTATCAACATGGCTAAAGTGTAGCATCCCTGCATGCCCCACACTGTGCATACTGGGTGACTTAGACAACATCAACATGGAAATTAACTCAGCACACATGGTTCTCACAGTGTTATGTATCGCAAAGAAAACTATTCTCATGAACTGGAAAGCGAAGAACAATCTGTGTATTAACCAGTTTAGAAATTTTCTTTTAGATTATATTAGCATGGAAACAATGTCTGCCTCCTCAAAACATCAATTGGCTGAATTTCATTCTCTCTGGTCCCCTCTGATTAGTTTTATCACATAGTGGTGGTGGTGGGTTGCTGGGTGATGGTGGGTCTCAGGCCCGGGCTGCTGCAACTGGTGTGACCGGGTGGTTTGTTTGATTGTTTTTTTATGTTGTTTGTTTGTTTTTTGTAGAGGTCCTCCGGGGTGGGGTTGGGTTGCGTGGGGTGGGGCGGGATGGGTACCTTCTGGGGGTACAGTAGCTCCCGGAATATGGTCGCTGCAGGCCCCGAGCCTGGTGGACATCAGGCCCTCCTGCCCATTGTTGGCTCCCAGGTAGCAGGGATGCCTATTACAGCCAGTCCCTGGCTGCCCTCTCTGGGGGAGAGTAGCTCCCCCGGTATATATCCTCATACCCCTCTCCCTTCTGGCTCCTGTACACAGCACACACTCACACATGAAGGGTTTTGGGGGCGTGTGTGTTCGGTGGGGTGTAGTGGATGGGGCCACGTAGGTGGTCCCCTTTGGTTGCACTCTGCAGTTCCCTGCCCCTGTTTTAATTACACCTTAGACATTACTACTTATCAAACACACTCACACATACACATTAGGTCTTGGGGGGTGGTTACACTGAGTGGCATCTGGTGGGCGGGGCTCTTTGGGTATGTAGGCTGCCCAGAGTGCCGCGCTCCCAGTTCTACAAGTTTGGCTGCCCCTCAATTTTAATTGCTCACTATTAGAAAATATTGAAGAGCCAGAAGGGTGAGGGGAGGGGTCTTCTTCGCACACCCCTGCTTCCTGGTGTCTGTTCGGGGCAGAAGGGGCCAGGAGGATTAATTAATTGTTCTGCTGGTTCGGGGTCTGTGGTGGCTGGGGTGTTGCTGGCCCCCTGGTGTGCCCGCTGCACTATACCCCAGCAGAGTCGAGGGAGGTAGGACGTGTGGATGTGTGGATGTATGGGACGTGAAAGTGTGTGTGGTAATGATTGGGCCTGGATCTGGGACTTGCTGTCGCCTGGCCTGCCTGTGCTTCTCCCGATGGGGCGTCAGCGTTGCCTCTCCCCACTGCTCGCGACTTCACCCACCTGTGGGCACGTCTTGACTCCCAGGGCACTTGGCAAGGGGCGCTGGGGCAGGCGCTGACCCACTTTGTGGCTGTCTGGGGCGCTTTGCCCTCCTGGGTATTGGGTGGGGCCTCTGCCGGGGGGTTTGGGGGCGCTCGGGCCCCTGTGGCCCGGGTCCAGTGCACGGCCCATGTCTGGGCGGCTGGGGCCTGGCGGGGTCGGTGGGCTGTTGCCCCTGGCTCCCGGAGGGCCTCTGCCCTATGCTTATGGGGGCTCTTTCCGGGGGCTTCCTCTGCAGTCTTCTGGGTGGATGCGTGGTTGCCCCTGCGGTGGGCTGCCTGGGTTCTGTGCTCTGTGGGGGCTGCTGGTGGCCTGGGTCTTGTGGCCCTCTCTGCCTGCTTCTGATTGCTTGGGGGGGGCTGTGGATTGTGGCCCTGTACGCTTATACACTCATAACTAAGCACGGTTATCATGTAGGTCCTGTGCCATGGGTGTTGCATGTTCTCACACACACACACACACACACACATTCATTAGTCCAGTAGCATGGTCGCTAAGCAGTTGATGTATTATCATGTCGTCTCAGGTCATCTATATCCACAGCTGTGTTGTATGCGATTGCCGCTTCTTGTGCTTGTTTTTGTTTGTTTGTGTGTTTGTTTTTTCTCTGCTTGTCTGCTTTCAGGTGCTCCTGGTGGCGCTAAGGCTGGATTCCCCTCAGAGGCCATGGATTGTTGTCTGTTTTGTTTTTACAGGTGTAGCAGCTGGTTGTCTGGTTTTTGTTTCTATTTTTGTTCTGTTTCCTCTTCTTTCCTCTTCTTCTTTCCTTGTCCCCCGGTCCGGTTCAGTTCAGTTCATGTCATATATTGTAAACAGAAATAAATAAATGGGCATCAAGGGGAGCTTTACATTTATAAAACTTCCCTTGGCAAAGCAAATCTGTTTGGCATCAAAGGTATTCAGACTACAATTCTTCTGACATAATGCTGAACAGGACAAGGGGAAAAAAAAAAAAAGTAAAGAAGACAGTTCTGCCGAAAGTCAGGGACAAGACCTGTTCTAAGTTCTATACTTTTTAAAAGGGGCATGTTTATCAACTATGGAATTAGAAGATTTACAAAAATGGTCAAGTGCTAGATCTTCATCTGAGATTTTAACAGTGTCATATAACTATTCAACAGATCAGTTAAAAAAAAGCCTGCTCATGGAGATGTTTCAGGATCTGGATACCAAGCGTGGACCTAATGTTTTCATTTTTGCAATTCTGATACAGGCTATTGAGCAGTGATAACTAACACCAAGTTCAGATACTGCGGATATTCTACCTTTGATTTGTTAAGATTGAGCCAATCAGGGACAACCTTGAAGGATCTCTTTGGTTTTGTAGGATCAGTAATTACCTGAGAAAGGTTGATATTGGTACACACCTTTTTTAAATGATCAGAGGCAGAGTTCAACTTGTTTAAATTAAAATTGCCACACAGAGATTGGGTTTAGGCCACATGCACACAGAATGACATCAACAAATATAAGAAATATTAAACATTTACACATAGATTTTTGAATACATGTAGAGGAATGATACTTTGAAATGTGCTCATTGCGGAGTTATGATCAGTTGAGTAATGAAGGTTGAACTATATGGGAAAGAGGTTCTATTCCCAGCATCATGATGGACACTCCTGATATAGAAGGTTTCGCTAACGCATTGGAATTGTTTTACTATTTTCATATGCATGTGCAATGAAGAATTGCTTGCTGCTGATAAATGCAAAGAAGAACAGCTTACACATAGATGCTCACATATAGGTTGCTGAATGCAATGAAGACCTGCTTATCCAGTAAAGTTCAATGTCAATGTGTAATATTCAATTAGGATTTGCAAAACAGTGAAGTTAAACAATGAATGGGTCCATAGTCGGTATGAGAAGACTACAATAATATTTACCTGGGTGTACGTTCAAACAGAGATGAGAAAATCGCGATAAATAATTGTTTGTTTGTTTGTTAGTATGTATATGAATGTTATGTGTATAAACTGTGTTGAGTTATAGTTACTCAGTAGTGTCTCAGTGAAACAACCGACGGGGGATGCCTTGCGGTGACAACAAAAGCAGTGTTTTACTGATCAGTCAAGTTGCTCCAGTGTACTCCATACAAACTGGTTGGCTACTGAAGGGATAGAAAATGGGGAATTCTTGTTTTAAAGCAAACAAGGAATTAGATGGGAAAAATACATGTTTTAACGGGACCCAGACAATATTAAATACTCAGACAGATGGGAGAAGAAGTGTAGTTTTGTAGGAAATCACAAAATTATTACATAGAATTAGTGAAATAAATTGAAGAATGCCTTTCTGAAGAGCTGTTTACCACAGATGAGCAGCTTTGCGACCAAGCACATTGTAGATCGCTTTACTGCCAAAATGATCTAATTTAATGGATTGGTTTAGACATGCATAACAGCATTTTAAGAACAAAGAGAGAAACAAAAAGGGACAACGCTTCATGGTGGAAGGTGATGTATAAATAAAAGTTTATATGATGAAGGGGGTGGCAACACCCATTCCGAAATCCCGCCATTCCGACATCCCGCTATTCCGACATCCCACCATTCCGACATACCACCATTCCGACATGCAAACGTCCCACCATTCCGACGTTCAAATGTCCCACCATTCCGACAAGGCTTTCTGTATAAGGAAATGTGTGTTACTCAACAGGTGAGTCCCTTCTTTCTGTTCATGCAATTTATATGTTTAACACATGTTTATAGACAAGCGTTATTAAAAACACAAAGTCTCGGCAACTGGAGGAGGAGAAGCAGTCCGCGGTGGTTTTCAATCACACACTCCAATGCCACTTGTTTCAACTTCCGAAAATTTAATCCAGGAAAAAACGGCTTACAAACATGGACCAAAACGGCTCCATAACACGCACAAGAATCCAAAAGAAACGAAAATTAACTAAAAGAAAGCAAATAAACAGTATGAAGTGGTCAAAATTGGTTTTACGCATGCCTATGTGCGTCTGGCACATGCGTCTTCGGGCTCTCCCACATTGGTTTGTGGATGAAAGCTATATGTTCAGCTGTAATGTCATGTAAAAACAATCTCTACATGACATTTACTCCCAGGTGTGACCAGTTACGTCCTTAAGATATCAACAGGCTGTATAAAGCCTTGCGCAACGGCTGTGTGTTTGTGCCAAATGCGCAAAGCCCATCCGCGCTTCCCAAAATTGGAGCGAGTACTCATAAATCACGTAAATAACATGAATAAACGGTTTTACTGCATTTTGTTGTGTTTTATACGTTCTATGCTGTCATTTCTCTCTTCTCCTATTGGCAAGGCAAGGCAGAGTGCTCGCAACTGTGTCCTGTGCCGTAGCCGTGATATCTGTTATTGCAATTATTACTTTTGCATATGATGACAGCGTGCAAAAGACGCATGGGCTCTGTGGAGAGCTCCGCTCCAGCTGGCTGCTGTTACAGCTCACTGACACTGTATTTCTGCTTAATCAGTTTCAGTCTCGCCAGAGTTACATTAATATCTGTATTTTTATATTTGAAATTCAGGGGATTTTGATAATAGATTATTAAAGTTTGTTTGCGAGGCTGTGGCCTCTGCATGTGCAAAGCTTGTGCGCCAAACTTTAGGGCGTATTTGCGCCGGCATATCATTAGTGCAAAATGTTTTGGGTAAAAAATAGGCTATTAAAAGGAACTGTCGTAATGGCGGTATGTTAAAAAAAACAAAAAACATACCGCCATTCCGACCATAGGAGGAAAAAAGTGTCGGAATGGTGGGACGTTTGATAAAAAATTAAGTGTCGCCATTCCGACAATTGGAGACCCATGTCGGAATGGCGAGATGTCGGAATGGCAGCATGTAACCATGATGAAGGAGAGACCATTTGAGCAGCACAGCCATTTCACAGCACAGGGACAGCAGTCCAAGTTACAGGATCTCCCACGTGGTATCACCTGTCACATTGTGTCAAGGCATCAAAAGAAGAAAAAATCACCAAACTCAAGGACAAAAAGACGAAGACGCCGGTGAACGAAGAGAGAGTACTGACAAACCAGAAATACAAAAGGATTCTCGATATCAAGATCCAGAAGAAGAGGCTAACAATGCCACGAACACTTACGATGCTGGGAATGATGCCAGCAATGAACAGAGAAGAAGATTCAGTGTCATCAATCTGCAACACGTGCCTCTAATGAGGGGGTGAATATAGAATCCTCAACGATTACAACGTCTCTGGGAACTGTGACAAAAACAAGGTTTAAACCATTTTGATATATATTGTAACCTATTGGCTAAGGAATAGTGCTGAAAAGGAGGTAAATCTAATCCACCATTGTCCTTGGTCTTCTGTAGGGTTTTTAAACTAATACGTGGTGGTTTGTTTTTCCACAGAAATTTGGAGATGCATGAATCTAGTTACTTAAACCAAGTAGCAGATGGTTTTATGGGGATCATTGAGAACAAATGGATGTAATTCTCCCCATAAGTGATATAGGTAAGGACTTCCAACGAGAGAGATCGTCCTCTACTGTCTTTAATAATTGCACATAATTTAGCTTTGTTAGCTCTGAGAGCCTGGAGGAAATGTTTATGCCTAAATATCTAATATTTCCTGACTGTAAAGTGATCGCAGGTATATTATGGACCCTACAGTTAATGGGCAGAACTGTGGTCTTAGACCAGTTGATAGAGTAGTCAGAAAGTGTTGAGAATTTATTTATGAGTGTGATCGTGTGAGTGAGAGACGTCTGTGAGTTCTGAAGGAAAAGTAATACATCATCAGCATAAAGACTTATTTTATGCTCAATATTTTGGGATTAATTACTCACAAACGGGTAAGAAAAGGTAGTATTGCCAGACCATACATGATCAAAAAAGGGAGCGGAGGTCGTTCAGCTGCAAGAAGGTGTGAATGTCCAACTAAAGTTTATAAAAAGCGGGTAAGACAAGGTGCGAATGCCCGACAATGCATGATCAAAAGAGGGAGCGGAGGTTTTCGGCTGCAAGAAGGTCTGAATGTCCACCCATAATTGCTGAAAATGGGTAAAAAAAGGGTGCGAATGCCAAACCATACATCATCAAAAGCAGGAGTGGATGTGTTCGGCTAGAAGAAGGTTTGAATGTCCGACCATAGTTTGTAAAAAGCGGGTAAGAAAAGGTTCGAATGCCCAAACATAGACCATCAAAAGAGGGAGCGGAGGTGTTCCGCTGTAAGAAGGTGTAAATGTCCGACCATAGTTGGTAAAAAGCGGGTAAGAAAAGGTTAAAATACCCGACTGTACACAATCAATAGCGGGAGCGGAGTTGTTCGGCTACAAGAAGGTGTGAAAGTCCGACCACGGTTTGTAAAAAGCGGGTAAGAAAAGGTTCGAATGCCCGAATATATACCATCAAAAGTGGAAGTGGAGGTGTTCGGCTGCAAGAAGGTGTGAACGTCCGACCAAAGTTTGTAAAAAGCAGTTAAGAAAAGGTTCGAATATCCAACCAAACATAATCAAAAGCGGGAGCAGAGCTGTTCGACTGCAAGTAGGTGTGAATGTCAGATCATAATTTGCAAAAAACTGATGAGAAAGGGTGAGAATGCCCGGCTATACACCATCAAATGCGGGAGCGGAAGTGTTTGGCTGTGAGTAGGTGTGAATGTCCGACCATAATTGCTGAAAAATGTGTTAGAAGAGACTAGAATGCCGGACAATACATCATCAAAAGCGGGAGAGGTGGTGTTCGGCTGCAAGTAGGTGTGAATGTCCAGCCATAATTACTCACAAATGGGTAAGAAAAGGTAGTATTGCCAGACCATACATGATCAAAACAGGGAGTGGAGGTGGTTCAGCTGCAAGGTGTGAATGTCTGACTAAAGTTTGTAAAAAGCGGGTAAGACAAGGTGCGAATGCCCGACAATGTATGATCAAAAGAGGGAGCAGAGGTGTTCAGCTGCAAGAAGGTCTGAATGTCCACCAATAATTACTGAAAAATGGGTAAGAAAAGGTGCGAATGCCCAACCATACATCATCAAAAGCAGGAGTGGATGTGTTCGGCTACAAGAAGGTTTGAATGTCCGACCAAAGTTTGTAAAAAGCAGGTAAGAAAAGGTGAAAATACCCGACTGTACACAATCAAAAGAGGGAGCGGAGTTGTTCAGCAACAAAGAGTGAAACTCTGACCATGGTTTGTAAAAAGTGGGTAAGAAAAGGTTTGTATGCCCGAATATACAACATCAAAAGCAGAAGCGGAGGTGTTCGGCTGCTTGAAAGTTTGAACGTCCTACCAAAGTTTGTAAAAAGCAGTTAAGAAAAGTTTCGAATATCCAACCAAACATTATCAAAAGCGGGAGCAGAGCTGTTCGACTGCAAGTAGGTGTGAATGTCAGATCATAATTTGCAAAAAGCTGATGAGAAACGGTGAGAATGCCCGACTATACACCATCAAATGCGGGAGCGGAGTTGTTCGGCTGTGAGTAGGTGTGAATCTCCGAGCATATTTTGTAAAAAGGTTGGTAAGAATAGATTCGAATGCCCGAACATACACTATCAAAAGAGGGAGCGGAGGTGTTCCGCTGTAAGAAGGTGTGAATGTCCGACCATAGTTGGTAAAAAACGGGTAAGAAAAGGTTAAAATACCCGACTGTACACAATCAATAGCGGGAGCGGATGTGTTTGGCTACAAGAATGTGTGACAGTCCGACCATGGTTTGTAAAAAACGGGTAAGAAAAGGTGCGAATGCCCGACAATGTATGATCAAAAGAGGGAGCGGAGGTTTTCGGCTACAAGAAGGTTTGAATGTCCGACCATAAAAAAAAAAAAGCGGGTAAGAAAAGGTTCAAATGCCTGACTATACACCATCAAAAGCGGGAGCGGAGGTGTTCCGCTGTAAGACGGTGTGAATGTCCGACCATAGTTGGTAAAAAGCGGGTAAGAAAAGGTTAAAATACCTGACTGTACACAATAAATAGCGGGAGCGGAGTTGTTCGGCTACAAGAAGGTGTGAAAGTTCAACCATGGTTTGTAAAAAGCTGCTAAGAAAAGGTTCGAATGCCCGAATATATACCATCAAAAGCGGAAGCGGAGGTGTTCGGCTGCAAGAAGGTGTGAACGTCCGACCAAAGTTTGTAAAAAGCAGTTAAGAAAAGTTTCGAATATCCAACCAAACATAATCAAAAGCGGGAGCAGAGCTTTTCGACTGCAAGTAGGTGTGAATGTCCAGCCATAATTACTCACAAACTTGTAAGAAAAGGTAGTATTGCCAGACCATACATGATCAAAACAGGGAGCTGAGGTTGTTCAGCTGCAAGGTGTGAATGTCTGACTATAGTTTGTAAAAAGCGGGTAAGATAAGGTGCGAATGCCCAACATTGTATAATCAAAAGAGAGAGCGGAGGTTTTCGGCTACAAGAAGGTTTGAATGTCCGACCATAGTTTGTAAAAAGCGGGTAAGAAAAGGTTCAAATGCCTGACTATACACCATCAAAAGCGGGAGCGGAGGTGTTCCGCTGTAAGACGGTGTGAATGTCCGACCATAGTTGGTAAAAAGCAGGTAAGAAAAGGTTAAAATACCCGACTGTACACAATCAATAGCGGGAGCGGAGTTGTTCGGCTACAAGAAGGTGTGAAAGTCCAACCATGGTTTGTAAAAAGCTGGTGAGAAAAGGTTCGAATGCCAGACAATGTATGATCAAAAGAGGGAGCGGAGGTGTTCGGCTGCAAGAAGGTCTGAATGTCCAACCATAATTTGTAAAAACCGGGAAGGAAAGGCTCGAAAGCCCGACTATACACCATCAAAAGCGGGAGCAGAGTGGTTCAGCTGCAAGAAGGTCTGAATGTCCATCAATAATTGCTTTAAAACATGAAAGAAAATTTTCGAATATCATCCGCACATGATCATAAGAAGGAGAGGTGTTCAGCTGCAAGAAGGTGTGAATGTCCACCCATAATTCCTGAAAAATGGGTAAAAAAAAGGTGCGAATGCCCAACCATACATCATCAAAAGCAGGAGTGGATGTGTTCGGCTACAAGAAGGTGTGAACGTCCAACCAAAGTTTGTAAAAAACAGTTAAGAAAAGGTTTGAATATCCAACCAAACATAATCAAAAGCGGGAGCATAGCTTTTCGACTGCAAGTAGGTGTGAATGTCAGATCATAATTTGCAAAAAGCTGATGAGAAAGGGTGAGAATGTCCGACTGCACACCATCAAATGCGGGAGCGGAGTTGTTCGGCTGTGAGTCGGTGTGAATCTCCGACTGTAATTTCTGAAAAATGTGTTAGAAAAGGTAAGAATGCCGGTCCATACATCATCAAAAGCGAGAGAGGTGGTGTTCGGCTGCAAGTAAGTGTGAATGTCCAGCCATAATTACTCACAAACGGGTAAGAAAAGGTAGTATTGCCAGACCATACATGATCAAAACAGGGAGCGGAGGTGGTTCAGCTGCAAGAAGGTGTGAATGTCCGACTAAAGTTCAAATATATTAACAAAAGCGGGAGGAGAGGTCTTCGGATGAGAGTGGTTGAGAATTTCCAACCATAATCTATAAAATTCGG
Source organism: Leuresthes tenuis (assembly GCF_036924035.1). Lineage (NCBI taxonomy): Eukaryota > Metazoa > Chordata > Actinopteri > Atheriniformes > Atherinopsidae > Leuresthes > Leuresthes tenuis. The sequence goes on from NW_027325374.1 coordinate 27,795,222, forward strand.
TGAAAAAAAGGTGTGATAGAACACTAAAAGGTGGAGCGGAAGTGTTCGGCTGCAAGAAGGTGTGAATGTCCGACTATATTTGGTGAAAAGCAGGTGAAGCAAGGTCTGAATGCCCAACCTTACATCATCAAAAGCGAGATCAGAGGTGTTTGGCTGCAAGAAGGCCATAGTTTGCCAAAAGCGGGTTAGCTGCGAATGACCAACTAAATATCAACAAAAGTGGGGGCGGAGGTCTTCGGATGCAACTGGGTGTGAACATCCCACGATACAAGTATGGTGGAGAGGAAGCTGTGAACAGCCAACCATAGTTTGCAAAAAGCGGGTGAGAAAAGGTGCGAATGTCCAACCATACATAATCAAAACAGGGAGCGGAGGTGTTTGGCTGTGACAAGGTGTGAATGTCCACCCAAAATTAATGAAAAGCGGGCAAAAAATTAGGTTTGAATGCCCAACCATACATCATCAAAAGCAGGAGTGGATGTGTTCGGCTACAAGAAGGTTTGAATGTCCGAGCATAGTTTGTAAAAAGCGGGTAAGAAAAGGTTCGAATGCCCAAACATACACCATCAAAAGAGGGAGCGGGGGTGTTCCGCTGTAAGAAGGTGTGAATGTCCGACCATAGTTGGTAAAAAACGGGCAAGAAAAGGTTAAAATACCCGACTGTCACAATCAATAGCGGGAGCGGATGTGTTTGGATACAAGAATGTGTGACAGTCCGACCATGGTTTGTAAAAAACGGGTAAGAAAAGGTGCGAATGCCCGACAATGTATGATCAAAAGAGGGAGCGGAGGTTTTCGGCTACAAGAAGGTTTGAATGTCCGACCATAGTTTGTAAAAAGCGGGTAAGAAAAGGTTCAAATGCCTGACTATACACCATCAAAAGCGGGAGCGGAGGTGTTCCGCTGTAAGACGGTGTGAATGTCTGACCATAGTTGGTAAAAAGCGGGTAAGAAAAGGTTAAAATACCTGACTGTACACAATCAATAGCGGGAGCGGAGTTGTTCGGCTACAAGAAGGTGTGAAAGTTCAACCATGGTTTGTAAAAAGCTGGTAAGAAAAGGTTCGAATGCCCGACAATGTATGATCAAAAGAGGGAGCGGAGGTGTTCGGCTGCAAGAAGGTCTGAATGTCCAACCATAATTCCTGAAAAATGGGTAAAAAAAGGTGCGAATGCCCAACCATACATTATCAAATACAGGTGTGAATGTCAGATCATAATTTGCAAAAAGCTGATGCGAAAGGGTGAGAATGCCCGACTATACACCATCAAATGCGGGAGCGGAGGTGTTCGGCTCTGAGTAGGTGTGAATGTCCGACCATAATTGCTGAAAAATGTGTTAGAAAAGGAAAGAATGCCGGACCATACATCATCAAAAGCGAGAGAGGTGGTGTTCGGCTGCAAAAAGGTGTAAATGTTCGACTAAAGTTTGTAAAAAGCGGGTAAGACATGGTGCGAATGCCTGACAAGGTATGATCAAAAGCAGGAGCGGAGGTGTTCAGCTGCAAGAAGGTCTAAATGTCCATCAATAATTGCTAGAAAACATGAAAGAAAATTTTCGAAAATCAAAGCGCACATGATCATAAGTGGGAGAGGAGGTGTTCAGCTGCAAGAAGGTGTGAATGTCCACCCATTATTCCTGACAAATGGGTAAAAAAAAGGTGCGAATGCCCAACCATACATCATCAAAAGCAGGAGTGGATGTGTTCGGCTACAAGAAGGTGTGAACGTCCAACCAAAGTTTGTAAAAAGCAGTTAAGAAAAGGTTTGAATATCCAACCAAACATAATCAAAAGCGGGAGCATAGCTTTTCGACTGCAAGTAGGTGTGAATGTCAGATCATAATTTGCAAAAAGCTGATGAGAAAGGGTGAGAATGTCCGACTGCACACCATCAAATGCAGGAGCGGAGTTGTTCGGCTGTGAGTAGGTGTGAATCTCCGACCGTAATTTCTGAAAAATGTGTTAGAAAAGGTAAGAATGCCGGTCCATACATCATCAAAAGCGAGAGAGGTGGTGTTCGGCTGCAAGTAGGTGTGAATGTCCAGCCATAATTACTCACAAACGGGTAAGAAAAGGTAGTATTGCCAGACCATACATGACCAAAACAGGGAGCGGAGGTGGTTCAGCTGCAAGAAGGTGTGAATGTCCGACTAAAGTTCAAATATATTAACAAAAGCGGGAGGAGAGGTCTTCGGATGAGAGTGGTTGAGAATTTCCAACCATAATCTATAAAATTCGGTGAAAAAAAGGTGTGATAGAACACTAAAAGGTGGAGCGGAAGTGTTCGGCTGCAAGAAGGTTTTAATGTCCGACTATATTTGGTGAAAAGCAGGTGAAGCAAGGTCTGAATGCCCAACCTTACATTATCAAAAGCGAGATCAGAGGTGTTTGGCTGCAAGAAGGCCATAGTTTGCCAAAAGCGGGTAAGCTGCGAATGACCAACTAAATATCAACAAAAGGTCTTCGGATGCAAGTGGGTGTGAATATCCCACCATACAAGTATGGTGGAGAGGAAGCTGTGAACAGCCGACCATAGTTTGCAAAAAGCGGGTGAGAAAAGGTGCGAATGTCCAACCATACATGATCAAAACAGGGAGCGGAGGTGTTTGGCTGTGACAAGGTGTGAATGTCCACCCAAAATTAATGAAAAGCGAGTAAAAAGTAGGTTTGAATGCCCAAGCATACATCATCAAAAGAAGGAGTGGATGTGTTCGGCTACAAGAAGGTTTGAATGTCCAAGCATTGTTTGTAAAAAGCGGGTAAGAAAAGGTTCGAATGCCCAAACATACACCATCAAAAGAGGGAGCGGAGGTGTTCCGCTGTAAGGTGTGAATGTCCGACCATAGTTGGTAAAAAGTGGGTAAGAAAAGGTTAAAATACCCGACTGTACACAATCAATAGCGGGAGCGGATGTGTTTGGCTACAAGAATGTGTGAAAGTCCGACCATGGTTTGTAAAAAACGGGTAAGAAAAGGTGCGAATGCCCGACAATGTATGATCAAAAGAGGGAGCGGAGGTTTTTGGCTACAAGAAGGTTTGAATGTCCGACCATAGTTTGTAAAAAGCGGGTAAGAAAAGGTTCAAATGCCTGACTATACACCATCAAAAGCGGGAGCGGAGGTGTTCCGCTGTAAGACGGTGTGAATGTCCGACCATAGTTGGTAAAAAGTGGGTAAGAAAAGGTTAAAATACCCGACTGTACACAATCAATAGCGGGAGCGGATGTGTTTGGCTACAAGAATGTGTGAAAGTCCGACCATGATTTGTAAAAAACGGGTAAGAAAAGGTGCGAATGCCCGACAATGTATGATCAAAAGCGGGAGCGGAGGTGTTCCGCTGTAAGACGGTGTGAATGTCCGACCATAGTTGGTAAAAAGCGGGTAAGAAAAGGTTAAAATACCCGACTGTACACAATCAATAGGGGGAGCGGAGTTGTTCGGCTACAAGAAGGTGTGAAAGTCCAACCATCGTTTGTAAAAAGCTGGTAAGAAAAGGTTCGAATGCCCGAATATATACCATCAAAAGCGGAAGCGGAGGTGTTCGGCTGCAAGAAGGTGTTAACGTCCGACCAAAGTTTGTAAAAAGCAGTTAAGAAAAGGTTCGAATATCCAACCAAACATAATCAAAAGCGGGAGCAGAGCTATTCGACTGCAAGTAGGTGTGAATGTCCAGCCATAATTACTCACAAACGGGTAAGAAAAGGTAGTATTGCCAGACCATACATGATCAAAACAGGGAGCGGAGGTGGTTCAGCTGCAAGGTGTGAATGTCTGACTATAGTTTGTAAAAAGCGGGTAAGATAAGGTGCGAATGCCCGACAATGTATGATCAAAAGAGGGAGCAGAGGTTTTCGGCTGCAAGAAGGTCTGAATGTCCACCCAAAATTCCTGAAAAATGGGTAAAAAATAGGTGCGAATGCCAAACCATACATCATCAAAAGCAGGAGTGGATGTGTTCGGCTACAAGAAGATTTGAATGTCCATCAATAATTGCTTTAAAACATGAAAGAAAATTTTCGAATATCAAACCGCACATGATCATAAGCGGGAGAGGAGTTGTTCAGCTGCAAGAAGGTGTGAATGTCCACCCATAATTACTGAAAAATGGGTAAGAAAAGGTGAAAATGCCCAACCATACATCACCAAAAGCAGGAGTGGATGTGTTCGGCTACAAGAAGGTTTGAATGTCCAACCATAGTTTGTAAAAAGCGGGTAAGAAAAGGTTCGAATGCCCGAACATAGACCATCAAAAGAGGGAGCGGAGGTGTTCCGCTGTAAGAAGGTGTAAATGTCCGACCATAGTTGGTAAAAAGCGGGTAAGAAAAGGTTAAAATACCCGACTTTACACAATCAATAGCGGGAGCGGAGTTGTTTGGCTACAAGAAGGTGTGAAAGTCCGACCACGGTTTGTAAAAAGCGGGTAAGAAAAGGTTCGAATGCCCGAATGTATACCATCAAAAGTGGAAGTGGATGTGTTCGGCTGCAAGAAGGTGTGAACGTCCGACCAAAGTTTGTAAAAAGCAGTTAAGAAAAGGTTCGAATATCCAACCAAACATAATCAAAAGCGGGAGCAGAGCTGTTCGACTGCAAGTAGGTGTGAATGTCAGATCATAATTTGCAAAAAGCTGATGAGAAAGGGTGAGAATGCCCGGCTATACACCATCAAATGCGGGAGCGGAAGTGTTCGGCTGTGAGTAGGTGTGAATGTCCAACCATAATTGCTGAAAAATGTGTTAGAAGAGACTAGAATGCCGGACAAGACATCATCAAAAGCGGAAGCGGAAGTGTTCGGCTGCAAGAAGGTGTGAACGTCCGACCAAAGTTTGTAAAAAGCAGTTAAGAAAAGGTTCGAATATCCAACCAAACATAATCAAAAGCGGGAGCAGAGCTGTTCGACTGCAAGTAGGTGTGAATGTCCAGCCATAATTACTCACAAACGGGTAAGAAAAGGTAGTATTGCCAGACCATACATGATCAAAACAGGGAGCTGAGGTGGTTCAGCACCAAGGTGTGAATGTCTGACTATAGTTTGTAAAAAGCGGGTAAGATAAGGTGCGAATGCACGACAATGTATAATCAAAAGAGGGAGCAGAGGTTTTCGGCTACAAGAAGGTTTGAATGTCCGACCATAGTTTGTAAAAAGCGGGTAAGAAAAGGTTCAAATGCCTGACTATACACCATCAAAAGCGGGAGCGGAGATGTTCCGCTGTAAGACGGTGTGAATGTCCGACCATAGTTGGTAAAAAGTGGGTAAGAAAAGGTTAAAATACCCGACTGTACACAATCAATAGCGGGAGCGGATGTGTTTGGCTACAAGAATGTGTGAAAGTCCGACCATGATTTGTAAAAAACGGGTAAGAAAAGGTGCGAATGCCCGACAATGTATGATCAAAAGCGGGAGCGGAGGTGTTCCGCTGTAAGACGGTGTGAATGTCCGACCATAGTTGGTAAAAAGCGGGTAAGAAAAGGTTAAAATACCCGACTGTACACAATCAATAGGGGGAGCGGAGTTGTTCGGCTACAAGAAGGTGTGAAAGTCCAACCATCGTTTGTAAAAAGCTGGTAAGAAAAGGTTCGAATGCCCGAATATATACCATCAAAAGCGGAAGCGGAGGTGTTCGGCTGCAAGAAGGTGTTAACGTCCGACCAAAGTTTGTAAAAAGCAGTTAAGAAAAGGTTCGAATATCCAACCAAACATAATCAAAAGCGGGAGCAGAGCTATTCGACTGCAAGTAGGTGTGAATGTCCAGCCATAATTACTCACAAACGGGTAAGAAAAGGTAGTATTGCCAGACCATACATGATCAAAACAGGGAGTGGAGGTGGTTCAGCTGCAAGGTGTGAATGTCTGACTATAGTTTGTAAAAAGCGGGTAAGATAAGGTGCGAATGCCCGACAATGTATGATCAAAAGAGGGAGCAGAGGTTTTCGGCTGCAAGAAGGTCTGAATGTCCACCCAAAATTCCTGAAAAATGGGTAAAAAATAGGTGCGAATGCCAAACCATACATCATCAAAAGCAGGAGTGGATGTGTTCGGCTACAAGAAGATTTGAATGTCCATCAATAATTGCTTTAAAACATGAAAGAAAATTTTCGAATATCAAACCGCACATGATCATAAGCGGGAGAGGAGTTGTTCAGCTGCAAGAAGGTGTGAATGTCCACCCATAATTACTGAAAAATGGGTAAGAAAAGGTGAAAATGCCCAACCATACATCACCAAAAGCAGGAGTGGATGTGTTCGGCTACAAGAAGGTTTGAATGTCCAACCATAGTTTGTAAAAAGCGGGTAAGAAAAGGTTCGAATGCCCGAACATAGACCATCAAAAGAGGGAGCGGAGGTGTTCCGCTGTAAGAAGGTGTAAATGTCCGACCATAGTTGGTAAAAAGCGGGTAAGAAAAGGTTAAAATACCCGACTTTACACAATCAATAGCGGGAGCGGAGTTGTTTGGCTACAAGAAGGTGTGAAAGTCCGACCACGGTTTGTAAAAAGCGGGTAAGAAAAGGTTCGAATGCCCGAATGTATACCATCAAAAGTGGAAGTGGATGTGTTCGGCTGCAAGAAGGTGTGAACGTCCGACCAAAGTTTGTAAAAAGCAGTTAAGAAAAGGTTCGAATATCCAACCAAACATAATCAAAAGCGGGAGCAGAGCTGTTCGACTGCAAGTAGGTGTGAATGTCAGATCATAATTTGCAAAAAGCTGATGAGAAAGGGTGAGAATGCCCGGCTATACACCATCAAATGCGGGAGCGGAAGTGTTCGGCTGTGAGTAGGTGTGAATGTCCAACCATAATTGCTGAAAAATGTGTTAGAAGAGACTAGAATGCCGGACAAGACATCATCAAATGCGGGAGCGGAGTTGTTCGGCTGTGAGTAGGTGTGAATCTCCGAGCATAGTTTGTGAAAAGGGGGTAAGAATAGGTTCGAATGCCCGAACATACACTATCAAAACCTGGAGCTGAGGTGGCTCAGCTGCAAGGTGTGAATGTCTGACTATAGTTTGTAAATAAGGTGCGAATGCCCAACAATGTATAATCAAAAGAGGGAGCGGAGGTTTTCGGCTACAAGAAGGTTTGAATGTCCGACCATAGTTTGTAAAAAGCGGGTAAGAAAAGGTTCAAGCGCCTGACTATACACCATCAAAAGCGGGAGCAGAGGTGTTCCGCTGTAAGACGGTGTGAATGTCCGACCATATTTGGTAAAAAGCGGGTAAGAAAAGGTTAAAATACCCGACTGTACACAATCAATAGCGGGAGAGGAGGTGTTCAGCTGCAAGAAGGTGTGAATGTCCACCCATAATTACTGAAAAATGGGTAAGAAAAGGTACGAATGCCCAACCATACATTATCAAAAGCAGGTGTGAATGTCAGATCATAATTTGCAAAAAGCTGATGAGAAAGGGTGAGAATGCCCGACTATACACCATCAAATGCGGGAGCGGAGTTGTTCGGCTGTGAGTAAGTGTGAATCTCCGACCATAATTGCTGAAAAAAGTGTTAGAAAAGGTAAGAATGCCGGTCCATACATCATCAAAAGCGGGAGAGGTGGTGTTCGGCTGCAAGTAGGTGTGAATGTCCAGCCATAATTACTAACAAACGGCTAAAAAAAGGTAGTATTGCCATACCATACATGATCAAAACAGGGAGCGGAGGTGGTTCAGCTGCAAGAAGGTGTGAATGTCCGACTAAAGTTCAAATATATTAACAAAAGCGGGAGGAGAGGTCTTCGGATGAGAGTGGTTGAGAATTTCCAAAAATAATCTATAAAATGCGGTGAAAAAAAAGGTGTGATAGAACACTTAAAGGTGGAGCGGAAGTGTTCGGCTGCAAGAAGGTGTGAATGTCCTACTATATTTGGTGAAAAGCAGGTGATGCAAGGTCTGAATGCCCAAACTTACATCATCAAAAGCGAGATCAGAGGTGTTTGGCTGCATGAAGGCCATAGTTTGCCAAAAGCGGGTAAGCTGCGAATGACCGACTAAATATCAACAAAAGGTCTTCGGATGCAAGTGGGTGTGAATATCCCACCATACAAGTATGGTGGAGAGGAAGCTGTGAACAGCCGACCATAGTTTGCAAAAAGCGGGTGAGAAAAGGTGCGAATGTCCAACCATACATGATCAAAACAGGGAGCGGAGGTGTTTGGCTGTGACAAGGTGTGAATGTCCACCCAAAATTAATGAAAAGCGGGCAACAAGTAGGTTTGAATGCCCAACCATACATTATCAAAAGCAGGAGTGGATGTGTTCGGCTACAAGAAGGTTTGAATGTCCGACCATAGTTTGTAAAAAGCGGGTAAGAAAAGGTTCGAAAGCCCAAACATACACCATCAAAAGAGGGAGAGGAGGTGTTCCGCTGTAAGAAGGTGTGAATGTCCGACCATAGTTGGTAAAAAACGGGTAAGGAAGGTTAAAATACCCGACTGTACACAATCAATAGCGGGAGCGGATGTGTTTGGCTACAAGAACGTGTGACAGTCCGACCATGGTTTGTAAAAAACGGGTAAGAAAAGGTGCGAATGCCCGACAATGTATGATCAAAAGAGGGAGCGGAGGTTTTCGGCTACAAGAAGGTTTGAATGTCCGACCATAGTTAGTAAAAAGCGGGTAAGAAAAGGTTCAAATGCCTGACTATACACCATCAAAAGCGGGAGCGGAGGTGTTCCGCTGTAAGACGGTGTGAATGTCCAACCATAGTCGGTAAAAAGCGGGTAAGAAAAGGTTAAAATACCTGACTGTACACAATCAATAGCGGGAGCGGAGTTGTTCGGCTACAAGAAGGTGTGAAAGTTCAACCATGGTTTGTAAAAAGCTGCTAAGAAAAGGTTCGAATGCCCGAATATATACCATCAAAAGCGGGAGCAGAGCTGTTCGACTGCAAGTAGGTGTGAATGTCCAGCCATAATTACTCACAAACGGGTAAGGAAAGGTAGTATTGCCAGACCATACATGATCAAAACAGGGAGCTGAGGTGGTTCAGCTGCAAGGTGTGAATGTCTGACTATAGTTTGTAAAAAGCGGGTAAGACAAGGTGCGAATGCCCGACAATGTATGATCAAAAGAGGGAGTGGAGGTCTTCGGCTGCAAGGTCTGAATGTCCAACCATAATTTCTAAAAACCGGGTAAGAAAAGGCTCGAAAGCCCGACTACACACAATCAAAAGCGGGAGCGGGAGGTTTTCAGCTGCAAATCCTTCACTCAAACCAAGTGAAAACTGCTTTGTCCTTCATATTTATCAATGTCTAGATCGACTTCAACAAAGAACAACATTGTACTTTGCAGTAAAGAAAGAGCAAATCAAAAGTTTTAGGAATCCGAGAATAAGCTTATTTTCATGAGTTCTGCACGATTATTGATTTTACTATAAATGAATTCCTTCACTCAAACCAAGTTAAAACTGCTTTGTCCTTCATATTTATCAATGTCTAGATTGACTTCAACAAAGAACAACATTGTATTTTGCAGTAGAAGAAAAAGCAACACTGAAGGATCAGGAATCCGAGAATGAGCTTATTTTCATACGTTCTGCATGATTTGGGATTTTATGTATAAAATGAATTCCTTCACTCAAACCAAGTTAAAACTGCTTTGTCCTTCATATTTATCAATGTCTAGATTGACTTCAACAAAGAACAACATTGTATTTTGCAGTAGAAGAAAAAGCAACACTGAAGGATCAGGAATCCGAGAATAAGCTTATTTTCATACGTTCTGCATGATTTGGGATTTTATGTATAAAATGAATTCCTTCACTCAAACCAAGTGAAAACTTCTTTGTCCTTCATATTTATCAATGTCTAGATTGACTTCAACAAAGAACAACATTGTATTTTGCAGTAGAAGAAATAGCAACACTGAAGGATCAGGAATCCGAAAACAAGCTTATTTTCATACTTTCTGCTTGATTTGGGATTTTGCTATAAAATTAATTCCTTCACTCAAACAAAGTGGAAACTGCTTTGTCCTTCATATTTATCAATGTCTATATCGATTTCAACAAAGAACAAGGCTGTATTTTGCAGTATAGGAAAGAGCAACACTGGAGGATCAGGAATCCGAGAATAAGCTTACTTTCATGAGTCCTGCACGATTTCGGATTTTCCTATAAAATGAATTGCTTTGCTCAAACCAAGTTAAAATTGCTTTGTCCTTCATAGTTATCCATGTCTAAAATGTATAAAGCATAAAGTTCCTCATATTACCCTGAATGAGAAAGAAGCATCCCTTTGTTTGAGCAATACGTTCCTTTTGCGGAGTTATGCATGATTTCGGATTTTGCTATAAAATTCATTCCTATTGATTGTGTACAGTCGGGTATTTTAACCTTTTCTTACCTGCTTTTTACCAACTATGGTCGGACATTCACACCGTCTTACAGCGGAACATCTCCGCTCCCGCTTTTGATGGTGTATAGTCAGGCATTTGAACCTTTTCTTACCCGCTTTTTACAAACTATGGTCGGACATTCAAACCTTCTTGTAGCCGAAAACCTCTGCTCCCTCTTTTGATTATACATTGTCGGGCATTCGCACCTTATCTTACCCGCTTTTTACAAACTATAGTCAGACATTCACACCTTGGTGCTGAACCACCTCAGCTCCCTGTTTTGATCATGTATGGTCTGGCAATATTACCTTTTCTTACCCGTTTGTGAGTAATTATGGCTGGACATTCACACCTACTTGCAGTCGAACAGCTCTGCTCCCGCTTTTGATTATGTTTGGTTGGATATTCGAACCTTTTCTTAACTGCTTTTTACAAACTTTGGTCGGACGTTCACACCTTCTTGCAGCCGAACACCTCCGCTTCCGCTTTTGATGGTATATATTCGGGCATTCGAACCTTTTCTTACCAGCTTTTTACAAACCATGGTTTGACTTTCACACCTTCTTGTAGCCGAACAACTCCGCTCCCCCTATTGATTGTGTACAGTCGGGTATTTTAACCTTTTCTTACCCGCTTTTTACCAACTATGGTTGGACATTCACACCTTACAGCGGAACACCTCCGCTCCCTCTTTTGATGGTGTATGTTTGGGCATTCGAACCTTTTCTTACCCGCTTTTTACAAACTATGCTCGGACATTCAAACCTTCTTGTAGCCGAACACATCCACTCCTTCTTTTGATGATGTATGCTTGGGCATTCAAACCTACGTTTTACCCGCTTTTCATTAATTTAGGGTGGACATTCACACCTTGTCACAGCCAAACACCTCCGCTCCCTGTTTTGATCATGTATGGTTGGACATTCGCACCTTTTCTCACCCGCTTTTTGCAAACTATGGTCGGATGTTCACAGCTTCCTCTCCACCATACTTGTATGGTGGGATATTCACACCCACTTGCATCCGAAGACCTTTTGTTGATATTTAGTCGGTCATTCGCAGCTTACCCGCTTTTGGCAAACTATGGCCTTCTTGCAGCCAAAGACCTCTGATCTCGCTTTTGATAATGTAAGGTTGGGCATTCAGACCTTGCTTCACCTGCTTTTCACCAAATATAGTCGGACATTCACACCTTCTTGCAGCCGAACACTTCCGCTCCACCTTTTAGTGTTCTATCACACCTTTTTTTCACCGAATTTTATAGATTATGGTTGGAAATTCTCAACCACTCTCATCCAAAGACCTCTCCTCCCGCTTTTGTTAATATATTTGAACTTTAGTCGGACATTCACACCTTCTTGCAGCTGAACCACCCCCGCTCCCTGTTTTGATCATTTATGGTCTGGCAATACTACCTTTTCCTACCCATTTGTTAGTAATTATGGCTGGACATTCACACCTACTTGCAGCCGAACACCACCTCTCCCGCTTTTGATGATGTATGGACCGGCATTCTTACCTTTTCTAACACATTTTTCAGCAATTATGGTCGGAGATTCACACTTACTCACAGCCGAACAACTCCGCTCCCGCATTTGATGGTGTATAGTCGGGCATTCTCACCCTTTCTCATCAGCTTTTTGCAAATTATGATCTGACATTCACACCTGCTTTTGATAATGTATGGTTGGGCATTCGCACCTTTTCTTACCCATTTTTCAGTAATTATGGGTGGACATTCACACCTTCTTGCAGCTGAACACCTCTCCCGCTATTGATTGTGTACAGTCGGGTATTTTAACCTTTTCTTACCCGCTTTTTACCAAATATGGTCGGACATTCACACCGTCTTACAGCGGAACACCTCTGCTCCCGCTTTTGATGGTGTATAGTCAGGCGCTTGAACCTTTTCTTACCCGCTTTTTACAAACTATGGTCGGACATTCAAACCTTCTTGTAGCCGAAAACCTCCGCTCCCTCTTTTGATTATACATTGTTGGGCATTCGCACCTTATTTACAAACTATAGTCAGACATTCACACCTTGCAGCTGAGCCACCTCAGCTCCCTTTTTTGATAGTGTATGTTCGGGCATTCGAACCTATTCTTACCCCCTTTTTACAAACTATGCTCGGAGATTCACACCTACTCACAGCCGAACAACTCCGCTCCCGCATTTGATGATTTGTCATCAAGAGCGGGAGCGGAGATGTTCCGCTGTAAGACGGTGTGAATGTCCGACCACGGTTTGTAAAAAGCGGGTAAGAAAAGGTTCGAATGCCCGAATATATACCATCAAAAGTGGAAGTGGATGTGTTCGGCTGCAAGAAGGTGTGAACGTCCGACCAAAGTTTGTAAAAAGCAGTTAAGAAAAGGTTCGAATATCCAACCAAACATAATCAAAAGCGGGAGTAGAGCTGTTCGACTGCAAGTAGGTGTGAATGTCAGATCATAATTTGCAAAAAGCTGATGAGAAAGGGTGAGAATGCCCGGCTATACACCATCAAATGCGGGAGCGGAAGTGTTCGGCTGTGAGTAGGTGTGAATGTCCAACCATAATTGCTGAAAAATGTGTTAGAAGAGACTAGAATGCCGGACAAGACATTCACACCTTCTTGCAGCTGAACGACCTCCGCTCCCTTTTTTGATCATGTATGGTCTGGCAATACTACCTTTTCTTACCCGTTTGTGAGTAATTAATCCCAAAATATTGAGCATAAAATAATGCTTTATGCTGATGATGTATTACTTTTCCTTCAGAACTCACAGACGTCTCTCACTCACACGATCACACTCATAAATAAATTCTCAACACTTTCTGACTACTCTATCAACTGGTCTAAGACCACAGTTCTGCCCATTAACTGTAGGGTCCATAATATACCTGCGATCACTTTACAGTCAGGAAATATTAGATATTTAGGCATAAACATTTCCTCCAGGCTCTCAGAGCTAACAAAGCTAAATTATGTGCAATTATTAAAGACAGTAGAGGACGATCTCTCTCGTTGGAAGTCCTTACCTATATCACTTATGGGGAGAATTACATCCATTAAAATGATGATACTACCAAAAGTTAACTATTTGTTCTCAATGATCCCCATAAAACCATCTGCTACTTGGTTTAAGTAACTAGATTCATGCATCTCCAAATTTCTGTGGAAAAACAAACCACCACGTATTAGTTTAAAAACCCTACAGAAGACCAAGGACAATGGTGGATTAGATTTACCTCATTTTCAGCACTATTCCTTAGCCAATAGGTTACAATATATATCAAAATGGTTTAAACCTTGTTTTTGTCACAGTTCCCAGAGACGTTGTAATCGTTGAGGATTCTATATTCACCCCCTCATTAGAGGCACGTGTTGCAGATTGATGACACTGAATCTTCTTCTCTGTTCATTGCTGGCATCATTCCCAGCATCGTAAGTGTTCGTGGCATTGTTAGCCTCTTCTTCTGGATCTTGATATCGAGAATCCTTTTGTATTTCTGGTTTGTCAGTACTCTCTCTTCGTTCACCGGCGTCTTCGTCTTTTTGTCCTTGAGTTTGGTGATTTTTTTCTTCTTTTGATGCCTTGACACAATGTGACAGGTGATACCACGTGGGAGATCCTGTAACTTGGACTGCTGTCCCTGTGCTGTGAAATGGCTGTGCTGCTCAAATGGTCTCTCCTTCATCATGGTTACATGCTGCCATTCCGACATCTCGCCATTCCGACATGGGTCTCCAATTGTCGGAATGGCGACACTTAATTTTTTATCAAACGTCCCACCATTCCGACACTTTTTTCCTCCTATGGTCGGAATGGCGGTATGTTTTTTGTTTTTTTTAACATACCGCCATTACGACAGTTCCTTTTAATAGCCTATTTTTTACCCAAAACATTTTGCACTAATGATATGCCGGCGCAAATACGCCCTAAAGTTTGGCGCACAAGCTTTGCACATGCAGAGGCCACAGCCTCGCAAACAAACTTTAATAATCTATTATCAAAATCCCCTGAATTTCAAATATAAAAATACAAATATTAATGTAACTCTGGCGAGACTGAAACTGATTAAGCAGAAATACATTGTCAGTGAGCTGTCACAGCAGCCAGCTGGAGCGGAGCTCTCCACAGAGCCCATGCGTCTTTTGCACGCTGTCATCATATGCAAAAGTAATAATTGCACAGATATCACGGCTACGGCACAGGACACAGTTGCGAGCACTCTGCCTTGCCTTGCCAATAGGAGAAGAGAGAAATGACAGCATAGAACGTATAAAACACAACAAAATGCAGTAAAAACGTTTATTCATGTTATTCACGTGATTTATGAGTACTCGCTCCAATTTTGGGAAGCGCGGATGGGCTTTGCGCATTTGGCACAAACACACAGCCGTTGCGCAAGGCTTTATACAGCCTGTTGATATCTTAAGGACGTAACTGGTCACACCTGGGAGTAAATGTCATGTAGAGATTGTTTTTACATGACATTACAGCTGAACATATAGCTTTCATCCACAAACCAATGTGGGAGAGCCCGAAGACGCATGTGCCAGACGCACATAGGCATGCGTAAAACCAATTTTGACCACTTCATACTGTTTATTTGCTTTCTTTTAGTTAATTTTCGTTTCTTTTGGATTCTTGTGCGTGTTATGGAGCCGTTTTGGTCCATGTTTGTAAGCCTTTTTTTCCTGGATTAAATTTTCGGAAGTTGAAACAAGTGGCATTGGAGTGTGTGATTGAAAACCACCGCGGACTGCTTCTCCTCCTCCAGTTGCCGAGACTTTGTGTTTTTAATAACGCTTGTCTATAAACATGTGTTAAACATATAAATTGCATGAACAGAAAGAAGGGACTCACCTGTTGAGTAACACACATTTCCTTATACAGAAAGCCTTGTCGGAATGGTGGGACATTTGAACGTCGGAATGGTGGGACGTTTGCATGTCGGAATGGTGGTATGTCGGAATGGTGGTATGTCGGAATGGTGGGATGTCGGAATAGCGGGATGTCGGAATGGCGGGATTTCGGAATGGGTGTTGCCACCCCCTTCATCATATACACTTTTATTTATACATCACCTTCCACCATGAAGCGTTGACCCTTTTTGTTTCTCTCTTTGTTCTTAAAATGCTGTTATGCATGTCTAAACCAATCCATTAAATTAGATCATTTTGGCAGTAAAGCGATCTACAATGTGCTTGGTCGCAAAGCTGCTCATCTGTGGTAAACAGCTCTTCAGAAAGGCATTCTTCAATTGATTTCACTAATTCTATGTAATAATTTTGTGATTTCCTACAAAACTACACTTCTTCTCCCATCTGTCTGAGTATTTAATATTGTCTGGGTCCCGTTAAAACATGTATTTTTCCCATCTAATTCCTTGTTTGCTTTAAAACAAGAATTCCCCATTTTCTATCCCTTCAGTAGCCAACCAGTTTGTATGGAGTACACTGGAGCAACTTGACTGATCAGTAAAACACTGCTTTTGTTGTCACCGCAAGGCATCCCCCGTCGGTTGTTTCACTGAGACACTACTGAGTAACTATAACTCAACACAGTTTATACACATAACATTCATATACATACTAACAAACAAACAAACAATTATTTATCGCGATTTTCTCATCTCTGTTTGAACGTACACCCAGGTAAATATTCCTGTAGTCTTCTCATACCGACTATGGACCCATTCATTGTTTAACTTCACTGTTTTGCAAATCCTAATTGAATATTACACATTGACATTGAACTTTACTGGATAAGCAGGTCTTCATTGCATTCAGCAACCTATATGTGAGCATCTATGTGTAAGCTGTTCTTCTTTGCATTTATCAGCAGCAAGCAATTCTTCATTGCACATGCATATTAAAATAGTAAAACAATTCCAATGAGTTAGCGAAACCTTCTATATCAGGAGTGTCCATCATGATGCTGGGAATAGAACCTCTTTCCCATATAGTTCAACCTTCATTACTCAACTGATCATAACTCCGCAATGAGCACATTTCAAAGTATCATTCCTCTACATGTATTCAAAAATCTATGTGTAAATGTTTAATATTTCTTATATTTGTTGATGTCATTCTGTGTGCATGTGGCCTAAACCCAATCTCTGTGTGGCAATTTTAATTTAAACAAGTTGAACTCTGCCTCTGATCATTTAAAAAAGGTGTGTACCAATATCAACCTTTCTCAGGTAATTACTGATCCTACAAAACCAAAGAGATCCTTCAAGGTTGTCCCTGATTGGCTCAATCTTAACAAATCAAAGGTAGAATATCCGCAGTATCTGAACTTGGTGTTAGTTATCACTGCTCAATAGCCTGTATCAGAATTGCAAAAATGAAAACATTAGGTCCACGCTTGGTATCCAGATCCTGAAACATCTCCATGAGCAGGCTTTTTTTTAACTGATCTGTTGAATAGTTATATGACACTGTTAAAATCTCAGATGAAGATCTAGCACTTGACCATTTTTGTAAATCTTCTAATTCCATAGTTGATAAACATGCCCCTTTTAAAAAGTATAGAACTTAGAACAGGTCTAGTCCCTGACTTTCGGCAGAACTGTCTTCTTTACTTTTTTTTTTTTTTCCCCTTGTCCTGTTCAGCATTATGTCAGAAGAATTGTAGTCTGAATACCTTTGATGCCAAACAGATTTGCTTTGCCAAGGGAAGTTTTATAAATGTAAAGCTCCCCTTGATGCCCATTTATTTATTTCTGTTTACAATATATGACATGAACTGAACTGAACCGGACCGGGGGACAAGGAAAGAAGAAGAGGAAAGAAGAGGAAACAGAACAAAAATAGAAACAAAAACCAGACAACCAGCTGCTACACCTGTAAAAACAAAACAGACAACAATCCATGGCCTCTGAGGGGAATCCAGCCTTAGCGCCACCAGGAGCACCTGAAAGCAGACAAGCAGAGAAAAAACAAACACACAAACAAACAAAAACAAGCACAAGAAGCGGCAATCGCATACAACACAGCTGTGGATATAGATGACCTGAGACGACATGATAATACATCAACTGCTTAGCGACCATGCTACTGGACTAATGAATGTGTGTGTGTGTGTGTGTGTGTGAGAACATGCAACACCCATGGCACAGGACCTACATGATAACCGTGCTTAGTTATGAGTGTATAAGCGTACAGGGCCACAATCCACAGCCCCCCCCAAGCAATCAGAAGCAGGCAGAGAGGGCCACAAGACCCAGGCCACCAGCAGCCCCCACAGAGCACAGAACCCAGGCAGCCCACCGCAGGGGCAACCACGCATCCACCCAGAAGACTGCAGAGGAAGCCCCCGGAAAGAGCCCCCATAAGCATAGGGCAGAGGCCCTCCGGGAGCCAGGGGCAACAGCCCACCGACCCCGCCAGGCCCCAGCCGCCCAGACATGGGCCGTGCACTGGACCCGGGCCCCAGGGGCCCGAGCGCCCCCAAACCCCCCGGCAGAGGCCCCACCCAATACCCAGGAGGGCAAAGCGCCCCAGACAGCCACAAAGTGGGTCAGCGCCTGCCCCAGCGCCCCTTGCCAAGTGCCCTGGAAGTCAAGACGTGCCCACAGGTGGGTGAAGTTGCGAGCAGTGGGGAGAGGCAACGCTGACGCCCCATCGGGAGAAGCACAGGCAGGCCAGGCGACAGCAAGTCCCAGATCCAGGCCCAATCATTACCACACACACTTTCACGTCCCATACATCCACACATCCACACGTCCTACCTCCCTCGACTCTGCTGGGGTATAGTGCAGCGGGCACACCAGGGGGCCAGCAACCCCCCAGCCACCACAGACCCCGAACCAGCAGAACAATTAATTAATCCTCCTGGCCCCTTCTGCCCCGAACAGACACCAGGAAGCAGGGGTGTGCGAAGAAGACCCCTCCCCTCACCCTTCTGGCTCTTCAATATTTTCTAATAGTGAGCAATTAAAATTGAGGGGCAGCCAAACTTGTAGAACTGGGAGCAGCCTACATACCCAAAGAGCCCCGCCCACCAGATGCCACTCAGTGTAACCACCCCCCAAGACCTAATGTGTGTGTGTGAGTGTGTTTGATAAGTAGTAATGTCTAAGGTGTAATTAAAACAGGGGCAGGGAACTGCAGAGTGCAACCAAAGGGGACCACCTACGTGGCCCCATCCACTACACCCCACCGAACACACACGCCCCCAAAACCCTTCATGTGTGAGTGTGTGCTGTGTACAGGAGCCAGAAGGGAGAGGGGTATGGGGATATATACCGGGGGAGCTACTCTCCCCCAGAGAGGGCAGCCAGGGACTGGCTGTAATAGGCATCCCTGCTACCTGGGAGCCAACAATGGGCAGGAGGGCCTGATGTCCACCAGGCTCGGGGCCTGCAGCGACCATATTCCGGGAGCTACTGTACCCCCAGAAGGTACCCATCCCGCCCCACCCCACTCAACCCAACCCCACCCCGGAGGACCTCTACAAAAAACAAACAAACAACATAAAAAAACAATCAAACAAACCACCCGGTCACACCAGTTGCAGCAGCCCGGGCCTGAGACCCACCATCACCCAGCAACCCACCACCACCACTATGTGATAAAACTAATCAGAGGGGACCAGAGAGAATGAAATTCAGCCAATTGATGTTTTGAGGAGGCAGACATTGTTTCCATGCTAATATAATCTAAAAGAAAATTTCTAAACTGGTTAATACACAGATTGTTCTTCGCTTTCCAGTTCATGAGAATAGTTTTCTTTGCGATACATAACACTGTGAGAACCATGTGTGCTGAGTTAATTTCCATGTTGATGTTGTCTAAGTCACCCAGTATGCACAGTGTGGGGCATGCAGGGATGCTACACTTTAGCCATGTTGATAGGTCCTCACAGACTTCAAGCCAGAACTTCTGGACAGGCGCACAAAACCACAAAGCATGTGCATAATCATCAGGTGTGTTATCTGTGCAATGTGAGCAGATGTTTGAGTGTGTTAGACCCATCCTGAACATCCTTTGTCCTGTATAGTGTGTTCTATGAAGGATTTTGTATTGTATGAGCTGTAAATTAGGATTTCGAGTCATTATGAAGGTGTTCAAACATATTTGTGGTTAGAAGCTATGACCAGAACTGATGGATAAATCTGCCTCCCATTTTGAGGATGGAAGAGACATTGTGTCATCTATCTTAGACAATAATTTATATATTTTTGATAGTAGTTTTGGGGTGCAGATGCTTAGAAATTCTGCTACCCTAGTCGGGAGTTGTAAGTCTGGTTGGTGGAGGATATATCCATCCATCCATCCATCATCTGCCGCTTATCCGGGGGTCGGGTCGCGGGGGCAGGAGCTTGAGCAGAGAAACCCAGACGTCTCTGTCCCCAGCCACTTCCTCCAGCTCTTCCGGGGGGACCCCGAGGCGTTCCCAGGCCAGCCGAGAGACATAGTCTCTCCAACGTGTCCTGGGTCTCCCCCGGGTTCTCCTCCCAGTGGGACGTGCCCGGAACACCTCCCCAGGGAGGCGCCCAGGGGGCATCCTAACCAGATGCCCGAGCCACCTCATCTGACTCCTCTCAATGCGGAGGAGCAGCGGTTCTACTCCGAGCCCCTCCCGGAAGACTGACCTTCTCACCCTATCTCTAAGGGAGAGCCCAGACACCCTGCGGAGGAAACCCATTTCGGCTGTTTGTATTCGCGATCTTGTTCTTTCGGTCACTACCCACAACTCGTGACCATAGGTGAGGATGGGAACGTAGATTGACCAGTAAGTAGAGAGCTTCGCCTTCTGGCTCAGCTCCCTCTTCACTACGACGGGTCGGTGCAGAGCCCGCAACACTGCAGACGCCGCACCGATCCGCCCGTCAATCTCCCGCTCCATTCGTCCCTCACTCGTGAACAAGATCCCGAGATACTTGAACTCCTCCACTTGGGGAAGGATCTCATTCCCGACCCGGAGAGAGCATTCCACCCTTTTCCGGCTGAGAACCATAGTCTCGGATTTGGAGGTGCTGATTCTCATCCCAGCCGCTTCACACTCGGCTGCGAATCGCTCCAGTAAGAGCTGAAGGTCACGGCCTGACGACGCTAACAGAACCACATCATCTGCAAAAAGCAGAGACCCGATTCTGAGGTCGCCAAATCGGACACCCTCAACGCCCTGGCTCCGCCTAGAAATTCTGTCCATAAAAGTTAGGAACAGAATTGGTGACAAAGGGCAGCCCTGACGGAGTCCAACTCTCACCGGAAACGTATCCCACTTACTGCCGGCAATGCGGACCAAACTCTGGCACCGGTCATACAGAGACCGAACGGCCCCTATCAAGGGGTCCGGCACTCCATATTCCCGGAGCAACCCCCACAGGACTCCACGAGGGACACGGTCGAACGCTTTCTCCAAGTCCACAAAACACATGTAGACTGGTTGGGCGAACTCCCAGCAGCTGGTCCACTGTTCCACGGCCAGGACGAAAGCCACACTGCATCTCCTGAATCCGAGGCTCGATTATCCGACGGATCCTCCTCTCCAATACCCCCGAATAGACCTTACCAGGGAGGCTGAGGAGTGTGATACCCCTATAGTTGGAACACACCCTCCGGTCCCCCTTTTTAAAGAGTGGGACCACCACCCCAATCTGCCAGTCCAGAGGCACTGTCCCCGATGTCCACGCGATACTGCAGAGGCGTGTCAGCCAAGACAGCCCTACAACATCCAGAGCCTTGAGAAACTCAGGACGGACCTCATCCACCCCCGGGGCCTTGCCACCGAGGAGCTTTTTAACCACCTCGGCAACCTCAGCCCCAGAAATGGGAGGCCCCGTCTCTGAGCTCTCCGACTCTGCCTCTTCCGAGCACGTGTTGGTAGGATTGAGGAGTTCCTCGAAGTACTCCCCCCACCGACTCACAACATCCCTAGTTGAGGTCAGCAAAGCCCCGTCCCCACTGTAAACAGTGTTGACTGTGAGCCGCTTCCCCCCCCTGAGACGCCGGATGGTGGACCAGAATCTTTTCGAGGCCGTCCGGAAATCGTTCTCCATGGTCTCACCGAACTCCTCCCAGGCCCGAGTTTTTGCCTCAGCAACCGCCGAAGCCGCGGCCCGTCTGGCCCGTCGGTACCTATCAGCTGCTTCCAGGGTCCCACTGGCCAAAAAGGCCCGATAGGACTCCTTCTTCAGCTTGACGGCTTCCCTCACCACTGGTGTCCACCAGCAGGTTGGAGGGTTGCCGCCACGACAGGCACCGACCACCTTACGGCCAAAACTCCGACCAGCTGCCTCGGCAATGGAGTCACGGAACATGGCCCATTCGGACTCAATGTCCCCCACCTCCCCCGGGATATGGTTGAAGCTCTGCCGGAGGTGTGAAGAAAATTTCCGAAAATCAAACCGCACATGATCATAAGTGGGAGAGGGGGTGTTCAGCTGCAAGAAGGTGTGAATGTCCACCCATACATCATCATAAGCAGGAGTGGATGTGTTCGACTACGAGAAGGTGTGAACGTCCAACCAAAGTTTTTAAAAATCAGTTAGGAAAAGGTTTTAATATCCAACCAAACATAATCAAAAGTGGGAGCAGAGCTGTTCGTCTGTGATTAGGTGTGAATCTCTGACCATAATTGCTGAAAAATGTGTTAGAAAAGGTAAGAATGCCGGTCCATACATCATCAAAAGCGAGAGAGATTGTGTTCAGCTGCAAGTAGGTGTGAATATCCAGCCATAATTACTCACAAACGGGTAAGAAAAGGTAGTATTTCCAGACCATACATGATCAAAACAGGGAGCGGAGGTGGTTTAGCTGCAAAAAGGGGTGAATGTCCGACTAAAGTTCAAATATATTAACAAAAGCGGGAGGAGAGGTCTTCGGATGAGAGTGGTTGAGAATTTCCAACCATAATCTAAAAAATGCGGTGAAAAAAAAGGTGTGAAGGAATGAATTTTATAGCAAAATCCGAAATCATGCATAACTCCGCAAAAGGAACGTATTGCTCAACCAAAGGGATGCTTCTTTCTCATTCAGGGTAATATGAGGAACTTTATGCTTGATACATTTTAGACATGGATAACTATGAAGGACAAAGCAATTTTAACTTGGTTTGAGCAAAGCAATTCATTTTATAGGAAAATATGAAATCGTGCAGGACTCATGAAAGTAAGCTTTTTCTCGGATTCCTGATCCTCCAGTTTTGCTCTTTCCTATACTGCAAAATACAACCTTGTTCTTTGTTGAAATCAATCTAGACATTGATAAATATGAAGGACAAAGCCGTTTTAACATAGTTTGAATAAAGGAATTCATTTTATACATAAAATCCCAAATCATGCAGAACGTATGAAAAGAAAGCTTTTTCTCGGATTCCTGATCCTTCAGTGTTGCTCTTTCTTCTACTGCAAAATACAATGTTGTTCTTTGTTGAAGTCGATCTAGACATTGATAAATATGAAGGACAAAGCAGTTTTAACTTAGTTTGAGTGAAGGAATTCATTTTATACATAAAATCCCAAATCATGCAGAACGTATGAAAATAAGCTTATTCTCGGATTCCTGATCCTTCAGTGTTGCTCTTTCTTCTACTGCAAAATCCAATGTTGTTCTTTGTTGAAGTTGATCTAGACATTGATAAATATGAAGGACAAAGAAGTTTTAACATAGTTTGAGTGAAGGAATTCATTTATAGCAAAATCTGAAATCGTGCAGAATTCATGAAAGCAAGCTTATACTCGGATTCCTGAAACTTTAGATTTGCTCTTTCTTTTACTGCAAAGTACAACGTTGTTTTTTGTTGAAATCTATCAATAGATAGAAATATTGATAAATACCAGCTGAACATCTCTGCTGCCGCTTTTCATCATTTATGGTTGGACATTCTTACCTTTTCTTACCCGCTTTTTACAAATTATAATCTGACATTCACACCTACTTGTAGTCAAACACCTTCTCCGAGCTTATGATCATGTGCGGTTTGATATTCGAAAATTTTCTTTCATGTTTTCTAGCAATTATTAATGGACATTCAGACCGTCTTACAGCGGAGCTCCTCCGCTCCCTCTTTTGATGGTGTATGTTCGGGCATTCGAATCTTTCCTTACCCGCTTTTTACAAACTATGCTCGGACATTCAAAC
Organism: Leuresthes tenuis; assembly: GCF_036924035.1. NCBI lineage: Eukaryota > Metazoa > Chordata > Actinopteri > Atheriniformes > Atherinopsidae > Leuresthes > Leuresthes tenuis. The sequence continues at coordinate 27,818,632 of NW_027325374.1, forward strand.
CTTCTTGTAGCCGAACACATCCACTCCTGCTTTTGATTATGTATGGTTGGGCATTCAAACCTACTTGTTGCCCGCTTTTCATTAATTTTGGGTGGACATTCACACCTTGTCACAGCCAAACACCTCCGCTCCCTGTTTTGATCATGTATGGTTGGACATTCGCACCTTTTCTCACCCGCTTTTTGCAAACTATGGTCGGCTGTTCACAGCTTCCTCTCCACCATACTTGTATGGTGGGTTATTCACACCCACTTGCATCCGAAGACCTCCGCCCCCACTTTTGTTGATATTTAGTCGGTCATTCGCAGCTTACCCGCTTTTGGCAAACTATGCTATCTATGCATCTACATGTGTTTTGTGGACTTGGAGAAAGCGTTCGACCGTGTCCCTCGTGGAGTCCTGTGGGGGTTGCTCCGGGAATATGGAGTGCCGGACCCCTTGATAGGGGCCGTTCGGTCTCTGTATGACCGGTGCCAGAGTTTGGTCCGCATTGCCGGCAGTAAGTGGGATACGTTTCCGGTGAGAGTTGGACTCCGTCAGGGCTGCCCTTTGTCACCGATTCTGTTCCTAACTTTTATGGACAGAATTTTTAGGCGGAGCCAGGGCGTTGAGGGTGTCCGATTTGGCGACCTCAGAATCGGGTCTCTGCTTTTTGCAGATGATGTGGTTCTGTTAGCGTCGTCAGGCCGTGACCTTCAGCTCTTACTGGAGCGATTCGCAGCCGAGTGTGAAGCGGCTGGGATGAGAATCAGTACCTCCAAATCCGAGACTATGGTTCTCAGCCGGAAAAGGGTGGAATGCTCTCTCCGGGTCGGGAATGAGATCCTTCCCCAAGTGGAGGAGTTCAAGTATCTCGGGATCTTGTTCACGAGTGAGGGACGAATGGAGCGGGAGATTGACGGGCGGATCGGTGCGGCGTCTGCAGTGTTGCGGGCTCTGCACCGACCCGTCGTAGTGAAGAGGGAGCTGAGCCAGAAGGCGAAGCTCTCTACTTACTGGTCAATCTACGTTCCCATCCTCACCTATGGTCACGAGTTGTGGGTAGTGACCGAAAGAACAAGATCGCGAATACAAGCAGCCGAAATGGGTTTCCTCCGCAGGGTGTCTGGGCTCTCCCTTAGAGATAGGGTGAGAAGGTCAGTCTTCCGGGAGGGGCTCGGAGTAGAACCGCTGCTCCTCCGCATTGAGAGGAGTCAGATGAGGTGGCTCGGGCATCTGGTTAGGATGCCCCCTGGGCGCCTCCCTGGGGAGGTGTTCCGGGCACGTCCCACTGGGAGGAGAACCCGGGGGAGACCCAGGACACGTTGGAGAGACTATGTCTCTCGGCTGGCCTGGGAACGCCTCGGGGTCCCCCCGGAAGAGCTGGAGGAAGTGGCTGGGGACAGAGACGTCTGGGTTTCTCTGCTCAAGCTCCTGCCCCCGCGACCCGACCCCCGGATAAGCGGCAGATGATGGATGGATGGATGGATATATCCTCCACCAACCAGACTTACAACTCTCGACTAGGGTAGCAGAATTTCTAAGCATCTGCACCCCAAAACTACTATCAAAAATATATAAATTATTGTCTAAGATAGATGACACAATGTCTCTTCCATCCTCAAAATGGGAGGCAGATTTATCCATCAGTTCTGGTCATAGCTTCTAACCACAAATATGTTTGAACACCTTCATAAAGACTCGAAATCCTAATTTACAGCTCATACAATACAAAATCCTTTATAGAACACACTATACAGGACAAAGGATGTTCAGGATGGGTCTAACACACTCAAACATCTGCTCACATTGCACAGATAACACACCTGATGATTATGCACATGCTTTGTGGTTTTGTGCGCCTGTCCAGAAGTTCTGGCTTGAAGTCTGTGAGGACCTATCAACATGGCTAAAGTGTAGCATCCCTGCATGCCCCACACTGTGCATACTGGGTGACTTAGACAACATCAACATGGAAATTAACTCAGCACACATGGTTCTCACAGTGTTATGTATCGCAAAGAAAACTATTCTCATGAACTGGAAAGCGAAGAACAATCTGTGTATTAACCAGTTTAGAAATTTTCTTTTAGATTATATTAGCATGGAAACAATGTCTGCCTCCTCAAAACATCAATTGGCTGAATTTCATTCTCTCTGGTCCCCTCTGATTAGTTTTATCACATAGTGGTGGTGGTGGGTTGCTGGGTGATGGTGGGTCTCAGGCCCGGGCTGCTGCGACTGGTGTGACCAGGTGATTTGTTTGATTGTTTTTTTATGTTGTTTGTTTGTTTTTTGTAGAGGTCCTCCGGGGTGGGGTTGGGTTGAGTGGGGTGGGGCGGGATGGGTACCTTCTGGGGGTACAGTAGCTCCCGGAATATGGTCGCTGCAGGCCCCGAGCCTGGTGGACATCAGGCCCTCCTGCCTATTGTTGGCTCCCAGGTAGCAGGGTTGCCTATTACAGCCAGTCCCTGGCTGCCCTCTCTAGGGGAGAGTAGCTCCCCCGGTATATATCCCCATACCCCTCTCCCTTCTGGCTCCTGTACACAGCACACACTCACACATGAAGGGTTTTGGGGGCGTGTTTGTTCGGTGGGGTGAAGTGGATGGGGCCACGTAGGTGGTCCCCTTTGGTTGCACTCTGCAGTTCCCTGCCCCTGTTTTAATTACACCTTAGACATTACTACTTATCAAACACACTCACACACACACATTAGGTCTTGGGGGGCGGTTATACTGAGTGGCATGTGGTGGGCGGGGCTCTTTGGGTATGTAGGCTGCCCAGAGTGCCGCGCTCCCAGTTCTACAAGTTTGGCTGCCCCTGAATTTTAATTGCTCACTATTAGAAAATATTGAAGAGCCAGAAGGGTGAGGGGAGGGGTCTTCTTCGCACACCCCTGCTTCCTGGTGTCTGTTCGGGGCAGGAGGGGCCAGGAGGATTAATTAATTGTTCTGCTGGTTCGGGGTCTGTGGTGGCTGGGGTGTTGCTGGCCCCCTGGTGTGCCCGCTGCACTATACCCCAGCAGAGTCGAGGGAGGTAGGACGTGTGGATGTGAGGATGTATGGGACGTGAAAGTGTGTGTGGTAATGATTGGGCCTGGATCTGGGACTTGCTGTCGCCTGGCCTGCCTGTGCTTCTCCCGATGGGGCGTCAGCGTTGCCTCTCCCCACTGCTCGCGACTTCACCCACCTGTGGGCACGTCTTGACTCCCAGGGCACTTGGCAAGGGGCGCTGGGGCAGGCGCTGACCCATTTTGTGGCTGTCTGGGGCGCTTTGCCCTCCTGGGTATTGGGTGGGGCCTCTGCCGGGGGGTTTGGGGGCGCTCGGGCCCCTGGGGCCCGGGTCAAGTGCACGACCCATGTCTGGGCGGCTGGGGCCTGGCGGGGTCGGTGGGCTGTTGCCCCTGGCTCCCGGAGGGCCTCTGCCCTATGCTTATGGGGGCTCTTTCCGGGGGCTTCTTCTGCAGTCTTCTGGGTGGATGCGTGGTTGCCCCTGCGGTGGGCTGCCTGGGTTCTGTGCTCTGTGGGGGCTGCTGGTGGCCTGGGTCTTGTGGCCCTCTCTGCCTGCTTCTGATTGCTTGGGGGGGGGCTGTGGATTGTGGCCCTGTACGCTTATACACTCATAACTAAGCACGGTTATCATGTAGGTCCTGTGCCATGGGTGTTGCATGTTCTCACACACACACACACACACACACATTCATTAGTCCAGTAGCATGGTCGCTAAGCAGTTGATGTATTATCATGTCGTCTCAGGTCATCTATATCCACAGCTGTGTTGTATGCGATTGCCGCTTCTTGTGCTTGTTTTTGGTTGTTTGTGTGTTTGTTTTTTCTCTGCTTGTCTGCTTTCAGGTGCTCCTGGTGGCGCTAAGGCTGGATTCCCCTCAGAGGCCATGGATTGTTGTCTGTTTTGTTTTTTACAGGTGTAGCAGCTGGTTGTCTGGTTTTTGTTTCTATTTTTGTTCTGTTTCCTCTTCTTTCCTCTTCTTCTTTCCTTGTCCCCCGGTCCGGTTCAGTTCAGTTCATGTCATATCTTGTAAACAGAAATAAATAAATGGGCATCAAGGGGAGCTTTACATTTATAAAACTTCCCTTGGCAAAGCAAATCTGTTTGGCATCAAAGGTATTCAGACTACAATTCTTCTGACATAATGCTGAACAGGACAAGGGGAAAAAAAAAAAAAAGTAAAGAAGACAGTTCTGCCGAAAGTCAGGGACTAGACCTGTTCTAAGTTCTATACTTTTTAAAAGGGGCATGTTTATCAACTATGGAATTAGAAGATTTACAAAAATGGTCAAGTGCTAGATCTTCATCTGAGATTTTAACAGTGTCATATAACTATTCAACAGATCAGTTAAAAAAAAGCCTGCTCATGGAGATGTTTCAGGATCTGGATACCAAGCGTGGACCTAATCTTTTCATTTTTGCAATTCTGATACAGGCTATTGAGCAGTGATAACTAACACCAAGTTCAGATACTGCGGATATTCTACCTTTGATTTGTTAAGATTGAGCCAATCAGGGACAACCTTGAAGGATCTCTTTGGTTTTGTAGGATCAGTAATTACCTGAGAAAGGTTGATATTGGTACACACCTTTTTTAAATGATCAGAGGCAGAGTTCAACTTGTTTAAATTAAAATTGCCACACAGAGATTGGGTTTAGGCCACATGCACACAGAATGACATCAACAAATATAAGAAATATTAAACATTTACACATCGATTTTTGAATACATGTAGAGGAATGATACTTTGAAATGTGCTCATTGCGGAGTTATGATCAGTTGAGTAATGAAGGTTGAACTATTCTGGGAAAGAGGTTCTATTCCCAGCATCATGATGGACACTCCTGATATAGAAGGTTTCGCTAACGCATTGGAATTGTTTTACTATTTTCATATGCATGTGCAATGAAGAATTGTTTGCTGCTGATAAATGCAAAGAAGAACAGCTTACACATAGATGCTCACATATAGGTTGCTGAATGCAATGAAGACCTGCTTATCCAGTAAAGTTCAATGTCAATGTGTAATATTCAATTAGGATTTGCAAAACAGTGAAGTTAAACAATGAATGGGTCCATAGTCGGTATGAGAAGACTACAGGAATATTTACCTGGGTGTACGTTCAAACAGAGATGAGAAAATCCCGATAAATAATTGTTTGTTTGTTTGTTAGTATGTATATGAATGTTATGTGTATAAACTGTGTTGAGTTATAGTTACTCAGTAGTGTCTCAGTGAAACAACCGACGGGGGATGCCTTGCGGTGACAACAAAAGCAGTGTTTTACTGATCAGTCAAGGTACTCCAGTGTACTCCATACAAACTGGTTGGCTACTGAAGGGATAGAAAATGGGGAATTCTTGTTTTAAAGCAAACAAGGAATTAGATGGGAAAAATACATGTTTTAACGGGACCCAGACAATATTAAATACTCAGACAGATGGGAGAAGAAGTGTAGTTTTGTAGGAAATAACAAAATTATTATATAGAATTAGTGAAATCAATTGAAGAATGCCTTTCTGAAGAGCTGTTTACCACAGATGAGCAGCTTTGCGACCAAGCACAATGTAGATCGCTTTACTGACAAAATGATCTAATTTAATGGATTGGTTTAGACATGCATAACAGCATTTTAAGAACAAAGAGAGAAACAAAAAGGGACAACGCTTCATGGTGGAAGGTGATGTATAAATAAAAGTGTATATGATGAAGGGGGTGGCAACACCCATTCATCATTTATATGTTTAACACATGTTTATAGCGTTATTAGCGTTATTAGCGTTATTAAAAACACAAAGTCTCGGCAACTGGAGGAGGAGAAGCAGTCCGCGGTGGTTTTCAATCACACACTCCAATGCCACTTGTTTCAACTTCCGAAAATTTAATCTAGGAAAAAAAGGCTTACAAACATGGACCAAAACGGCTCCATAACACGCACAAGAATCCAAAAGAAACGAAAATTAACTAAAAGAAAGCAAATAAACAGTATGAAGTGGTCAAAATTGGTTTTACGCATGCCTATGTGCGTCTGGCACATGCGTCTTCGGGCTCTCCCACATTGGTTTGTGGATGAAAGCTATATGTTCAGCTGTAATGTCATGTAAAAACAATCTCTACATGACATTTACTCCCAGGTGTGACCAGTTACGTCCTTAAGATATCAACAGGCTGTATAAAGCCTTGCGCAACGGCTGTGTGTTTGTGCCAAATGCGCAAAGCCCATCCGCGCTTCCCAAAATTGGAGCGAGTACTCATAAATCATGTGAATAACATGAATAAACGTTTTTACTGCATTTTGTTGTGTTTTATACGTTCTATGCTGTCATTTCTCTCTTCTCCTATTGGCAAGGCAAGGCAGAGTGCTCGCAACTGTGTCCTGTGCCGTAGCCGTGATATCTGTGCAATTATTACTTTTGCATATGATGACAGCGTGCAAAAGACGCATGGGCTCTGTGGAGAGCTCCGCTCCAGCTGGCTGCTGTGACAGCTCACTGACAATGTATTTCTGCTTAATCAGTTTCAGTCTCGCCAGAGTTACATTAATATTTGTATTTTTATATTTGAAATTCAGGGGATTTTGATAATAGATTATTAAAGTTTGTTTGCGAGGCTGTGGCCTCTGCATGTGCAGAGCTTGTGCGCCAAACTTTAGGGTGTATTTGCGCCGGCATATCATTAGTGCAAAATGTTTTGGGTAAAAACTAGGCTATTAAAAGGAACTGTCGGAATGGCGGTATGTTAAAAAAAAAAAACCTACCGCCATTCCGACCATAGGAGGAAAAAAGTGTCGGAATGGTGGGACGTTTGATAAAAAATTAAGTGTCGCCATTCCGACAATTGGAGACCCATGTCGGAATGGCGAGATGTCGGAATGGCAGCATGTAACCATGATGAAGGAGAGACCATTTGAGCAGCACAGCCATTTCGCAGCACAGGGACAGCAGTCCAAGTTACAGGATCTCCCACGTGGTATCACCTGTCACATTGTGTCAAGGCATCAAAAGAAGAAAAAATCACCAAACTCAAAGACAAAAAGACGAAGACGCCGGTGAACGAAGAGAGAGCACTGACAAACCAGAAATACAAAAGGATTCTCGATATCAAGATCCAGAAGAAGAGGCTAACAATGCCACGAACACTTACGATGCTGGGAATGATGCCAGCAATGAACAGAGAAGAAGATTCAGTGTCATCAATCTGCAACACGTGCCTCTAATGAGGGGGTGAATATAGAATCCTCAACGATTACAACGTCTCTGTGAACTGTGACAAAAACAAGGTTTAAACCATTTTGATATATATTGTAACCTATTGGCTAAGGAATAGTGCTGAAAATGAGGTAAATCTAATCCACCATTGTCCTTGGTCTTCTGTAGGGTTTTAAAACTAATACGTGGTGGTTTGTTTTTCCACAGAAATTTGGAGATGCATGAATCTAGTTACTTAAACCAAGTAGCAGATGGTTTTATGGGGATCATTGAGAACAAATAGTTAACTTTTGGTAGTATCATCATTTTAATGGATGTAATTTTCCCCATAAGTGATATAGGTAAGGACTTCCAACGAGAGAGATCGTCCTCTACTGTCTTTAATAATTGCACATAATTTAGCTTTGTTAGCTCTGAGAGCCTGGAGGAAATGTTTATGCCTAAATATCTAATATTTCCTGACTGTAAAGTGATCGCAGGTATATTATGGACCCTACAGTTAATGGGCAGAACTGTGGTCTTAGACCAGTTGATAGAGTAGTCAGAAAGTGTTGAGAATTTATTTATGAGTGTGATCGTGTGAGTGAGAGACGTCTGTGAGTTCTGAAGGAAAAGTAATACATCATCAGCATAAAGACTTATTTTATGCTCAATATTTTGGGATTAATTACTCACAAACGGGTAAGAAAAGGTAGTATTGCCAGACCATACATGATCAAAACAGGGAGCGGAGGTCGTTCAGCTGCAAGAAGGTGTGAATGTCCAACTAAAGTTTATAAAAAGCGGGTAAGACAAGGTGCGAATGCCCGACAATGCATGATCAAAAGAGGGAGCGGAGGTTTTCAGCTGCAAGAAGGTCTGAATGTCCACCCATAATTCCTGAAAAATGGGTAAAAAAAGGGTGCGAATGCCAAACCATACATCATCAAAAGCAGGAGTGGATGTGTTCGGCTAGAAGAAGGTTTGAATGTCCGACCATAGTTTGTAAAAAGCGGGTAAGAAAAGGTTCGAATGCCCAAACATAGACCATCAAAAGAGGGAGCGGAGGTGTTCCGCTGTAAGAAGGTGTAAATGTCTGACCATAGTTGGTAAAAAGCGGGTAAGAAAAGGTTAAAATACCCGACTGTACACAATCAATAGCGGGAGCGGAGTTGTTCGGCTACAAGAAGGTGTGAAAGTCCGACCACGGTTTGTAAAAAGCGGGTAAGAAAAGGTTCGAATGCCCGAATATATACCATCAAAAGTGGAAGTGGATGTGTTCGGCTGCAAGAAGGTGTGAACGTCCGACCAAAGTTTGTAAAAAGCAGTTAAGAAAAGGTTCGAATATCCAACCAAACATAATCAAAAGCGGGAGCAGAGCTGTTCGACTGCAAGTAGGTGTGAATGTCAGATCATAATTTGCAAAAAGCTGATGAGAAAGGGTGAGAATGCCCGGCTATACACCATCAAATGCGGGAGCGGAAGTGTTCGGCTGTGAGTAGGTGTGAATGTCCGACCATAATTGCTGAAAAATGTGTTAGAAGAGACTAGAATGCCGGACAATACATCATCAAAAGCGGGAGACGTGGTGTTCGGCTGCAAGTAGGTGTGAATGTCCAGCCATAATTACTCACAAATGGGTAAGAAAAGGTAGTATTGCCAGACCATACATGATCAAAACAGGGAGCGGAGGTGGTTCAGCTGCAAGGTGTGAATGTCTGACTAAAGTTTGTAAAAAGCGGGTAAGACAAGGTGCGAATGCCCGACAATGTATGATCAAAAGAGGGAGCAGAGGTGTTCAGCTGCAAGAAGGTCTGAATGTCCACCAATAATTACTGAAAAATGGGTAAGAAAAGGTGCGAATGCCCAACCATACATCATCAAAAGCAGGAGTGGATGTGTTCGGCTACAAGAAGGTTTGAATGTCCGACCAAAGTTTGTAAAAAGCAGGTAAGAAATGGTGAAAATACCTGACTGTACACAATCAAAAGAGGGAGCGGAGTTGTTCCGCAACAAAGAGTGAAAGTCTGACCATGGTTTGTAAAAAGTGGGTAAGAAAAGGTTTGTATGCCCGAATATGCAACATCAAATGCGGAAGCGGAGGTGTTCGGCTGCTTGAAAGTTTGAACGTCCTACCAAAGTTTGTAAAAAGCAGTTAAGAAAAGTTTCGAATATCCAACCAAACATAATCAAAAGCGGGAGAAGAGCATTTCGACTGCAAGTAGGTGTGAATGTCAGATCATAATTTGCAAAAAGCTGATGAGAAAGGGTGAGAATGCCCGACTATACACCATCAAATGCGGGAGCGGAGTTGTTCGGCTGCAAGAAGGTGTGAATCTCCGAGCATATTTTGTAAAAAGGGGGTAAGAATAGATTCGAATGCCCGAACATACACTATCAAAAGAGCGAGCGGAGGTGTTCCGCTGTAAGAAAGTGTGAATGTCCGACCATAGTTGGTAAAAAACGGGTAAGAAAAGGTTAAAATACCCGACTGTATACAATCAATAGTGGGAGCGGAAGTGTTTGGCTACAAGAATGTGTGACAGTCCGACCATGGTTTGTAAAAAACGGGTAAGAAAAGGTGCGAATGCCCGACAATGTATGATCAAAAGAGGGAGCGGAGGTTTTCGGCTACAAGAAGGTTTGATTGTCCGACCATAGTTTGTAAAAAGCGGGTAAGAAAATGTTCAAATGCCTGACTATACACCATCAAAAGCGGGAGCGGAGGTGTTCCACTGTAAGACGGTGTGAATGTCCGACCATAGTTGGTAAAAAGCGGGTAAGAAAAGTTTAAAATACCTGACTGTACACAATCAATAGCGGGAGCGGAGTTGTTCGGCTACAAGAAGGTGTGAAAGTTCAACCATGGTTTGTAAAAAGCTGCTAAGAAAAGGTTCGAATGCCCGAATATATACCATCAAAAGCGGAAGCGGAGGTGTTCGGCTGCAAGAAGGTGTGAACGTCCGACCAAAGTTTGTAAAAAGCAGTTAAGAAAAGTTTCGAATATCCAACCAAACATAATCAAAAGCGGGAGCAGAGCTTTTCGACTGCAAGTAGGTGTGAATGTCCAGCCATAATTACTCACAAACGGGTAAGAAAAGGTAGTATTGCCAGACCATACATGATCAAAACAGGGAGCTGAGGTTGTTCAGCTGCAAGGTGTGAATGTCTGACTATAGTTTGTAAAAAGCGGGTAAGATAAGGTGCGAATGCCCAACATTGTATAATCAAAAGAGAGAGCAGAGGTTTTCGGCTACAAGAAGGTTTGAATGTCCGACCATAGTTTGTAAAAAGCGGGTAAGAAAAGGTTCAAATGCCTGACTATACACCATCAAAAGCGCGGAGCGGAGGTGTTCCGCTGTAAGACGGTGTGAATGTCCGACCATAGTTGGTAAAAAGCAGGTAAGAAAAGGTTAAAATACCCGACTGTACACAATCAATAGCGGGAGCGGAGTTGTTCGGCTACAAGAAGGTGTGAAAGTCCAACCATGGTTTGTAAAAAGCTGGTAAGAAAAGGTTCGAATGCCAGACAATGTATGATCAAAAGAGGGAGCGGAGGTGTTCGGCTGCAAGAAGGTCTGAATGTCCAACCATAATTTGTAAAAACCGGGAAGGAAAGGCTCGAAAGCCCGACTATACACCATCAAAAGCGGGAGCAGAGTGGTTCAGCTGCAAGAAGGTCTGAATGTCCATCAGTAATTGCTTTAAAACATGAAAGAAAATTTTCGAATATCATCCGCACATGATCATAAGAATGAGAGGAGTTGTTCAGCTGCAAGAAGGTGTGAATGTCCACCCATAATTCCTGAAAAATGGGTAAAAAAAGGTGCGAATGCCCAACCATACATTATCAAAAGCAGGTGTGAATGTCAGATCATAATTTGCAAAAAGCTGATGAGAAAGGGTGAGACTGCCCGACTATACACCATCAAATGCGGGAGCGGAGGTGTTCGGCTCTGAGTAGGTGTGAATGTCCGACCATAATTGCTGAAAAATGTGTTAGAAAAGGTAAGAATGCCGGACCATACATCATCAAAAGCGAGAGAGGTGGTGTTCGGCTGCAAAAAGGTGTAAATGTTCGACTAAAGTTTGTAAAAAGCGGGTAAGACATGGTGCGAATGCCTGACAAGGTATGATCAAAAGCAGGAGCGGAGGTGTTCAGCTGCAAGAAGGTCTAAATGTCCATCAATAATTGCTAGAAAACATGAAAGAAATTTTTCGAAAATCAAACCGCACATGATCATAAGTGGGAGAGGAGGTGTTCAGCTGCAAGAAGGTGTGAATGTCCACCCATTATTCCTGACAAATGGGTAAAAAAAAGGTGCGAATGCCCAACCATACATCATCAAAAGCAGGAGTGGATGTGTTCGGCTACAAGAAGGTGTGAACGTCCAACCAAAGTTTGTAAAAAGCAGTTAAGAAAAGGTTTGAATATCCAACCAAACATAATCAAAAGCGGGAGCATAGCTTTTCGACTGCAAGTAGGTGTGAATGTCAGATCATAATTTGCAAAAAGCTGATGAGAAAGGGTGAGAATGTCCGACTGCACACCATCAAATGCGGGAGCGGAGTTGTTCGGCTGTGAGTAGGTGTGAATTTCCGACTGTAATTTCTGAAAAATGTGTTAGAAAAGGTAAGAATGCCGGTCCATACATCATCAAAAGCGAGAGAGGTGGTGTTCGGCTGCAAGTAAGTGTGAATGTCCAGCCATAATTACTCACAAACGGGTAAGAAAAGGTAGTATTGCCAGACCATACATGATCAAAACAGGGAGCGGTTCAGCTGCAAGAAGGTGTGAATGTCCGACTAAAGTTCAAATATATTAACAAAAGCGGGAGTAGAGGTCTTCGGATGAGAGTGGTTGAGAATTTCCAACCATAATCTATAAAATGCGGTGAAAAAAAAGGTGTGATAGAACACTAAAAGGTGGAGCGGAAGTGTTCGGCTGCAAGAAGGTGTGAATGTCCGACTATATTTGGTGAAAAGCAGGTGAAGCAAGGTCTGAATGCCCAACCTTACATCATCAAAAGCGAGATCAGAGGTGTTTGGCTGCAAGAAGGCCATAGTTTGCCAAAAGCGGGTAAGCTGCGAATGACCAACTAAATATCAACAAAAGTGGGGGCGGAGGTCTTCGGATGCAACTGGGTGTGAACATCCCACCATACAAGTATGGTGGAGAGGAAGCTGTGAACAGCCAACCATAGTTTGCAAAAAGCGGGTGAGAAAAGGTGCGAATGTCCAGCCATACATGATCAAAACAGGGAGCGGAGGTGTTTGGCTGTGACAAGGTGTGAATGTCCACCCAAAATTAATGAAAAGCGGGCAAAAAATTAGGTTTGAATGCCCAAGCATACATCATCAAAAGAAGGAGTGGATGTGTTCGGCTACAAGAAGGTTTGAATGTCCGACCATAGTTTGTACAAAGCGGGTAAGATAAGGTGCGAATGCCCGACAATGTATAATCAAAAGAGGGAGCAGAGGTTTTCGGCTACAAGAAGGTTTGAATGTCCGACCATAGTTTGTAAAAAGCGGGTAAGAAAAGGTTCAAATGCCTGACTATACACCATCAAAAGCGGGAGCGGAGATGTTCCGCTGTAAGACGGTGTGAATGTCCGACCATAGTTGGTAAAAAGCGGGTAAGAAAAGGTTAAAATACCCGACTGTACACAATCAATAGCGGGAGCGGAGTTGTTCGGCTACAAGAAGGTGTGAAAGTCCAACCATCGTTTGTAAAAAGCTTGTAAGAAAAGGTTCGAATGCCCGAATATATACCATCAAAAGCGGAAGCGGAGGTGTTCGGCTGCAAGAAGGTGTGAACGTCCGACCAAAGTTGGCAAAAAGCAGTAAAGAAAAGGTTCGAATATCCAAACATAATTAAAAGCGAGAGAGATTGTGTTCAGCTGCAAGTAGGTGTGAATATCCAGCCATAATTACTCACAAACGGGTAAGAAAATGTAGTATTGCTTGACCATACATGATCAAAACAGGGAGCGGAGGTGGTTTAGCTGCAAAAAGGGGTGAATGTCCAACTAAAGTTCAAATATATTAACAAAAGCGGGAGGAGAGGTCTTCGGATTAGAGTGGTTGAGAATTTCCAACCATAATCTATAAAATGTGGTGAAAAAAAAAGGTGTGAAGGAATGAATTTTATAGCAAAATCCGAAATCATGCATAACTCCGCAAAAGGAACGTATTGCTCAACCAAAGAGATGCTTCTTTCTCATTCAGGGTAATATGAGGAACTTTATGCTTGATACATTTTAGACATGGATAACTATGAAGGACAAAGCAATTTTAACTTGGTTTGAGCAAAGCAATTCATTTTATAGGAAAATCCGAAATCGTGCAGGACTCATGAAAGTAAGCTTTTTCTCGGATTCCTGATCCTCCAGTGTTGCTCTTTCCTATAATGAAAAATACAGCCTTGTTCTTTGTTGAAATTTATATAGACATTGATAAATATGAAGGACAAAGCAGTTTCCACTTTGTTTGAGTGAAGGAATTAATTTTATAGCAAAATCCCAAATCAAGCAGAACGTATGAAAATAAGCTTGTTTTCGGATTCCTGATACTTCAGTGTTGCTATTTCTTCTACTGCAAAATACAATGTTGTTCTTTGTTGAGGTCAATCTACACATTGATAAATATGAAGGACAAAGCAGTTTTAACATAGTTTGAGTAAAGGAATTCATTTTATACATAAAATCCCAAATCATGCAGAACGTATGAAAATAAGTTTATTCTCGGATTCCTGATCCTTCAGTGTTGCTCTTTCTACTACTGCAAAATACAATGTTGTTCTTTGTTGAAGTAAATCTAGACATTGATAAATATGAAGGACAAAGCAGTTTTCACTTAGTTTGAGTGAAGGAATTCATTTTATACATAAAATCCCAAATCATTCAAAACGTATGAAAATAAGCTTATTCTCGGATTCCTGATCCTTCAGTGTTGCTTTTTCTTCTACTGCAAAATACAATGTTGTTCTTTGTTGAAGTCGATCTAGACATTGATAAATATGAAGGACAAAGCAGTTTTAACTTGGTTTGAGTGAAGGAATTCATTTTATACATAAAATCCCAAATCATGCAGAACGTATGAAAATAAGCTTATTCTCGGATTACTGATCCTTCAGTGTTGCTCTTTCTTCTACTGCAAAATCCAGTGTTGTTCTTTGTTGAAGTCAATCTAGACATTGATAAATATGAAGGACAAAGCAGTTTTAACATAGTTTGAGTGAAGGCATTCATTTATAGTAAAATCAATAATCGTGCAGAACTCATGAAAATAAGCTTATTCTCGGATTCCTAAAACTTTTGATTTGCTCTTTCTTTACTGCAAAGTACAATGTTGTTCTTTGTTGAAGTCGATCTAGACATTGATAAATATGAAGGACAAAGCAGTTTTCACTTGGTTTGAGTGAAGGATTTGCAGCTGAAAACCTCCCGCTCCCGCTTTTGATTGTGTATAGTCGGGCTTTCGAGCCTTTTCTTACCCGGTTTTTAGAAATTATGGTTGGACATTCAGACCTTGCAGCCGAAGACCTCCACTCCCTCTTTTGATCATACATTGTCGGGCATTCGCACCTTGTCTTACCCGCTTTTTACAAACTATAGTCAGACATTCACACCTTGCAGCTGAACCACCTCAGCTCCCTGTTTTGATCATGTATGGTCTGGCAATACTACATTTTCTTACCCGTTTGTGAGTAATTATGGCTGGACATTCACACCTACTTGCAGTCGAACAGCTCTGCTCCCGCTTTTGATGGTACATATTCGGGCATTCGAACCTTTTCTTAACTGCTTTTTGCAAACTTTGGTCGGATGTTCACACCTTCTTGCAGCCGAACACCTCCGCTTCCGCTTTTGATGGTATATATTCGGGCATTCGAACCTTTTCTTAGCAGCTTTTTACAAACCATGGTTGAACTTTCACACCTTCTTGTAGCCGAACAACTCCGCTCCCGCTATTGATTGTGTACAGTCAGGTATTTTAACCTTTTCTTACCCGCTTTTTACCAACTATGGTCGGACATTCACACCGTCTTACAGCGGAACACCTCCGCTCCCGCTTTTGATGGTGTATAGTCAGGCATTTGAACATTTTCTTACCCGCTTTTTACAAACTATGGTCGGACATTCAAACCTTCTTGTAGCCGAAAACCTCCGCTCCCTCTTTTGATCATACATTGTCGGGCATTCGCACCTTTTCTTACCCGTTTTTTACAAACCATGGTCGGACTGTCACACATTCTTGTAGCCAAACACATCCGCTCCCGCTATTGATTGTGTACAGTCGGGTATTTTAACCTTTTCTTACCCGTTTTTTACCAACTATGGTCGGACATTCACACCTTCTTACAGCGGAACACCTCCGCTCCCTCTTTTGATGGTGTATGTTTGGGCATTCGAACCTTTTCTTACCCGCTTTTTACAAACTATGCTCGGACATTCAAACCTTGTAGCCGAACACATCCACTCCTGCTTTTGATGATGTATGGTTGGGCATTCAAAGCTACTTGTTGCCCGCTTTTCATTAATTTTGGGTGGACATTCACACCTTGTCACAGCCAAACACCTCCGCTCCCTGTTTTGATCATGTATGGTTGGACATTCGCACCTTTTCTCACCCGCTTTTTGCCAACTATGGTCGGCTGTTCACAGCTTCCTCTCCACCATACTTGTATGGTGGGATATTCACACCCACTTGCATCCGAAGACCTTTTGTTGATATTTAGTCGGTCATTCGCAGCTTACCCTCTTTTGGCAAACTATGGCCTTCATGCAGCCAA
Source organism: Leuresthes tenuis (assembly GCF_036924035.1). Classification (NCBI taxonomy): domain Eukaryota; kingdom Metazoa; phylum Chordata; class Actinopteri; order Atheriniformes; family Atherinopsidae; genus Leuresthes; species Leuresthes tenuis. The sequence continues at coordinate 27,834,603 of NW_027325374.1, forward strand.
ACACCTCTGATCTCGCTTTTGATGATGTAAGGTTGGGCATTCAGACCTTGCTTCACCTGCTTTTCACCAAATATAGTCGGACATTCACACCTTCTTGCAGCCGAACACTTCCGCTCCACCTTTTAGTGTTCTATCACACCTTTTTTTTCACCGCATTTCATAGATTATGGTTGGAAATTCTCAACCACTCTCATCCGAAGACCTCTCCTCCCGCTTTTGTTAATATATTTGAACTTTAGTCGGACATTCACACCTTCTTGCAGCTGAACCACCTCCGCTCCCTGTTTTGATCATGTATGGTCTGGCAATACTACCTTTTCTTACCCGTTTGTTAGTAATTATGGCTGGACATTCACACCTACTTGCAGCCGAACACCACCTCTCCCGCTTTTGATGATGTATGGACCGGCATTCTTACCTTTTCTAACACATTTTTCAGCAATTATGGTCGGAGATTCACACTTACTCACAGCCGAACAACTCCGCTCCCGCATTTGATGGTGTATAGTCGGGCATTCTCACCCTTTCTCATCAGCTTTTTGCAAATTATGATCTGACATTCACACCTGCTTTTGATAATGTATGGTTGGGCATTCGCACCTTTTCTTACCCATTTTTCAGTAATTATGGGTGGACATTCACACCTTCTTGCAGCTGAACACCTCCTCTCCCGCTATTGATTGTGTACAGTCGGGTATTTTAACCTTTTCTTACCCGCTTTTTACCAAATATGGTCGGACATTCACACCGTCTTACAGCGGAACACCTCTGCTCCCGCTTTTGATGGTGTATAGTCAGGCGCTTGAACCTTTTCTTACCCGCATTTTACAAACTATGGTCGGACATTCAAACCTTCTTGTAGCCGAAAACCTCCGCTCCCTCTTTTGATTATACATTGTTGGGCATTCGCACCTTATTTACAAACTATAGTCAGACATTCACACCTTGCAGCTGAGCCACCTAAGCTCCCTGTTTTGATAGTGTATGTTCGGGCATTCGAACCTATTCTTACCCCCTTTTTACAAACTATGCTCGGAGATTCACACCTACTCACAGCCGAACAACTCCGCTCCCGCATTTGATGATGTATTGTCCGGCATTCTAGTCTCTTCTAACACATTTTTCAGCAATTATGGTCGGACATTCACACCTACTCACAGCCAAACACTTCCGCTCCCGCATTTGATGGTGTATAGCCGGGCATTCTCACCCTTTCTCATCAGCTTTTTGCAAATTATGATCTGACATTCACACCTACTTGCAGTCGAACAGCTCTTTTCCCGCTTTTGATTATGTTTGGTTGGATATTCGAACCTTTTCTTAACTGCTTTTTACAAACTTTGGTCGGACGTTCACAACTTCTTGCAGCCGAACACATCCACTTCCACTTTTGATGGTATATATTCGGGCATTCGAACCTTTTCTTACCCGCTTTTTACAATCCGTGGTCGGACTTTCACACCTTCTTGTAGCCAAACAACTCCGCTCCCGCTATTGATAGTGTAAAGTCGGGCATTCGAACCATTTCTTACCCGCTTTTTACAAACTATGGTCGGACATTCAAACCTTCTTGTAGCCGAACACATCCACTCCTGCTTTTGATGATGTATGGTTTGGCATTTTCACCTTTTCTTACCCATTTTTCAGTAATTATGGGTGGACATTCACACCTTCTTGCAGCTGAACAACTCCTCTCCCGCTTATGATCATGTGCGGTTTGATATTCGAAAATTTTCTTTCATGTTTTAAAGCAATTATTGATGGACATTCAAATCTTCTTGTAGCCGAACACATCCACTCCTGCTTTTGATGATGTATGGTTTGGCATTCGCACCCTTTTTTTACCCATTTTTCAGGAATTTTGGGTGGACATTCAGACCTTCTTGCAGTCGAAAACCTCCGCTCCCTCTTTTGATCATACATTGTCGGGCATTCGCACCTTATCTTACCCGCTTTTTACAAACTATAGTCAGACATTCACACCTTGCAGCTGAACCACCTCCGCTCCCTGTTTTGATCATGTATGGTCTGGCAATACTACCTTTTCTTACCCGTTTGTGAGTAATTAATCCCAAAATATTGAGCATAAAATAAGTCTTTATGCTGATGATGTATTACTTTTCCTTCAGAACTCACAGACGTCTCTCAGTCACACGATCACACTCATAAATAAATTCTCAGCACTTTCTGACTACTCTATCAACTGGTCTAAGACCACAGTTCTGCCCATTAACTGTAGGGTCCATAATATACCTGCGATCACTTTACAGTCAGGAAATATTAGATATTTAGGCATAAACATTTCCTCCAGGCTCTCAGAGCTAACAAAGCTAAATTATGTGCAATTATTAAAGACAGTAGAGGACGATCTCTCGTTGGAAGTCCTTACCTATATCACTTATGGGGAGAGTTACATCCATTAAAATGATGATACTACCAAAAGTTAACTATTTGTTCTCAATGATCCCCATAAAACCATCTGCTACTTGGTTTAAGTCACTAGATTCATGCATCTCCAAATTTCTGTGGAAAAACAAACCACCACGTATTAGTTTAAAAACCCTACAGAAGACCAAGGACAGTGGTGGATTAGATTTACCTCATTTTCAGCACTATTCCTTAGACAATAGGTTACAATATATATCAAAATGGTTTAAACCTTGTTGTTGTCACAGTTCCCAGAGACGTTGTAATCTTTGAGGATTCTATATTCACCCCCTCATTAGAGGCACGTAATGCAGATTGATGACACTGAATCTTCTTCTCTGTTCATTGCTGGCATCATTTCCAGCATCGTAAGTGTTCGTGGCATTGTTAGCCTCTTCTTCTGGATCTTGATATCGAGAATCCTTTTGTATTTCTGGTTTGTCAGTCCTCTGTCTTCGTTCACCGGAGTCTTTGTCTTTTTGTCCTTGAGTTTGGTGATTTTTTCTTCTTTTGATGCCTTGACACAATGTGACAGGTGATACCACGTGGGAGATCCTGTAACTTGGACTGCTGTCCCTGTGCTGCGAAATGGCTGTGCTGCTCAAATGGTCTCTCCTTCATCATGGTTACATGCTGCCATTCCGACATCTCGCCATTCCGACATGGGTCTCCAATTGTCGGAATGGCGACACTTAATTTTTTATCAAACGTCCCACCATTCCGACACTTTTTTCCTCCTATGGTCGGAATGGCGGTATGTTTTTTGTTTTTTTTAACATACCGCCATTCCGACAGTTCCTTTTAATAGCCTATTTTTTACCCAAAACATTTTGCACTAATGATATGCCGGCGCAAATACGCCCTAAAGTTTGGCGCACAAGCTTTGCACATGCAGAGGCCACAGCCTCGCAAACAAACTTTAATAATCTATTATCAAAATCCCCTGAATTTCAAATATAAAAATACAGATATTAATGTAACTCTGGCGAGACTGAAACTGATTAAGCAGAAATACAGTGTCAGTGAGCTGTCACAGCAGCCAGCTGGAGCGGAGCTCTCCACAGAGCCCATGCGTCTTTTGCACGCTGTCATCATATGCAAAAGTAATAATTGCAATTACAGATATCACGGCTACTGCACAGGACACAGTTGCGAGCACTCTGCCTTGCCTTGCCAATAGGAGAAGAGAGAAATGACAGCATAGAACGTATAAAACACAACAAAATTCAGTAAAAACGTTTATTCATGTTATTCACGTGATTTATGAGTACTCACTCCAATTTTGGGAAGCGCGGATGGGCTTTGCGCATTTGGCACAAACACACAGCCGCAACGGTTGTAGCTTTATACAGCCTGTTGATATCTTAAGGACCTAACTGGTCACACCTGGGAGTAAATGTCATGTAGAGATTGTTTTTACATGACATTACAGCTGAACATATAGCTTTCATCCACAAACCAACGTGGGAGAGCCCGAAGACGCATGTGCCAGACGCACATAGGCATGCGTAAAACCAATTTTGACCACTTCATACTGTTTATTTGCTTTCTTTTAGTTAACTTTCGTTTCTTTTGGATTCTTGTGCGTGTTATGGAGCCGTTTTGGTCCATGTTTGTAAGCCTTTTTTTCCTGGATTAAATTTTCGGAAGTTAAAACAAGTGGCATTGGAGTGTGTGATTGAAAACCACCGCGGACTGCTTCTCCTCCTCCAGTTGCCGAGACTTTGTGTTTTTAATAACGCTTGTCTATAAACATGTGTTAAACATATAAATTGCATGAACAGAAAGAAGGGACTCACCTGTTGAGTAACACACATTTCCTTATACGGAAAGCCTTGTCGGAATGGTGGGACATTTGAACATCAGAATAGCGGGATGTCGCAATGGTGGGATGTCGGAATGGTGGGACGTTTGCATGTCGGAATGGTGGTATGTCGGAATGGTGGTATGTCGGAATGGTGGGATGTCGGAATAGCGGGATATCGGAATGGCGAAATTTCGGAATGGGTGTTGCCACCCCCTTCATCATATACACAGTTATTTATACATCACCTTCCACCATGAAGCGTTGTCCCTTTTTGTTTCTCTCTTTGTTCTTAAAATGCTGTTATGCATGTCTAAACCAATCCATTAAATTAGATCATTTTGGCAGTAAAGCGATCTACAATGTGCTAGGTCGCAAAGCTGCTCATCTGTGGTAAACAGCTCTTCAGAAAGGCATTCTTCAATTGATTTCACTAATTCTATGTAATAATTTTGTGATTTCCTACAAAACTACACTTCTTCTCCCATCTGTCTGAGTATTTAATATTGTCTGGGTCCCGTTAAAACATGTATTTTTCCCATCTAATTCCTTGTTTGCTTTAAAACAAGTATTCCCCATTTTCTATCCCTTCAGTAGCCAACCAGTTTGTATGGAGTACACTGGAGCAACTTGACTGATCAGTAAAACACTGCTTTTGTTGTCACCGCAAGGCTTCCCCCGTCGGTTGTTTCACTGAGACACTACTGAGTAACTATAACTCAACACAGTTTATACACATAACATTCCTATACATACTAACAAACAAACAAACAATTATTTATCGCAATTTTCTCATCTCTGTTTGAACGTACACCCAGGTATATATTCCTGTAGTCTTCTCATACCGACTATGGACCCATTCATTGTTTAACTTCACTGTTTTGCAAATCCTAATTGAATATTACACATTGACATTGAACTTTACTTGATAAGCAGGTCTTCATTGCATTCAGCAGCCTATATGTGAGCATCTATGTGTAAGCTGTTCTTCTTTGCATTTATCAGCAGCAAGCAATTCTTCATTGCACATGCATATGAAAATAGTAAAACAATTCCAATGCGTTAGCGAAACCTTCTATATCAGGAGTGTCCATCATGATGCTGGGAATAGAACCTCTTTCCCAGAATAGTTCAACCTTCATTACTCAACTGATCATAACTCCGCAATGAGCACATTTCAAAGTATCATTCCTCTACATATATTCAAAAATCTATGTGTAAATGTTTAATATTTCTTATATTTGTTGATGTCATTCTGTGTGCATGTGGCCTAAACCCAATCTCTGTGTGGCAATTTTAATTTAAACAAGTTGAACTCTGCCTCTGATCATTTAAAAAAGGTGTGTACCAATATCAACCTTTCTCAGGTAATTACTGATCCTACAAAACCAAAGAGATCCTTCAAGGTTGTCCCTGATTGGCTCAATCTTAACAAATCAAAGGTAGAAAATCCGCAGTATCTGAACTTGGTGTTAGTTATCACTGCTCAATAGCCTGTATCAGAATTGCAAAAATGAAAACATTAGGTCCACGCTTGGTATCCAGATCCTGAAACATCTCCATGAGCAGGCTTTTTTTTAACTGATCTGTTGAATAGTTATATGACACTGTTAAAATCCCAGATGAAGATCTAGCACTTGACCATTTTTGTAAATCTTCTAATTCCACAGTTGATAAACACGCCCCTTTTAAAAAGTATAGAACTTAGAACAGGTCTATCCCTGGCTTTCGGCAGAACTGTCTTCTTTACTTTTTTTTCCCCTTGTCCTGTTCAGCATTATGTCAGAAGAATTGTAGTCTGAATACCTTTGATGCCAAACAGATTTGTTTTGCCAAGGGAAGTTTTATAAATGTAAAGCTCCCCTTGATGCCCATTTATTTATTTCTGTTTACAATATATGACATGAACTGAACTGAACCGGACCGGGGGACAAGGAAAGAAGAAGAGGAAAGAAGAGGAAACAGAACAAAAATAGAAACAAAAACCAGACAACCAGCTGCTACACCTGTAAAAAACAAAACAGACAACAATCCATGGCCTATGAGGGGAATCCAGCCTTAGCGCCACCAGGAGCACCTGAAAGCAGACAAGCAGAGAAAAAACAAACACACAAACAAACAAAAACAAGCACAAGAAGCGGCAATCGCATACAACACAGCTGTGGATATAGATGACCTGAGACGACATGATAATACATCAACTGCTTAGTGACCATGCTACTGGACTAATGAATGTGTGTGTGTGTGTGTGAGAACATGCAACACCAATGGCACAGGACCTACATGATAACCGTGCTTAGTTATGAGTGTATAAGCGTACCATTAACTGTAGGGCCACAATCCACAGCCCCCCCCCAAGCAATCAGAAGCAGGCAGAGAGGGCCACAAGACCCAGGCCACCAGCAGCCCCCACAGAGCACAGAACCCAGGCAGCCCACCGCAGGGGCAACCACGCATCCACCCAGAAGACTGCAGAGGAAGCCCACGGAAAGAGCCCCCATAAGCATAGGGCAGAGGCACTCCGGGAACCAGGGGTAACAGCCCACCGACCCCGCCAGGCCCCAGCCGCCCAGACATGGGCCGTGCACTGGACCTGGGCCCCAGGAGCCCGAGCGCCCCAGACAGCCACAAAGTGGGTCAGCGCCTGCCCCAGCGCCCCTGGCCAAGTGCCCTGGGAGTCAAGACGTGCCCACAGGTGGGTGAAGTCGCGAGCAGTGGGGAGAGGCAACGCTGATGCCCCATCGGGAGAAACACAGGCAGGCCAGGCGACAGCAAGTCCCAGATCCAGGCCCAATCATTACCACACACACTTTCACGTCCCATACATCCACACATCCACACATCCTACCTCCCTCGACTCTGCTGGGGTGTAGTGCAGCGGGCACACCAGGAGGCCAGCAACCCCCCAGCCACCACAGACCCCGAACCAGCAGAACAATTAATTAATCCTCCTGGCCCCTCCTGCCCCGAGCAGACACCAGGAAGCAGGGGTGTGCGAAGAAGACCCCTCCCCTCACCCTTCTGGCTCTTCAATATTTTCTAATAGTGAGCAATTAAAATTCAGGGGCAGCCAAACTTGTAGAACTGGGAGCGCGGCACTCTGGGCAGCCTACATACCCAAAGAGCCCCGCCCACCAGATGCCACTCAGTGTAACCACCCCCCAAGACCTAATGTGTGTGTGTGAGTGTGTTTGATAAGTAGTAATGTCTAAGGTGAAATTAAAACAGGGGCAGGGAACTGCAGAGTGCAACCAAAGGGGACCACCTACGTGGCCCCATCCACTACACCCCACCGAACACACACGCCCCCAAAACCCTTCATGTGTGAGTGTGTGCTGTGTACAGGAGCCAGAAGGGAGAGGGGTATGGGGATATATACCGGGGGAGCTACTCTCCCCCAGAGAGGGCAGCCAGGGACTGGCTGCAATAGGCATCCCCGCTACCTGGGAGCCAACAATGGGCAGGAGGGCCTGATATCCACCAGGCTCGGGGCCTGCAGCGACCATATTCCGGGAGCTACTGTACCCCCAGAAGGTACCCATCCCGCCCCACCCCACTCAACCCAACCCCACCCAGGAGGACCTCTACAAAAAACAAACAAACAACATAAAAAAACAAACAAACAAACCACCCGGTCACACCAGTCGCAGCAGCCCGGGCCTGAGACCCACCATCACCCAGCAACCCACCACCACCACTATGTGATAAAACTAATCAGAGGGGACCAGAGAGAATGAAATCCAGCCAATTGATGTTTTGAGGAGGCAGACATTGTTTCCATGCTAATATAATCTAAAAGAAAATTTCTAAACTGGTTAATACACAGATTGTTCTTCGCTTTCCAGTTCATGAGAATAGTTTTCTTTGCGATACATAACACTGTGACAACCATGTGTGCTGAGTTAATTTCCATGTTGATGTTGTCTAAGTCACCCAGTATGCACAGTGTGGGGCATGCAGGGATGCTACACTTTAGCCATGTTGATAGGTCCTCACAGACTTCAAGCCAGAACTTCTGGACAGGCGCAGAAAACCACAAAGCGTGTGCATAATCATCAGGTGTGTTATCTGTGCAATGTGAGCAGATGTTTGAGTGTGTTAGACCCATCCTGAACATCCTTTGTCCTGTATAATGTGTTCTATGAAGGATTTTGTATTGTATGAGCTGTAAATTAGGATTTTGAGTCTTTATGAAGGTGTTCAAACATATTTGTGGTTAGAAGCTATGACCAGAACTGATGGATAAATCTGCCTCCCATTTTGAGGATGGAAGAGACATTGTGTCATCTATCTTAGACAATAATTTATATATTTTTGATAGTAGTTTTGGGGTACAGATGCTTAGAAATTCTGCTACCCTAGTCGGGGGTTGTAAGTCTGGTTGGTGGAGGATATATCCATCCATCCATCCATCATCTGCCGCTTATCCGGGGGTCGGGTCGCGGGGGCAGGAGCTTGAGCAGAGAAACCCAGACGTCTCTGTCCCCGGCCACTTCCTCCAGCTCTTCCGGGGGGACCCCGAGGCGTTCCCAGGCCAGCCGAGAGACATAGTCTCTCCAACGTGTCCTGGGTCTCCCCCGGGGTCTCCTCCCAGTGGGACGTGCCCGGAACACCTCCCAAGGGAGGCGCCCAGGGGGCATCCTAACCAGATGCCCGAGCCACCTCATCTGACTCCTCTCAATGCGGAGGAGCAGCGGTTCTACTCCGAGCCCCTCCCGGATGACTGAGCTTCTCACCCTATCTCTAAGGGAGAGCCCAGACACCCTGCGGAGGAAACCCATTTCGGCCGCTTGTATTCGCGATCTTGTTCTTTCGGTCACTACCCACAACTCGTGACCATAGGTAAGGATGGGAACGTAGATTGACCAGTAAGTAGAGAGCTTCGCCTTCTGGCTCAGCTCCCTCTTCACAACGACGGGTCGGTGCAGAGCCTGCAACACTGCAGGCGCCGCACCGATCCGCCCGTCAATCTCCCGCTCCATTCGTCCGTCACTCGTGAACAAGACCCCGAGATACTTGAACTCCTCCTCTTGGGGAAGGATCTCATTCCCGACCCGGAGAGAGCATTCCACCCTTTTCCGGCTGAGAACCATAGTCTCGGATTTGGAGGTGCTGATTCTCATCCCAGCCGCTTCACACTCGGCTGCGAATCACTCCAGTGAGAGCTGAAGGTCACGGCCTGACGACGCTAACAGAACCACATCATCTGCAAAAAAAGCAGAGACCCGATTCTGAGGTCGCCAAATGGGACACCCTCAACGCCCTGGCTCCGCCTAGAAATTCTGTCCATAAAAGTTAGGAACAGAATCGGTGACAAAGGGCAGCCCTGACGGAGTCCAACTCTCACCGGAAACGTATCCGACTTACTGCCGGCAATGCGGACCAAACTCTGGCACCGGTCATACAGAGACCGAACGGCCCCTATCAAGGGGTCCGGCACTCCATATTCCCGGAGCACCCCCCACAGGACTCCACGAGGGACACGGTCGAACGCTTTCTCCAAGTCCACAAAACACATGTAGACTGGTTGGGCGAACTCCCATGCACCCTCCAGGATCCTGCCGAGGGTATAGAGCTGGTCCACTGTTCCACGGCCAGGACGAAAGCCACATTGCATCTCCTGAATCCGAGATTCGATTATCCGACGGATCCTCCTCTCCAATACCCCCGAATAGACCTTACCAGGGAGGCTGAGGAGTGTGATACCCCTATAGTTGGAACACACCCTCCGGTCCCCCTTTTTAAAGAGGGGGACCACCACCCCAATCTGCCAGTCCAGAGGCACTGTCCCCGATGTCCACGCAATACTGCAGAGGCGTGTCAGCCAAGACAGCCCTACAACATCCAGAGCCTTGAGAAACTCAGGACGGACCTCATCCACCCCCGGGGCCTTGCCACCGAGGAGCTTTTTAACCACCTCGGCAACCTCAGCCCCAGAAATGGGAGGCCCCGTCTCCGAGCTCTCCGACTCTGCCTCTTCCGAGCACGTGTTGGTAGGATTGAGGAGTTCCTCGAAGTACTCCCCCCACCGACTCACAACATCCCTAGTTGAGGTCAGCAAAGCCCCGTCCCCACTGTAAACAGTGTTGACTGTGAACCGCTTCCCCCCCCCTGAGACGCCGGATGGTGGACCAGAATCTTTTCGAGGCCGTCCGGAAATCGTTCTCCATGGTCTCACCGAACTCCTCCCAGGCCCGAGTTTTTGCCTCAGCAACCGCCGAAGCCGTGGCCCGTCTGGCCCGTCGGTACCTATCAGCTTCTTCCAGGGTCCCACTGGCCAAAAAGGCCCAATAGGACTCCTTCAGCTTGACGGCTTCCCTCACCACTGGTGTCCACCAGCAGGTTCGAGGGTTGCCGCCACGACAGGCACCGACCACCTTACGGCCACAACTCCGACCAGCTGCCTCGGCAATGGAGTCACGGAACATGGCCCATTCGGACTCAATGTCCCCCACCTCAAATATGGTTGAAGCTCTGCCGGAGGTGGGAGTTAAAGCTCCTTCTGACGGGGGATTCTGACAAACGCTCCCAGCAGACCCTCACAATACGTTTGGGCCTGCCAGGTCTGATCGGCATCCTCCCCCACCAGGTGATCAGTTGACAGCTCCGCCCCTCTCTTCACCCGAGTGTCCAGGACATACGGCCGCAAGTCCGATGATACAACCACAAAGTCGATCATCGAACTGCGGCCAAGGGTGTCCTGGTGCCAAGTGCACATATGGACACCCTTATGCCTGAACATGGTGTTCGTTATGGACAGTCTATGACTGGCACAGAAGTCCAACAACATAACACCACTCTGATTCAGATCGGGGGGCCCCCCGATCCTCCCAATCACACCCCTCCAGGTCTCACTGTCATTGCCCACGTGAGCATTGAAGTCCCCCAGCAGAATGAGGGAGTCTCCGGTAGGAGCATTCTCCAGTGCCTCCCCCAGAGACTCCAAAAAGGGTAGGTACTCTGAACTGCTGTTTGGCGCATAGGCACAAACAACAGTCAGGACTCGTCCTCCCACCCAACGGCGGAGGGAGGCTACCCTCTCGTTCACTGGGGTAAACCCCAATGTACTGGCACACAGCCGGCGGGCAATAAGTATGCCCACACCTGCTCTGCGCCTCTCACCACGGGCAACTCCAGAGTGGAAGAGAGTCCAACCCCTCTCAAGAGTACTGGTTCCAGATCCCAAGCCGTGCGTCGAGGTGAGTCCGACTATATCTAACGGTCTGATGAAGTTTCAACAATAAAGAACAAACTTTGTATTATGAGAAAGAACCAGACTCATTCTTCAGGAATCCGAAAATAAGCTCTATTTTACGAGTTATGCACGAATTCGGATTCTCCTATAAAACGAATTCCTTAACTCAAACCAAGTTAAGACTGCTTTGTCCTTCATATTTATTCATGTCTAATCAAGTTTCAATGATAAACAACGTTGTACTTTGTAGAATGAGAAAGAACTTCTTCAGCAATAAGCATCTCTCGACAAATGACGAAATACAGATTTTGCTATAAAATTAATTGCTATCAGCCTGACTTAAAACTGTTTGTCTTCCTTATTTATCCACTTCAAATCAAGTTTCAACAATTAAAAAAAATTTGTAGTTTGAGAAAGAACAACTTAATCTTGAGCAATCAGTATAAAAAGAGGGTAAGCAAAGGTGCGAATGTAAAACCATACATGATCAAAACAGGGAGCGGAGGTGTTTGGCTGAGACAAGGTGTGAATGTCCACCCATAATTAATGAAAAGCGGGCAACAAGTAGGTTCGAATGCCCAACCATACATCATCAAAAGCAGGAGTGGATATGTTCGGCTACAAGAAGGTTTGAACGTCTGACCATAGTTTGTAAAAAGCGGGTAAGAAAAGGTTCGAATGCCCGAACATACACCATCAAAGGAGGGAGCGGAGGTGTTCCGCTGTAAGAAGGTGTGAATGTCCGACCATAGTTGGTAAAAAACGGGTAAGAAAAGGTTAAAATACCCGACTGTACACAATCAGTAGCGGGTGCAGAGTTGTTCGGCTACTAAAAGGTGTGAAAGTCCGACCATGGTTTGTAAAAAGCGGGTGAGAAAAGGTGCGAATGCCCGAAAATGTATGATCAAACGAGGGAGCGGAGGTGTTCGGCTGCAAGAAGGTGTGAATGTACACCCATAATTACTGAAAAATGGGTAAGAAAAGGTGCGAATGCCCAACTATACATAATCAAAAGCAGGAGTGGATGTGTTCGGCTCCAAGAAGGGTTGAATGTCTGACCATAGTTTGTAAAAAGCAGGTAAGAAAAGGTTTGACTGCCCGAACATACACCATCAAAAGAGGGAACGGAGGTGTTCCGCTGTAAGAAGGTGTGAATGTCCAACCATAGTTGGTAAAAAGCGGGTAAGAAAAGGTTAAAATACCCGACTGTACACAATCAATAGCGGGAGCGGAGTTGTTCGGCTACTAAAAGATGTGAAAGTCCGACTATGGTTTGTAAAAAGCGGGTAAGAAAAGGTGCTAATGCCCGACAATGTATGATCAAAAGAGGGAGCGGAGGTGTTCGGCTGCAAGAAGGTCTGAATGTCCAACCATAAGTTGTAAAAACCGGGAAGGAAAGGCTCGAAAGCCCGACTATACACCATCAAAAGCGGGAGCAGAGTGGTTCAGCTGCAAGAAGGTCTGAATGTCCATCAATAATTGCTTTAAAACATGAAAGAAAATTTTCGAATATCATCCGCACATGATCATAAGAAGGAGAGGAGGTGTTCAGCTGCAAGAAGGTGTGAATGTCCACCCATAATTCCTGAAAAATGGGTAAAAAAAGGTGCGAATGCCCAACCATACATTATCAAAAGCAGGTGTGAATGTCAGATCATAATTTGCAAAAAGCTGATGAGAAAGGGTGAGAATGCCCGACTATACACCATCAAATGCGGGAGCGGAGGTGTTCGGCTCTGAGTAGGTGTGAATGTCCGACCATAATTGCTGAAAAATGTGTTAGAAAAGGAAAGAATGCCGAACCATACATCATCAAAAGCGAGAGAGGTGGTGTTCGGCTACAAAAAGGTGTAAATGTTCGACTAAAGTTTGTAAAAAGCGGGTAAGACATGGTGCGAATGCCTGACAAGGTATGATCAAAAGCAGGAGCGGAGGTGTTCAGCTGCAAGAAGGTCTAAATGTCCATCAATAATTGCTAGAAAACATGAAAAAAATTTTTCGAAAATCAAACCGCACATGATCAAAAGAGGGAGTGGATGTGTTCGGCTACAAGAAGGTGTGAACGTCCAACCAAAGTTTGTAAAAAGCAGTTAAGAAAAGGTTTGAACATCCAACCAAACATAATCAAAAGCGGGAGCATAGCTTTTCGACTGCAAGTAGGTGTGAATGTCAGATCATAATTTGCAAAAAGCTGATGAGAAAGGGTGAGAATGTCCGACTGCACACCATCAAATGCGGGAGCGGAGTTGTTCGGCTGTGAGTAGGTGTGAATCTCCGACCGTAATTTCTGAAAAATGTGTTAGAAAAGGTAAGAATGCCGGTCCATACATCATCAAAAGCGAGAGAGGTGGTGTTCGGCTGCAAGTAGGTGTGAATGTCCAGCCATAATTACTCACAAACGGATAAGAAAAGGTAGTATTGCCAGACCATACATGATCAAAACAGGGAGCGGAGGTGGTTCAGCTGCAAGAAGGTGTGAATGTCCGACTAAAGTTCAAATATATTAACAAAAGCGGGAGGAGAGGTCTTCGGATGAAGAGTGGTTGAGAATTTCCAACCATAATCTATAAAATTCGGTGAAAAAAAGGTGTGATAGAACACTAAAAGGTGGAGCGGAAGTGTTCGGCTGCAAGAAGGTGTGAATGTCCGACTATATTTGGTGAAAAGCAGGTGAAGCAAAGTCTGAATCCCCAACCTTACATTATCAAAAGCGAGATCAGAGGTGTTTGGCTGCAAGAAGGCCATAGTTTGCCAAAAGCGGGTAAGCTGCGAATGACCAACTAAATATCAACAAAAGTGGGGGTGGAGGTCTTCGGATGCAACTGGGTGTGAACATCCCACCATACAAGTATGGTGGAGAGGAAGCTGTGAACAGCCGACCATAGTTTGCAAAAAGCGGGTGAGAAAAGGTGCGAATGTCCAACCATACATGATCAAAACAGGGAGCGGAGGTGTTTGGCTGTGACAAGGTGTGAATGTCCACCCAAAATTAATGAAAAGCGGGCAAAAAGTAGGTTTGAATGCCCAAACATACATCATCAAAAGAAGGAGTGGATGTGTTCGGCTACAAGAAGGTTTGAATGTCCGAGCATAGTTTGTAAAAAGCGGGTAAGAAAAGGTTCGAATGCCCAAACATACACCATCAAAAGAGGGAGCGGAGGTGTTCCGCTGTAAGAAGGTGTGAATGTCCGACCATAGTTGGTAAAAAGTGGGTAAGAAAAGGTTAAAATACCCGACTGTACACAATCAATAGGGGGAGCGGAGTTATTCGGCTACAAGAAAGTGTGAAAGTCCAACCATGGTTTGTAAAAAGCTGGTAAGAAAAGGTTCGAATGCCCGAATATATACCATCAAAAGCGGAAGCGGAGGTGTTTGGCTGTGACAAGGTGTGAATGTCCACCCAAAATTAATGAAAAGCGGGCAAAAAATTAGGTTTGAATGCCCAAGCATACATCATCAAAAGAAGGAGTGGATGTGTTCGGCTACAAGAAGGTTTGAATGTCCGACCATAGTTTGTACAAAGCGGGTAAGATAAGGTGCGAATGCCCGACAATGTATAATCAAAAGAGGGAGCAGAGGTTTTCGGCTACAAGAAGGTTTGAATGTCCGACCATAGTTTGTAAAAAGCGGGTAAGAAAAGGTTCAAATGCCTGACTATACACCATCAAAAGCGGGAGCGGAGATGTTCCGCTGTAAGACGGTGTGAATGTCCGACCATAGTTGGTAAAAAGCGGGTAAGAAAAGGTTAAAATACCCGACTGTACACAATCAATAGCGGGAGCGGAGTTGTTCGGCTACAAGAAGGTGTGAAAGTCCAACCATCGTTTGTAAAAAGCTGGTAAGAAAAGGTTCGAATGCCCGAATATATACCATCAAAAGCGGAAGCGGAGGTGTTCGGCTGCAAGAAGGTGTGAACGTCCGACCAAAGTTGGCAAAAAGCAGTAAAGAAAAGGTTCGAATATCCAAACATAATTAAAAGCGAGAGAGATTGTGTTCAGCTGCAATAGGTGTGAATATCCAGCCATAATTACTCACAAACGGGTAAGAAAATGTAGTATTGCTTGACCATACATGATCAAAACAGGGAGCGGAGGTGGTTTAGCTGCAAAAAGGGGTGAATGTCCAACTAAAGTTCAAATATATTAACAAAAGCGGGAGGAGAGGTCTTCGGATTAGAGTGGTTGAGAATTTCCAACCATAATCTATAAAATGTGGTGAAAAAAAAAGGTGTGAAGGAATGAATTTTATAGCAAAATCCGAAATCATGCATAACTCCGCAAAAGGAACGTATTGCTCAACCAAAGAGATGCTTCTTTCTCATTCAGGGTAATATGAGGAACTTTATGCTTGATACATTTTAGACATGGATAACTATGAAGGACAAAGCAATTTTAACTTGGTTTGAGCAAAGCAATTCATTTTATAGGAAAATCCGAAATCGTGCAGGACTCATGAAAGTAAGCTTTTTCTCGGATTCCTGATCCTCCAGTGTTGCTCTTTCCTATAATGAAAAATACAGCCTTGTTCTTTGTTGAAATTTATATAGACATTGATAAATATGAAGGACAAAGCAGTTTCCACTTTGTTTGAGTGAAGGAATTAATTTTATAGCAAAATCCCAAATCAAGCAGAACGTATGAAAATAAGCTTGTTTTCGGATTCCTGATCCTTCAGTGTTGCTATTTCTTCTACTGCAAAATACAATGTTGTTCTTTGTTGAAGTCAATCTACACATTGATAAATATGAAGGACAAAGCAGTTTTAACATAGTTTGAGTAAAGGAATTCATTTTATACATAAAATCCCAAATCATGCAGAACGTATGAAAATAAGCTTATTCTCGGATTCCTGATCCTTCAGTGTTGCTCTTTCTACTACTGCAAAATACAATGTTGTTCTTTGTTTAAGTAAATCTAGACATTGATAAATATGAAGGACAAAGCAGTTTTCACTTGGTTTGAGTGAAGGAATTCATTTTATACATAAAATCCCAAATCATTCAAAACGTATGAAAAGAAGCTTATTCTCGGATTCCTGATCCTTCAGTGTTGCTTTTTCTTCTACTGCAAAATACAATGTTGTTCTTTGTTGAAGTCGATCTAGACATTGATAAATATGAAGGACAAAGCAGTTTTAACTTGGTTTGAGTGAAGGAATTCATTTTATACATAAAATCCCAAATCATGCAGAACGTATGAAAATAAGCTTATTCTCGGATTACTGATCCTTCAGTGTTGCTCTTTCTTCTACTGCAAAATCCAGTGTTGTTCTTTGTTGAAGTCAATCTAGACATTGATAAATATGAAGGACAAAGCAGTTTTAACATAGTTTGAGTGAAGGCATTAATTTATAGTAAAATCAATAATCGTGCAGAACTCATGAAAATAAGCTTATTCTCGGATTCCTAAAACTTTTGATTTGCTCTTTCTTTACTGCAAAGTACAATGTTGTTCTTTGTTGAAGTCGATCTAGACATTGATAAATATGAAGGACAAAGCAGTTTTCACTTGGTTTGAGTGAAGGATTTGCAGCTGAAAACCTCCCGCTCCCGCTTTTGATTGTGTATAGTCGGGCTTTCGAGCCTTTTCTTACCCGGTTTTTAGAAATTATGGTTGGACATTCAGACCTTGCAGCCGAAGACCTCCACTCCCTCTTTTGATCATACATTGTCGGGCATTCGCACCTTGTCTTACCCGCTTTTTACAAACTATAGTCAGACATTCACACCTTGCAGCTGAACCACCTCAGCTCCCTGTTTTGATCATGTATGGTCTGGCAATACTACATTTTCTTACCCGTTTGTGAGTAATTATGGCTGGACATTCACACCTACTTGCAGTCGAACAGCTCTGCTCCCGCTTTTGATGGTATATATTCGGGCATTCGAACCTTTTCTTAACTGCTTTTTGCAAACTTTGGTCGGATGTTCACACCTTCTTGCAGCCGAACACCTCCGCTTCCGCTTTTGATGGTATATATTCGGGCATTCGAACCTTTTCTTAGCAGCTTTTTACAAACCATGGTTGAACTTTCACACCTTCTTGTAGCCGAACAACTCCGCTCCCGCTATTGATTGTGTACAGTCAGGTATTTTAACCTTTTCTTACCCGCTTTTTACCAACTATGGTCGGACATTCACACCGTCTTACAGCGGAACACCTCCGCTCCCGCTTTTGATGGTGTATAGTCAGGCATTTGAACATTTTCTTACCCGCTTTTTACAAACTATGGTCGGACATTCAAACCTTCTTGTAGCCGAAAACCTCCGCTCCCTCTTTTGATCATACATTGTCGGGCATTCGCACCTTTTCTTACCCGTTTTTTACAAACCATGGTCGGACTGTCACACATTCTTGTAGCCAAACACATCCGCTCCCGCTATTGATTGTGTACAGTCGGGTATTTTAACCTTTTCTTACCCGTTTTTTACCAACTATGGTCGGACATTCACACCTTCTTACAGCGGAACACCTCCGCTCCCTCTTTTGATGGTGTATGTTTGGGCATTCGAACCTTTTCTTACCCGCTTTTTACAAACTGTGCTCGGACATTCAAACCTTGTAGCCGAACACATCCACTCCTGCTTTTGATGATGTATGGTTGGGCATTCAAAGCTACTTGTTGCCCGCTTTTCATTAATTTTGGGTGGACATTCACACCTTGTCACAGCCAAACACCTCCGCTCCCTGTTTTGATCATGTATGGTTGGACATTCGCACCTTTTCTCACCCGCTTTTTGCCAACTATGGTCGGCTGTTCACAGCTTCCTCTCCACCATACTTGTATGGTGGGATATTCACACCCACTTGCATCCGAAGACCTTTTGTTGATATTTAGTCGGTCATTCGCAGCTTACCCGCTTTTGGCAAACTATGGCCTTCATGCAGCCAAACACCTCTGATCTCGCTTTTGATGATGTAAGGTTGGGCATTCAGACCTTGCTTCACCTGCTTTTCACCAAATATAGTCGGACATTCACACCTTCTTGCAGCCGAACACTTCCGCTCCACCTTTTAGTGTTCTATCACACCTTTTTTTTCACCGCATTTTATAGATTATGGTTGGAAATTCTCAACCACTCTCATCCGAAGACCTCTCCTCCCGCTTTTGTTAATATATTTGAACTTTAGTCGGACATTCACACCTTCTTGCAGCTGAACCACCTCCGCTCCCTGTTTTGATCATGTATGGTCTGGCAATACTACCTTTTCTTACCCGTTTGTTAGTAATTATGGCTGGACATTCACACCTACTTGCAGCCGAACACCACCTCTCCCGTTTTTGATGATGTATGGACCGGTATTCTTACCTTTTCTAACACATTTTTCAGCAATTATGGTCGGAGATTCACACTTACTCACAGCCGAACAACTCCGCTCCCGCATTTGATGGTGTATAGTCGGGCATTCTCACCCTTTCTCATCAGCTTTTTGCAAATTATGATCTGACATTCACACCTGCTTTTGATAATGTATGGTTGGGCATTCGCACCTTTTCTTACCCATTTTTCAGTAATTATGGGTGGACATTCACACCTTCTTGCAGCTGAACACCTCCTCTCCCGCTATTGATTGTGTACAGTCGGGTATTTTAACCTTTTCTTACCCGCTTTTTACCAAATATGGTCGGACATTCACACCGTCTTACAGCGGAACACCTCTGCTCCCGCTTTTGATGGTGTATAGTCAGGCGCTTGAACCTTTTCTTACCCGCTTTTTACAAACTATGGTCGGACATTCAAACCTTCTTGTAGCCGAAAACCTCCGCTCCCTCTTTTGATTATACATTGTTGGGCATTCGCACCTTATTTACAAACTATAGTCAGACATTCACACCTTGCAGCTGAGCCACCTAAGCTCCCTGTTTTGATAGTGTATGTTCGGGCATTCGAACCTATTCTTACCCCCTTTTTACAAACTATGCTCGGAGATTCACACCTACTCACAGCCGAACAACTCCGCTCCCGCATTTGATGATGTATTGTCCGGCATTCTAGTCTCTTCCAACACATTTTTCAGCAATTATGGTCGGACATTCACACCTACTCACAGCCAAACACTTCCGCTCCCGCATTTGATGGTGTATAGCCGGGCATTCTCACCCTTTCTCATCAGCTTTTTGCAAATTATGATCTGACATTCACACCTACTTGCAGTCGAACAGCTCTTTTCCCGCTTTTGATTATGTTTGGTTGGATATTCGAACCTTTTCTTAACTGCTTTTTACAAACTTTGGTCGGACGTTCACAACTTCTTGCAGCCGAACACATCCACTTCCACTTTTGATGGTATATATTCGGGCATTCGAACCTTTTCTTACCCGCTTTTTACAATCCGTGGTCGGACTTTCACACCTTCTTGTAGCCAAACAACTCCGCTCCCGCTATTGATTGTGTAAAGTCGGGCATTCGAACCATTTCTTAACCGCTTTTTACAAACTATGGTCGGACATTCAAACCTTCTTGTAGCCGAACACATCCACTCCTGCTTTTGATGATGTATGGTTTGGCATTTTCACCTTTTCTTACCCATTTTTCAGTAATTATGGGTGGACATTCACACCTTCTTGCAGCTGAACAACTCCTCTCCCGCTTATGATCATGTGCGGTTTGATATTCGAAAATTTTCTTTCATGTTTTAAAGCAATTATTGATGGACATTCAAATCTTCTTGTAGCCGAACACATCCACTCCTGCTTTTGATGATGTATGGTTTGGCATTCGCACCCTTTTTTTACCCATTTTTCAGGAATTTTGGGTGGACATTCAGACCTTCTTGCAGTCGAAAACCTCCGCTCCCTCTTTTGATCATACATTGTCGGGCATTCGCACCTTATCTTACCCGCTTTTTACAAACTATAGTCAGACATTCACACCTTGCAGCTGAACCACCTCCGCTCCCTGTTTTGATCATGTATGGTCTGGCAATACTACCTTTTCTTACCCGTTTGTGAGTAATTAATCCCAAAATATTGAGCATAAAATAAGTCTTTATGCTGATGATGTATTACTTTTCCTTCAGAACTCACAGACGTCTCTCAGTCACACGATCACACTCATAAATAAATTCTCAGCACTTTCTGACTACTCTATCAACTGGTCTAAGACCACAGTTCTGCCCATTAACTGTAGGGTCCATAATATACCTGCGATCACTTTACAGTCAGGAAATATTAGATATTTAGGCATAAACATTTCCTCCAGGCTCTCAGAGCTAACAAAGCTAAATTATGTGCAATTATTAAAGACAGTAGAGGACGATCTCTCGTTGGAAGTCCTTACCTATATCACTTATGGGGAGAGTTACATCCATTAAAATGATGATACTACCAAAAGTTAACTATTTGTTCTCAATGATCCCCATAAAACCATCTGCTACTTGGTTTAAGTCACTAGATTCATGCATCTCCAAATTTCTGTGGAAAAACAAACCACCACGTATTAGTTTAAAAACCCTACAGAAGACCAAGGACAGTGGTGGATTAGATTTACCTCATTTTCAGCACTATTCCTTAGACAATAGGTTACAATATATATCAAAATGGTTTAAACCTTGTTGTTGTCACAGTTCCCAGAGACGTTGTAATCTTTGAGGATTCTATATTCACCCCCTCATTAGAGGCACGTAATGCAGATTGATGACACTGAATCTTCTTCTCTGTTCATTGCTGGCATCATTTCCAGCATCGTAAGTGTTCGTGGCATTGTTAGCCTCTTCTTCTGGATCTTGATATCGAGAATCCTTTTGTATTTCTGGTTTGTCAGTCCTCTGTCTTCGTTCACCGGAGTCTTTGTCTTTTTGTCCTTGAGTTTGGTGATTTTTTCTTCTTTTGATGCCTTGACACAATGTGACAGGTGATACCACGTGGGAGATCCTGTAACTTGGAATGCTGTCCCTGTGCTGCGAAATGGCTGTGCTGCTCAAATGGTCTCTCCTTCATCATGGTTACATGCTGCCATTCCGACATCTCGCCATTCCGACATGGGTCTCCAATTGTCGGAATGGCGACACTTAATTTTTTATCAAACGTCCCACCATTCCGACACTTTTTTCCTCCTATGGTCGGAATGGCGGTATGTTTTTTGTTTTTTTTAACATACCGCCATTCCGACAGTTCCTTTTAATAGCCTATTTTTTACCCAAAACATTTTGCACTAATGATATGCCGGCGCAAATACGCCCTAAAGTTTGGCGCACAAGCTTTGCACATGCAGAGGCCACAGCCTCGCAAACAAACTTTAATAATCTATTATCAAAATCCCCTGAATTTCAAATATAAAAATACAGATATTAATGTAACTCTGGCGAGACTGAAACTGATTAAGCAGAAATACAGTGTCAGTGAGCTGTCACAGCAGCCAGCTGGAGCGGAGCTCTCCACAGAGCCCATGCGTCTTTTGCACGCTGTCATCATATGCAAAAGTAATAATTGCAATTACAGATATCACGGCTACTGCACAGGACACAGTTGCGAGCACTCTGCCTTGCCTTGCCAATAGGAGAAGAGAGAAATGACAGCATAGAACGTATAAAACACAACAAAATTCAGTAAAAACGTTTATTCATGTTATTCACGTGATTTATGAGTACTCACTCCAATTTTGGGAAGCGCGGATGGGCTTTGCGCATTTGGCACAAACACACAGCCGCAACGGTTGTAGCTTTATACAGCCTGTTGATATCTTAAGGACCTAACTGGTCACACCTGGGAGTAAATGTCATGTAGAGATTGTTTTTACATGACATTACAGCTGAACATATAGCTTTCATCCACAAACCAACGTGGGAGAGCCCGAAGACGCATGTGCCAGACGCACATAGGCATGCGTAAAACCAATTTTGACCACTTCATACTGTTTATTTGCTTTCTTTTAGTTAACTTTGGTTTCTTTTGGATTCTTGTGCGTGTTATGGAGCCGTTTTGGTCCATGTTTGTAAGCCTTTTTTTCCTGGATTAAATTTTCGGAAGTTAAAACAAGTGGCATTGGAGTGTGTGATTGAAAACCACCGCGGACTGCTTCTCCTCCTCCAGTTGCCGAGACTTTGTGTTTTTAATAACGCTTGTCTATAAACATGTGTTAAACATATAAATTGCATGAACAGAAAGAAGGGACTCACCTGTTGAGTAACACACATTTCCTTATACGGAAAGCCTTGTCGGAATGGTGGGACATTTGAACGTCAGAATAGCGGGATGTCGCAATGGTGGGATGTCGGAATGGTGGGACGTTTGTATGTCGGAATGGTGGTATGTCGGAATGGTGGGATGTCGGAATAGCGGGATGTCGGAATGGCGAAATTTCGGAATGGGTGTTGCCACCCCCTTCATCATATACACAGTTATTTATACATCACCTTCCACCATGAAGCGTTGTCCCTTTTTGTTTCTCTCTTTGTTCTTAAAATGCTGTTATGCATGTCTAAACCAATCCATTAAATTAGATCATTTTGGCAGTAAAGCGATCTACAATGTGCTTGGTCGCAAAGCTGCTCATCTGTGGTAAACAGCTCTTCAGAAAGGCATTCTTCAATTGATTTCACTAATTCTATGTAATAATTTTGTGATTTCCTACAAAACTACACTTCTTCTCCCATCTGTCTGAGTATTTAATATTGTCTGGGTCCCGTTAAAACATGTATTTTTCCCATCTAATTCCTTGTTTGCTTTAAAACAAGTATTCCCCATTTTCTATCCCTTCAGTAGCCAACCAGTTTGTATGGAGTACACTGGAGCAACTTGACTGATCAGTAAAACACTGCTTTTGTTGTCACCGCAAGGCTTCCCCCGTCGGTTGTTTCACTGAGACACTACTGAGTAACTATAACTCAACACAGTTTATACACATAACATTCCTATACATACTAACAAACAAACAAACAATTATTTATCGCAATTTTCTCATCTCTGTTTGAACGTACACCCAGGTATATATTCCTGTAGTCTTCTCATACCGACTATGGACCCATTCATTGTTTAACTTCACTGTTTTGCAAATCCTAATTGAATATTACACATTGACATTGAACTTTACTTGATAAGCAGGTCTTCATTGCATTCAGCAGCCTATATGTGAGCATCTATGTGTAAGCTGTTCTTCTTTGCATTTATCAGCAGCAAGCAATTCTTCATTGCACATGCATATGAAAATAGTAAAACAATTCCAATGCGTTAGCGAAACCTTCTATATCAGGAGTGTCCATCATGATGCTGGGAATAGAACCTCTTTCCCAGAATAGTTCAACCTTCATTACTCAACTGATCATAACTCCGCAATGAGCACATTTCAAAGTATCATTCCTCTACATATATTCAAAAATCTATGTGTAAATGTTTAATATTTCTTATATTTGTTGATGTCATTCTGTGTGCATGTGGCCTAAACCCAATCTCTGTGTGGCAATTTTAATTTAAACAAGTTGAACTCTGCCTCTGATCATTTAAAAAAGGTGTGTACCAATATCAACCTTTCTCAGGTAATTACTGATCCTACAAAACCAAAGAGATCCTTCAAGGTTGTCCCTGATTGGCTCAATCTTAACAAATCAAAGGTAGAAAATCCGCAGTATCTGAACTTGGTGTTAGTTATCACTGCTCAATAGCCTGTATCAGAATTGCAAAAATGAAAACATTAGGTCCACGCTTGGTATCCAGATCCTGAAACA
Source organism: Leuresthes tenuis (assembly GCF_036924035.1). Classification (NCBI taxonomy): domain Eukaryota; kingdom Metazoa; phylum Chordata; class Actinopteri; order Atheriniformes; family Atherinopsidae; genus Leuresthes; species Leuresthes tenuis. The sequence goes on from NW_027325374.1 coordinate 27,858,691, forward strand.
TCTCCATGAGCAGGCTTTTTTTTAACTGATCTGTTGAATAGTTATATGACACTGTTAAAATCCCAGATGAAGATCTAGCACTTGACCATTTTTGTAAATCTTCTAATTCCACAGTTGATAAACACGCCCCTTTTAAAAAGTATAGAAATTAGAACAGGTCTATCCCTGGCTTTCGGCAGAACTGTCTTCTTTACTTTTTTTTCCCCTTGTCCTGTTCAGCATTATGTCAGAAGAATTGTAGTCTGAATACCTTTGATGCCAAACAGATTTGTTTTGCCAAGGGAAGTTTTATAAATGTAAAGCTCCCCTTGATGCCCATTTATTTATTTCTGTTTACAATATATGACATGAACTGAACTGAACCGGACCGGGGGACAAGGAAAGAAGAAGAGGAAAGAAGAGGAAACAGAACAAAAATAGAAACAAAAACCAGACAACCAGCTGCTACACCTGTAAAAAACAAAACAGACAACAATCCATGGCCTATGAGGGGAATCCAGCCTTAGCGCCACCAGGAGCACCTGAAAGCAGACAAGCAGAGAAAAAACAAACACACAAACAAACAAAAACAAGCACAAGAAGCGGCAATCGCATACAACACAGCTGTGGATATAGATGACCTGAGACGACATGATAATACATCAACTGCTTAGTGACCATGCTACTGGACTAATGAATGTGTGTGTGTGTGTGTGTGTGAGAACATGCAACACCAATGGCACAGGACCTACATGATAACCGTGCTTAGTTATGAGTGTATAAGCGTACCATTAACTGTAGGGCCACAATCCACAGCCCCCCCCCAAGCAATCAGAAGCAGGCAGAGAGGGCCACAAGACCCAGGCCACCAGCAGCCCCCACAGAGCACAGAACCCAGGCAGCCCACCGCAGGGGCAACCACGCATCCACCCAGAAGACTGCAGAGGAAGCCCCCGGAAAGAGCCCCCATAAGCATAGGGCAGAGGCACTCCGGGAACCAGGGGTAACAGCCCACCGACCCCGCCAGGCCCCAGCCGCCCAGACATGGGCCGTGCACTGGACCTGGGCCCCAGGAGCCCGAGCGCCCCCAAACCCCCCGGCAGAGGCCCCACCCAATACCCAGGAGGGCCAAGCGCCCCAGACAGCCACAAAGTGGGTCAGCGCCTGCCCCAGCGCCCCTGGCCAAGTGCCCTGGGAGTCAAGACGTGCCCACAGGTGGGTGAAGTCGCGAGCAGTGGGGAGAGGCAACGCTGATGCCCCATCGGGAGAAACACAGGCAGGCCAGGCGACAGCAAGTCCCAGATCCAGGCCCAATCATTACCACACACACTTTCACGTCCCATACATCCACACATCCACACATCCTACCTCCCTCGACTCTGCTGGGGTGTAGTGCAGCGGGCACACCAGGAGGCCAGCAACCCCCCAGCCACCACAGACCCCGAACCAGCAGAACAATTAATTAATCCTCCTGGCCCCTCCTGCCCCGAGCAGACACCAGGAAGCAGGGGTGTGCGAAGAAGACCCCTCCCCTCACCCTTCTGGCTCTTCAATATTTTCTAATAGTGAGCAATTAAAATTCAGGGGCAGCCAAACTTGTAGAACTGGGAGCGCGGCACTCTGGGCAGCCTACATACCCAAAGAGCCCCGCCCACCAGATGCCACTCAGTGTAACCACCCCCCAAGACCTAATGTTTGTGTGTGAGTGTGTTTGATAAGTAGTAATGTCTAAGGTGAAATTAAAACAGGGGCAGGGAACTGCAGAGTGCAACCAAAGGGGACCACCTACGTGGCCCCATCCACTACACCCCACCGAACACACACGCCCCCAAAACCCTTCATGTGTGAGTGTGTGCTGTGTACAGGAGCCAGAAGGGAGAGGGGTATGGGGATATATACCGGGGGAGCTACTCTCCCCCAGAGAGGGCAGCCAGGGACTGGCTGCAATAGGCATCGCCGCTACCTGGGAGCCAACAATGGGCAGGAGGGCCTGATATCCACTAGGCTCGGGGCCTGCAGCGACCATATTCCGGGAGCTACTGTACCCCCAGAAGGTACCCATCCCGCCCCACCCCACTCAACCCAACCCCACCCAGGAGGACCTCTACAAAAAACAAACAAACAACATAAAAAAACAAACAAACAAACCACCCGGTCACACCAGTCGCAGCAGCCCGGGCCTGAGACCCACCATCACCCAGCAACCCACCACCACCACTATGTGATAAAACTAATCAGAGGGGACCAGAGAGAATGAAATCCAGCCAATTGATGTTTTGAGGAGGCAGACATTGTTTCCATGCTAATATAATCTAAAAGAAAATTTCTAAACTGGTTAATACACAGATTGTTCTTCGCTTTCCAGTTCATGAGAATAGTTTTCTTTGCGATACATAACACTGTGACAACCATGTGTGCTGAGTTAATTTCCATGTTGATGTTGTCTAAGTCACCCAGTATGCACAGTGTGGGGCATGCAGGGATGCTACACTTTAGCCATGTTGATAGGTCCTCACAGACTTCAAGCCAGAACTTCTGGACAGGCGCAGAAAACCACAAAGCGTGTGCATAATCATCAGGTGTGTTATCTGTGCAATGTGAGCAGATGTTTGAGTGTGTTAGACCCATCCTGAACATCCTTTGTCCTGTATAATGTGTTCTATGAAGGATTTTGTATTGTATGAGCTGTAAATTAGGATTTTGAGTCTTTATGAAGGTGTTCAAACATATTTGTGGTTAGAAGTTAGAACTGATGGATAAATCTGCCTCCCATTTTGAGGATGGAAGAGACATTGTGTCATCTATCTTAGACAATAATTTATATATTTTTGATAGTAGTTTTGGGGTACAGATGCTTAGAAATTCTGCTACCCTAGTCGGGGGTTGTAAGTCTGGTTGGTGGAGGATATATCCATCCATCCATCCATCATCTGCCGCTTATCCGGGGGTCGGGTCGTGGGGGCAGGAGCTTGAGCAGAGAAACCCAGACGTCTCTGTCCCCGGCCACTTCCTCCAGCTCTTCCGGGGGGACCCCGAGGCGTTCCCAGGCCAGCCGAGAGACATAGTCTCTCCAACGTGTCCTGGGTCTCCCCCGGGGTCTCCTCCCAGTGGGACGTGCCCGGAACACCTCCCCAGGGAGGCGCCCAGGGGGCATCCTAACCAGATGCCCGAGCCACCTCATCTGACTCCTCTCAATGCGGAGGAGCAGCGGTTCTACTCCGAGCCCCTCCCGGATGACTGAGCTTCTCACCCTATCTCTAAGGGAGAGCCCAGACACCCTGCGGAGGAAACCCATTTCGGCCGCTTGTATTCGCGATCTTGTTCTTTCGGTCACTACCCACAACTCGTGACCATAGGTAAGGATGGGAACGTAGATTGACCAGTAAGTAGAGAGCTTCGCCTTCTGGCTCAGCTCCCTCTTCACAACGACGGGTCGGTGCAGAGCCTGCAACACTGCAGGCGCCGCACCGATCCGCCCGTCAATCTCCCGCTCCATTCGTCCGTCACTCGTGAACAAGACCCCGAGATACTTGAACTCCTCCTCTTGGGGAAGGATCTCATTCCCGACCCGGAGAGAGCATTCCACCCTTTTCCGGCTGAGAACCATAGTCTCGGATTTGGAGGTGCTGATTCTCATCCCAGCCGCTTCACACTCGGCTGAGAATCACTCCAGTGAGAGCTGAAGGTCACGGCCTGACGACGCTAACAGAACCACATCATCTGCAAAAAAGCAGAGACCCGATTCTGAGGTCGCCAAATGGGACACCCTCAACGCCCTGGCTCCGCCTAGAAATTCTGTCCATAAAAGTTAGGAACAGAATCGGTGACAAAGGGCAGCCCTGACGGAGTCCAACTCTCACCGGAAACGTATCCGACTTACTGCCGGCAATGCGGACCAAACTCTGGCACCGGTCATACAGAGACCGAACGGCCCCTATCAAGGGGTCCGGCACTCCATATTCCCGGAGCACCCCCCACAGGACTCCACGAGGGACACGGTCGAACGCTTTCTCCAAGTCCACAAAACACATGTAGACTGGTTGGGCGAACTCCCATGCACCCTCCAGGATCCTGCCGAGGGTATAGAGCTGGTCCACTGTTCCACGGCCAGGACGAAAGCCACATTGCATCTCCTGAATCCGAGATTCGATTATCCGACGGATCCTCCTCTCCAATACCCCCGAATAGACCTTACCAGGGAGGCTGAGGAGTGTGATACCCCTATAGTTGGAACACACCCTCCGGTCCCCCTTTTTAAAGAGGGGGACCACCACCCCAATCTGCCAGTCCAGAGGCACTGTCCCCGATGTCCACGCAATACTGCAGAGGCGTGTCAGCCAAGACAGCCCTACAACATCCAGAGCCTTGAGAAACTCAGGACGGACCTCATCCACCCCCGGGGCCTTGCCACCGAGGAGCTTTTTAACCACCTCGGCAACCTCAGCCCCAGAAATGGGAGGCCCCGTCTCCGAGCTCTCCGACTCTGCCTCTTCCGAGCACGTGTTGGTAGGATTGAGGAGTTCCTCGAAGTACTCCCCCCACCGACTCACAACATCCCTAGTTGAGGTCAGCAAAGCCCCGTCCCCACTGTAAACAGTGTTGACTGTGAGCCGCTTCCCCCCCCCTGAGACGCCGGATGGTGGACCAGAATCTTTTCGAGGCCGTCCGGAAATCGTTCTCCATGGTCTCACCGAACTCCTCCCAGGCCCGAGTTTTTGCCTCAGCAACCGCCGAAGCCGTGGCCCGTCTGGCCCGTCGGTACCTATCAGCTTCTTCCAGGGTCCCACTGGCCAAAAAGGCCCAATAGGACTCCTTCTTCAGCTTGACGGCTTCCCTCACCACTGGTGTCCACCAGCAGGTTCGAGGGTTGCCGCCACGACAGGCACCGACCACCTTACGGCCACAACTCCGACCAGCTGCCTCGGCAATGGAGTCACGGAACATGGCCCATTCGGACTCAATGTTCCCCACCTCAAATATGGTTGAAGCTCTGCCGGAGGTGGGAGTTAAAGCTCCTTCTGACGGGGGATTCTGACAAACGCTCCCAGCAGACCCTCACAATACGTTTGGGCCTGCCAGGTCTGATCGGCATCCTCCCCCACCAGGTGATCAGTTGACAGCTCCGCCCCTCTCTTCACCCGAGTGTCCAGGACATACGGCCGCAAGTCCGATGATACAACCACAAAGTCGATCATCGAACTGCGGCCAAGGGTGTCCTGGTGCCAAGTGCACATATGGACACCCTTATGCCTGAACATGGTGTTCGTTATGGACAGTCTATGACTGGCACAGAAGTCCAACAAGATAACACCACTCTGATTCAGATCGGGGGGCCCCCCGATCCTCCCAATCACACCCCTCCAGGTCTCACTGTCATTGCCCACGTGAGCATTGAAGTCCCCCAGCAGAATGAGGGAGTCTCCGGTAGGAGCATTCTCCAGTGCCTCCCCCAGAGACTCCAAAAAGGGTAGGTACTCTGAACTGCTGTTTGGCGCATAGGCACAAACAACAGTCAGGACTCGTCCTCCCACCCAACGGCGGAGGGAGGCTACCCTCTCGTTCACTGGGGTAAACCCCAATGTACTGGCACACAGCCGGGGGGCAATAAGTATGCCCACACCTGCTCTGCGCCTCTCACCACGGGCAACTCCAGAGTGGAAGAGAGTCCAACCCCTCTCAAGAGTACTGGTTCCAGATCCCAAGCCGTGCGTCGAGGTGAGTCCGACTATATCTAACGGTCTGATGAAGTTTCAACAATAAAGAACAAACTTTGTATTATGAGAAAGAACCAGACTCATTCTTCAGGAATCCGAAAATAAGCTCTATTTTACGAGTTATGCACGAATTCGGATTCTCCTATAAAACGAATTCCTTAACTCAAACCAAGTTAAGACTGCTTTGTCCTTCATATTTATTCATGTCTAATCAAGTTTCAATGATAAACAACGTTGTACTTTGTAGAATGAGAAAGAACTTCTTCAGCAATAAGCATCTCTCGACAAATGACGAAATACAGATTTTGCTATAAAATTAATTGCTATCAGCCTGACTTAAAACTGTTTGTCTTCCTTATTTATCCACTTCAAATCAAGTTTCAACAATTTAAAAAAATTTGTAGTTTGAGAAAGAACAACTTAATCTTGAGCAATCAGTATAAAAAGAGGGTAAGCAAAGGTGCGAATGTAAAACCATACATGATCAAAACAGGGAGCGGAGGTGTTTGGCTGAGACAAGGTGTGAATGTCCACCCATAATTAATGAAAAGCGGGCAACAAGTAGGTTCGAATGCCCAACCATACATCATCAAAAGCAGGAGTGGATATGTTCGGCTACAAGAAGGTTTGAACGTCTGACCATAGTTTGTAAAAAGCGGGTAAGAAAAGGTTCGAATGCCCGAACATACACCATCAAAGGAGGGAGCGGAGGTGTTCCGCTGTAAGAAGGTGTGAATGTCCGACCATAGTTGGTAAAAAACGGGTAAGAAAAGGTTAAAATACCCGACTGTACACAATCAGTAGCGGGTGCAGAGTTGTTCGGCTACTAAAAGGTGTGAAAGTCCGACCATGGTTTGTAAAAAGCGGGTAAGAAAAGGTGCGAATGCCCGAAAATGTATGATCAAAAGAGGGAGCGGAGGTGTTCGGCTGCAAGAAGGTGTGAATGTACACCCATAATTACTGAAAAATGGGTAAGAAAAGGTGCGAATGCCCAACTATACATAATCAAAAGCAGGAGTGGATGTGTTCGGCTCCAAGAAGGGTTGAATGTCTGACCATAGTTTGTAAAAAGCAGGTAAGAAAAGGTTTGACTGCCCGAACATACACCATCAAAAGAGGGAACGGAGGTGTTCCGCTGTAAGAAGGTGTGAATGTCCAACCATAGTTGGTAAAAAGCGGGTAAGAAAAGGTTAAAATACCCGACTGTACACAATCAATAGCGGGAGCGGAGTTGTTCGGCTACTAAAAGATGTGAAAGTCCGACTATGGTTTGTAAAAAGCGGGTAAGAAAAGGTGCTAATGCCCGACAATGTATGATCAAAAGAGGGAGCGGAGGTGTTCGGCTGCAAGAAGGTCTGAATGTCCAACCATAATTTGTAAAAACCGGGAAGGAAAGGCTCGAAAGCCCGACTATACACCATCAAAAGCGGGAGCAGAGTGGTTCAGCTGCAAGAAGGTCTGAATGTCCATCAATAATTGCTTTAAAACATGAAAGAAAATTTTCGAATATCATCCGCACATGATCATAAGAAGGAGAGGAGGTGTTCAGCTGCAAGAAGGTGTGAATGTCCACCCATAATTCCTGAAAAATGGGTAAAAAAAGGTGCGAATGCCCAACCATACATTATCAAAAGCAGGTGTGAATGTCAGATCATAATTTGCAAAAAGCTGATGAGAAAGGGTGAGAATGCCCGACTATACACCATCAAATGCGGGAGCGGAGGTGTTCGGCTCTGAGTAGGTGTGAATGTCCGACCATAATTGCTGAAAAATGTGTTAGAAAAGGAAAGAATGCCGAACCATACATCATCAAAAGCGAGAGAGGTGGTGTTCGGCTACAAAAAGGTGTAAATGTTCGACTAAAGTTTGTAAAAAGCGGGTAAGACATGGTGCGAATGCCTGACAAGGTATGATCAAAAGCAGGAGCGGAGGTGTTCAGCTGCAAGAAGGTCTAAATGTCCATCAATAATTGCTAGAAAACATGAAAAAATTTTTTCGAAAATCAAACCGCACATGATCAAAAGAGGGAGTGGATGTGTTCGGCTACAAGAAGGTGTGAACGTCCAACCAAAGTTTGTAAAAAGCAGTTAAGAAAAGGTTTGAACATCCAACCAAACATAATCAAAAGCGGGAGCATAGCTTTTCGACTGCAATTAGGTGTGAATGTCAGATCATAATTTGCAAAAAGCTGATGAGAAAGGGTGAGAATGTCCGACTGCACACCATCAAATGCGGGAGCGGAGTTGTTCGGCTGTGAGTAGGTGTGAATCTCCGACCGTAATTTCTGAAAAATGTGTTAGAAAAGGTAAGAATGCCGGTCCATACATCATCAAAAGCGAGAGAGGTGGTGTTCGGCTGCAAGTAGGTGTGAATGTCCAGCCATAATTACTCACAAACGGGTAAGAAAAGGTAGTATTGCCAGACCATACATGATCAAAACAGGGAGCGGAGGTGGTTCAGCTGCAAGAAGGTGTGAATGTCCGACTAAAGTTCAAATATATTAACAAAAGCGGGAGGAGAGGTCTTCGGATGAAGAGTGGTTGAGAATTTCCAACCATAATCTATAAAATTCGGTGAAAAAAAGGTGTGATAGAACACTAAAAGGTGGAGCGGAAGTGTTCGGCTGCAAGAAGGTGTGAATGTCCGACTATATTTGGTGAAAAGCAGGTGAAGCAAGGTCTGAATGCCCAACCTTACATTATCAAAAGCGAGATCAGAGGTGTTTGGCTGCAAGAAGGCCATAGTTTGCCAAAAGCGGGTAAGCTGCGAATGACCAACTAAATATCAACAAAAGTGGGGGTGGAGGTCTTCGAATGCAACTGGGTGTGAACATCCCACCATACAAGTATGGTGGAGAGGAAGCTGTGAACAGCCGACCATAGTTTGCAAAAAGCGGGTGAGAAAAGGTGCGAATGTCCAACCATACATGATCAAAACAGGGAGCGGAGGTGTTTGGCTGTGACAAGGTGTGAATGTCCACCCAAAATTAATGAAAAGCGGGCAAAAAGTAGGTTTGAATGCCCAAACATACATCATCAAAAGAAGGAGTGGATGTGTTCGGCTACAAGAAGGTTTGAATGTCCGAGCATAGTTTGTAAAAAGCGGGTAAGAAAAGGTTCGAATGCCCAAACATACACCATCAAAAGAGGGAGCGGAGGTGTTCCGCTGTAAGAAGGTGTGAATGTCCGACCATAGTTGGTAAAAAGTGGGTAAGAAAAGGTTAAAATACCCGACTGTACACAATCAATAGGGGGAGCGGAGTTATTCGGCTACAAGAAGGTGTGAAAGTCCAACCATGGTTTGTAAAAAGCTGGTAAGAAAAGGTTCGAATGCCCGAATATATACCATCAAAAGCGGAAGCGGAGGTGTTCGGCTGCAAGAAGGTGTGAACGTCCGACCAAAGTTTGTAAAAAGCAGTTAAGAAAAGGTTCGAATATCCAACCAAACATAATCAAAAGCGGGAGCAGAGCTGTTCGACTGCAAGTAGGTGTGAATGTCCAGCCATAATTACTCACAAACGGGTAAGAAAAGGTAGTATTGCCAGACCATACATGATCAAAACAGGGAGCTGAGGTGGTTCAGCACCAAGGTGTGAATATCTGAGGAACTTTATGCTTGATACATTTCAGACATGGATAACTATGAAGGACAAAGCAATTTTAACTTGGTTTGAGCAAAGCAATTCATTTTATAGGAAAATCCGAAATCGTGCAGGACTCATGAAAGTAAGCTTATTCTCGGATTCCTGATCCTCCAGTGTTGCTCTTTCCTATACTGCAAAATACAGCCTTGTTCTTTGTTGAAATCGATATAGACATTGATAAATATGAAGGACAAAGCAGTTTCCACTTTGTTTGAGTGAAGGAATTAATTTTATAGCAAAATCCCAAATCAAGCAGATCGTATGAAAATAAGCTTGTTTTCGGATTCCTGATCCTTCAGTGTTGCTATTTCTTCTACTGCAAAATACAATGTTGTTCTTTGTTGAAGTCAATCTAGACATTGATAAATATGAAGGACAAAGCAGTTTCCACTTTGTTTGAGTAAAGGAATTCATTTTATACATAAAATCCCAAATCATGCAGAACGTATGAAAATAAGCTTATTCTCGGATTCCTGTTCCTTCAGTGTTGCTCTTTCTACTACTGCAAAATACAATGTTGTTCTTTGTTGAAGTCGATCTAGACATTGATAAATATGAAGGACAAAGCAGTTTTAACTTGGTTTGAGTGAAGGAATTCATTTTATACATAAAATCCCAAATCATGCAGAACGTATGAAAATAAGCTTATTCTCGGATTACTGATCCTTCAGTGTTGCTCTTTCTTCAACTGCAAAATCCAGTGTTGTTCTTTGTTGAAGTCAATCTAGACATTGATAAATATGAAGGACAAAGCAGTTTTAACTTGGTTTGAGTGAAGGAATTCATTTTATACATAAACTCCCAAATCATGCAGAACGTATGAAAATAAGCTTATTCTCGGATTCCTAAAACTTTTGATTTGCTCTTTCTTTACTGCAAAGTACAATGTTGTTCTTTGTTGAAGTCGATCTAGACATTGATAAATATGAAGGACAAAGCAGTTTTCACTTGGTTTGAGTAAAGGATTTGCAGCTGAAAACCTCCCGCTCCCACTTTTGATTGTGTATAGTCGGGCTTTCGAGCCTTTTCTTACCCGGTTTTTAGAAATTATGGTTGGACATTCAGACCTTGCAGCCGAAGACCTCCACTCCCTCTTTTGATCATACATTGTCGGGCATTAGCACCTTTTCTTACCCGCTTTTTACAAACTATAGTCAGACATTCACACCTTGCAGCTGAACCACCTCAGCTCCCTGTTTTGATCATGTATGGTCTGGCAATACTACCTTTTCTTACCCGTTTGTGAGTAATTATGGCTGGACATTCACACCTACTTGCAGTCAAAAAGCTCTGCTCCCGCTTTTGATGGTATATATTCGGGCATTCGAACCTTTTCTTAACTGCTTTTTGCAAACTTTGGTCGGACGTTCACACCTTCTTGCAGCCGAACACCTCCGCTTCCGCTTTTGATGGTATATATTCGGGCATTCGAACCTTTTCTTAGCAGCTTTTTACAAACCATGGTTGAACTTTCACACCTTCTTGTAGCCGAACACCTCCGCTCCCGCTTTTGATGGTGTATAGTCAGGCATTTGAACCTTTTCTTACCCGCTTTTTACAAACTATGGTCGGACATTCAAACCTTCTTGTAGCCGAAAACATCCGCTCCCTCTTTTGATCATACATTGTCGGGCATTCGCACCTTTTCTTACCCGTTTTTTACAAACCATGGTCGGACTGTCACACATTCTTGTAGCCAAACACATCCGCTCCCGCTATTGATTGTGTACAGTCGGGAATTTTAACCTTTTCTTACCCGTTTTTTACCAACTATGGTCGGACATTCACACCTTCTTACAGCGGAACACCTCCGCTCCCTCTTTTGATGGTGTATGTTTGGGCATTCGAACCTTTTCTTACCCGCTTTTTACAAACTATGCTCGGACATTCAAACCTTCTTGTAGCCGAACACATCCACTCCTGCTTTTGATTATGTATGGTTGGGCATTCAAACCTACTTGTTGCCCGCTTTTCATTAATTTTGGGTGGACATTCACACCTTGTCAATGATCCCCATAAAACCATCTGCCACTTGGTTTAAGTCACTAGATTCATGCATCTCCAAATTTCTGTGGAAAAACAAACCACCACGTATTAGTTTAAAAACCCTACAGAAGACCAAGGACAGTGGTGGATTAGATTTACCTCATTTTCAGCACTATTCCTTAGACAATAGGTTACAATATATATCAAAATGGTTTAAACCTTGTTGTTGTCACAGTTCCCAGAGACGTTGTAATCGTTGAGGATTCTATATTCACCCCCTCATTAGAGGCACGTAATGCAGATTGATGACACTGAATCTTCTTTCTCTGTTCATTGCTGGCATCATTCCCAGCATCGTAAGTGTTCGTGGCATTGTTAGCCTCTTCTTCTGGATCTTGATATCGAGAATCCTTTTGTATTTCTGGTTTGTCAGTCCTCTGTCTTCGTTCACCGGAGTCTTTGTCTTTTTGTCCTTGAGTTTGGTGATTTTTTCTTCTTTTGATGCCTTGACACAATGTGACAGGTGATACCACGTGGGAGATCCTGTAACTTGGACTGCTGTCCCTGTGCTGCGAAATGGCTGTGCTGCTCAAATGGTCTCTCCTTCATCATGGTTACATGCTGCCATACCGACATCTCGGCATTCCGACATGGGTCTCCAATTGTCGGAATGGCGACACTTAATTTTTTATCAAACGTCCCACCATTCCGACACTTTTTTCCTCCTATGGTCGGAATGGCGGTATGTTTTTTGTTTTTTTTTAACATACCGCCATTCCGACAGTTCCTTTTAATAGCCTATTTTTTACCCAAAACATTTTGCACTAATGATATGCCGGCGCAAATACGCCCTAAAGTTTGGCGCACAAGCTTTGCACATGCAGAGGCCACAGCCTCGCAAACAAACTTTAATAATCTATTATCAAAATCCCCTGAATTTCAAATATAAAAATACAGATATTAATGTAACTCTGGCGAGACTGAAACTGATTAAGTAGAAATACAGTGTCAGTGAGCTGTCACAGCAGCCAGCTGGAGCGGAGCTCTCCACAGAGCCCATGCGTCTTTTGCACGCTGTCATCATTTGCAAAAGTAATAATTGCAATTACAGATATCACGGCTACTGCACAGGACACAGTTGCGTGCACTCTGCCTTGCCTTGCCAATAGGAGAAGAGAGAAATGACAGCATAGAACGTATAAAACACAACAAAATTCAGTAAAAACGTTTATTCATGTTATTCACGTGATTTATGAGTACTCACTCCAATTTTGGGAAGCGCGGATGGGCTTTGCGCATTTGGCACAAACACACAGCCGCAACGGTTGTAGCTTTATACAGCCTGTTGATATCTTAAGGACCTAACTGGTCACACCTGGGAGTAAATGTCATGTAGAGATTGTTTTTACATGACATTACAGCTGAACATATAGCTTTCATCCACAAACCAACGTGGGAGAGCCCGAAGACGCATGTGCCAGACGCACATAGGCATGCGTAAAACCAATTTTGACCACTTCATACTGTTTATTTGCTTTCTTTTAGTTAACTTTCGTTTCTTTTGGATTCTTGTGCGTGTTATGGAGCCGTTTTGGTCCATGTTTGTAAGCCTTTTTTTCCTGGATTAAATTTTCGGAAGTTAAAACAAGTGGCATTGGAGTGTGTGATTGAAAACCACCGCGGACTGCTTCTCCTCCTCCAGTTGCCGAGACTTTGTGTTTTTAATAACGCTTGTCTATAAACATGTGTTAAACATATAAATGATGAATGGGTGTTGCCACTCCCTTCATCATATACACTTTTATTTATACATCACCTTCCACCATGAAGCGTTGTCCCTTTTTGTTTCTCTCTTTGTTCTTAAAATGCTGTTATGCATGTCTAAACCAATCCATTAAATTAGATCATTTTGTCAGTAAAGCGATCTACATTGTGCTTGGTCGCAAAGCTGCTCATCTGTGGTAAACAGCTCTTCAGAAAGGCATTCTTCAATTGATTTCACTAATTCTATGTAATAATTTTGTTATTTCCTACAAAACTACACTTCTTCTCCCATCTGTCTGAGTATTTAATATTGTCTGGGTCCCGTTAAAACATGTATTTTTCCCATCTAATTCCTTGTTTGCTTTAAAACAAGAATTCCCCATTTTCTATCCCTTCAGTAGCCAACCAGTTTGTATGGAGTACACTGGAGCAACTTGACTGATCAGTAAAACACTGCTTTTGTTGTCACCGCAAGGCATCCCCCGTCGGTTGTTTCACTGAGACACTACTGAGTAACTATAACTCAACACAGTTTATACACATAACATTCATATACATAGACATGTAGACCTTCTTGCAGCTGAACACCTCCGCTCCCGCTTTTGATCATACATTGTCAGGCATTCGCACCTTGTCTTACCCACTTTTTAAAAAACTTTAGTTGAACAGTCACACCTTTTTGCAGCCGAACACCACCTCTCCCGCTTTTGATGATGTATGGTCCAGCATTCTTACCTTTTCTAACACATTCTTCAGCAATTATGGTCGGACATTCACACCCACACCTACTCAGAGCCGAACACCTCCGCTCCCGCATTTGATGGTGTATAGTCGGGCATTCTCACCCTTTCTCATCAGCTTTTTACAAATTATGATCTGACATTCACACCTGCTTTTGATAATGTATTGTTAGGCATTCGCACCTTTTTTTTACCCATTTTTCATGAATTATGGGTAGACATTCACACCTTCTTGACGCCGAACACCTCCTCTCCCGCTTATGATCATGTGCGGTTTGATATTCGAAAATTTACTTTCTTGTTTTAAAGCAATTATTGATGGACATTCAAACCTTCTTTTTGATGGTATATAGTCGGGCTTTCGAGCCTTTTCTTCCCGGTTTTTACAAACCATGGTCGGACTTTCACACCTTCTTGCAGCCGAACACCTCCGCTCCCGCTATTGATTGTGTACAGTCGGGTATTTTAACCTTTTCTTACCCGCTTTTTACCAACTATGGTCGGACATTTACACCTTCTTACAGCGGAACACCTCCGCTCCCTCTTTTGATGGTCTATGTTCGGGCATTCAAACCTTTTCTTACCCGCTTTTTACAAACTATGGTCGGACATTCAAACCTTCTTGTAGCCGAACACATCCACTCCTGCTTTTGATGATGTATGGTTGGGCATTCTCACCTTTTCTTATCCATTTTTCAGTAATTATGGGTGGACATTCACACATTCTTGCAGCTGAACACCTCCGCTGCCGCTTTTGATGGTGTATGGTTGGGCATTCAAACCTACTTGTTGCCCGCTTTTCATTAATTTTGGGTGGACATTCACACCTTGTCACAGCCAAACACCTCCGCTCCCTGTTTTGATCATGTATGGTTGGACATTCGCACCTTTTCTCACCCGCTTTTTGCAAACTATGGTCGGCTGTTCACAGCTTCCTCTCCACCATACTTGTATGGTGGGATATTCACACCCACTTGCATCCGAAGACCTTTTGTTGATATTTAGTCGGTCATTCGCAGCTTACCCGCTTTTGGCAAACTAAGGCCTTCTTGCAGCCAAACACCTCTGATCTCGCTTTTGATGATGTAAGGTTGGGCATTCAGACCTTGCTTCACCTGCTTTTCACCAAATATAGTCAGACATTCACACCTTCTTGCAGCCGAACACTTCCGCTCCACCTTTTAGTGTTCTATCACACCTTTTTTTTCACCGCATTTTATAGATTATGGTTGGAAATTCTCAACCACTCTCATCCGAACACCTCTCCTCCCGCTTTTGTTAATATATTTGAACTTAAGTCGGACATTCACACCTTCTTGCAGCTGAACCACCTCCGCTCCCGCTTATGATCATGTGCGGTTTGATATTCGAAAATTTTCTTTCATGTTTTAAAGCAATTATTGATGGACATTCAAATCTTCTTGTAGCCGAACACATCCACTCCTGCTTTTGATGATGTATGGTTTGGCATTCGCACTCTTTTTTTACCCATTTTTCAGGAATTATGGGTGGACATTCAGACCTTCTTGCAACCTTTTCTTAGCAGCTTTTTACAAACCATGGTTGAACTTTCACACCTTCTTGTAGCCGAACACCTCCGCTCCCGCTTTTGATGGTGTATAGTCAGGCATTTGAACCTTTTCTTACCCGCTTTTTACAAACTATGGTCGGACATTCAAACCTTCTTGTAGCCGAAAACATCCGCTCCCTCTTTTGATCATACATTGTCGGGCATTCGCACCTTTTCTTACCCGTTTTTTACAAACCATGGTCGGACTGTCACACATTCTTGTAGCCAAACACATCCGCTCCCGCTATTGATTGTGTACAGTCGGGAATTTTAACCTTTTCTTACCCGTTTTTTACCAACTATGGTCGGACATTCACACCTTCTTACAGCGGAACACCTCCGCTCCCTCTTTTGATGGTGTATGTTTGGGCATTCGAACCTTTTCTTAACTGCTTTTTGCAAACTTTGGTCGGACGTTCACACCTTCTTGCAGCCGAACACCTCCGCTTCCGCTTTTGATGGTATATATTCGGGCATTCGAACCTTTTCTTAGCAGCTTTTTACAAACCATGGTTGAACTTTCACACCTTCTTGTAGCCGAACACCTCCGCTCCCGCTTTTGATGGTGTATAGTCAGGCATTTGAACCTTTTCTTACCCGCTTTTTACAAACTATGGTCGGACATTCAAACCTTCTTGTAGCCGAAAACATCCGCTCCCTCTTTTGATCATACATTGTCGGGCATTCGCACCTTTTCTTACCCGTTTTTTACAAACCATGGTCGGACTGTCACACATTCTTGTAGCCAAACACATCCGCTCCCGCTATTGATTGTGTACAGTCGGGAATTTTAACCTTTTCTTACCCGTTTTTTACCCACTATGGTCGGACATTCACACCTTCTTACAGCGGAACACCTCCGCTCCCTCTTTTGATGGTGTATGTTTGGGCATTCGAACCTTTTCTTACCCGCTTTTTACAAACTATGCTCGGACATTCAAACCTTCTTGTAGCCGAACACATCCACTCCTGCTTTTGATTATGTATGGTTGGGCATTCAAACCTACTTGTTGCCCGCTTTTCATTAATTTTGGGTGGACATTCACACCTTGTCAATGATCCCCATAAAACCATCTGCCACTTGGTTTAAGTCACTAGATTCATGCATCTCCAAATTTCTGTGGAAAAACAAACCACCACGTATTAGTTTAAAAACCCTACAGAAGACCAAGGACAGTGGTGGATTAGATTTACCTCATTTTCAGCACTATTCCTTAGACAATAGGTTACAATATATATCAAAATGGTTTAAACCTTGTTGTTGTCACAGTTCCCAGAGACGTTGTAATCGTTGAGGATTCTATATTCACCCCCTCATTAGAGGCACGTAATGCAGATTGATGACACTGAATCTTCTTCTCTGTTCATTGCTGGCATCATTCCCAGCATCGTAAGTGTTCGTGGCATTGTTAGCCTCTTCTTCTGGATCTTGATATCGAGAATCCTTTTGTATTTCTGGTTTGTCAGTCCTCTGTCTTCGTTCACCGGAGTCTTTGTCTTTTTGTCCTTGAGTTTGGTGATTTTTTCTTCTTTTGATGCCTTGACACAATGTGACAGGTGATACCACGTGGGAGATCCTGTAACTTGGACTGCTGTCCCTGTGCTGCGAAATGGCTGTGCTGCTCAAATGGTCTCTCCTTCATCATGGTTACATGCTGCCATACCGACATCTCGGCATTCCGACATGGGTCTCCAATTGTCGGAATGGCGACACTTAATTTTTTATCAAACGTCCCACCATTCCGACACTTTTTTCCTCCTATGGTCGGAATGGCGGTATGTTTTTTGTTTTTTTTTAACATACCGCCATTCCGACAGTTCCTTTTAATAGCCTATTTTTTACCCAAAACATTTTGCACTAATGATATGCCGGCGCAAATACGCCCTAAAGTTTGGCGCACAAGCTTTGCACATGCAGAGGCCACAGCCTCGCAAACAAACTTTAATAATCTATTATCAAAATCCCCTGAATTTCAAATATAAAAATACAGATATTAATGTAACTCTGGCGAGACTGAAACTGATTAAGTAGAAATACAGTGTCAGTGAGCTGTCACAGCAGCCAGCTGGAGCGGAGCTCTCCACAGAGCCCATGCGTCTTTTGCACGCTGTCATCATTTGCAAAAGTAATAATTGCAATTACAGATATCACGGCTACTGCACAGGACACAGTTGCGTGCACTCTGCCTTGCCTTGCCAATAGGAGAAGAGAGAAATGACAGCATAGAACGTATAAAACACAACAAAATTCAGTAAAAACGTTTATTCATGTTATTCACGTGATTTATGAGTACTCACTCCAATTTTGGGAAGCGCGGATGGGCTTTGCGCATTTGGCACAAACACACAGCCGCAACGGTTGTAGCTTTATACAGCCTGTTGATATCTTAAGGACCTAACTGGTCACACCTGGGAGTAAATGTCATGTAGAGATTGTTTTTACATGACATTACAGCTGAACATATAGCTTTCATCCACAAACCAACGTGGGAGAGCCCGAAGACGCATGTGCCAGACGCACATAGGCATGCGTAAAACCAATTTTGACCACTTCATACTGTTTATTTGCTTTCTTTTAGTTAACTTTCGTTTCTTTTGGATTCTTGTGCGTGTTATGGAGCCGTTTTGGTCCATGTTTGTAAGCCTTTTTTTCCTGGATTAAATTTTCGGAAGTTAAAACAAGTGGCATTGGAGTGTGTGATTGAAAACCACCGCGGACTGCTTCTCCTCCTCCAGTTGCCGAGACTTTGTGTTTTTAATAACGCTTGTCTATAAACATGTGTTAAACATATAAATGATGAATGGGTGTTGCCACTCCCTTCATCATATACACTTTTATTTATACATCACCTTCCACCATGAAGCGTTGTCCCTTTTTGTTTCTCTCTTTGTTCTTAAAATGCTGTTATGCATGTCTAAACCAATCCATTAAATTAGATCATTTTGTCAGTAAAGCGATCTACATTGTGCTTGGTCGCAAAGCTGCTCATCTGTGGTAAACAGCTCTTCAGAAAGGCATTCTTCAATTGATTTCACTAATTCTATGTAATAATTTTGTTATTTCCTACAAAACTACACTTCTTCTCCCATCTGTCTGAGTATTTAATATTGTCTGGGTCCCGTTAAAACATGTATTTTTCCCATCTAATTCCTTGTTTGCTTTAAAACAAGAATTCCCCATTTTCTATCCCTTCAGTAGCCAACCAGTTTGTATGGAGTACACTGGAGCAACTTGACTGATCAGTAAAACACTGCTTTTGTTGTCACCGCAAGGCATCCCCCGTCGGTTGTTTCACTGAGACACTACTGAGTAACTATAACTCAACACAGTTTATACACATAACATTCATATACATAGACATGTAGACCTTCTTGCAGCTGAACACCTCCGCTCCCGCTTTTGATCATACATTGTCAGGCATTCGCACCTTGTCTTACCCACTTTTTAAAAAACTTTAGTTGAACAGTCACACCTTTTTGCAGCCGAACACCACCTCTCCCGCTTTTGATGATGTATGGTCCAGCATTCTTACCTTTTCTAACACATTCTTCAGCAATTATGGTCGGACATTCACACCCACACCTACTCAGAGCCGAACACCTCCGCTCCCGCATTTGATGGTGTATAGTCGGGCATTCTCACCCTTTCTCATCAGCTTTTTACAAATTATGATCTGACATTCACACCTGCTTTTGATAATGTATTGTTAGGCATTCGCACCTTTTTTTTACCCATTTTTCATGAATTATGGGTAGACATTCACACCTTCTTGACGCCGAACACCTCCTCTCCCGCTTATGATCATGTGCGGTTTGATATTCGAAAATTTACTTTCTTGTTTTAAAGCAATTATTGATGGACATTCAAACCTTCTTTTTGATGGTATATAGTCGGGCTTTCGAGCCTTTTCTTCCCGGTTTTTACAAACCATGGTCGGACTTTCACACCTTCTTGCAGCCGAACACCTCCGCTCCCGCTATTGATTGTGTACAGTCGGGTATTTTAACCTTTTCTTACCCGCTTTTTACCAACTATGGTCGGACATTTACACCTTCTTACAGCGGAACACCTCCGCTCCCTCTTTTGATGGTCTATGTTCGGGCATTCAAACCTTTTCTTACCCGCTTTTTACAAACTATGGTCGGACATTCAAACCTTCTTGTAGCCGAACACATCCACTCCTGCTTTTGATGATGTATGGTTGGGCATTCTCACCTTTTCTTATCCATTTTTCAGTAATTATGGGTGGACATTCACACATTCTTGCAGCTGAACACCTCCGCTGCCGCTTTTGATGGTGTATAGTCTGGCTTTCGAGCCTTTTGTTCCCCTGTTTTTACAAATTATGGTTTGACAATCAGACCTTCTTGCAGCCGAAAACATCCGCTCCCTCTTTTGATCAAACATTGTCAGGCATTCGCACCTTGTCTTACCCGCTTTTTAAAAACTTTAGTCGGACATTCAGACCTTCTTGTAGCTGAACCACCTCCGCTCCCTGTTTTGATCATGTATGGTCTGACAATACTACCTTTTCTTACCCGTTTGTGAGTAATTATGGCTGGACATTCACACCTTCTTGCAGCCGAACACCACCTCTCCCGCTTTTGATGATGTATGGTCCGTTATTCTGACGTTTTCTAACACATTTTTCAGCAATTACGGTCGGACATTCACACCTACTCACAGACGAACACTTCCGCTCCGGCATTTGATGGTGTATAGTCGGGCATTCTCACCCCTTCTCATCAGCTTTTTGCAAATTATGATCTGACATTCACACCTGCTTTTGATAATGTATGGTTGGGCATTCGCACCTTTTCTTACCCATTTTTCAGTAATTATGGGTGGACATTCACACCTTCTTGCAGCTGAACACCTCCTCTCCCGCTTATGATCATGTGCGGTTTGACATTCGAAATTTTTTTTTCATATTTTCTAGCAATTATTGATGGACATTCAGACCTTCTTGCAGCTGAACACCTCCGCTCCCGCTTTTGATGGTGTATAGTCGGGCTTTCGAGCCTTTTCCTCCCCGGTTTTTACAAATTATGGTTGGATATTAACACCTTCTTGCAGCCGAAAACCTCGGCTCCCTCTTTTGATCATTAATTGTCGGGCATTCGCATCTTTTCTTACCCGCTTTTTACAAACCATAGTCGGACTTTCATACCTTTTAGTAGCCGAACAACTCCGCTCCCGCTATTGATTGTGTACAGTCGGGTATTTTAACCTTTTCTTACCCGTTTTTTACCAACTATGGTCGGACATTCACACCTTCTTACAGCAGAACACCTCCGCTCCCTCTTTTGATAGTGTATGTTCGGGCATTCGAACCTATTCTTACCCCCTTTTTACAAACTATGCTCGGAGCTCCGCTCCGGTATTTGATGGTGTATAGTCAGGCATTCTCAACCTTTCTCATCAGCTTTTTGCAAATTCAAATTCACACCTACTTGCAGTCGAACAGCTCTGCTCCCGCTTTTGATTATGTTTGGTTGGATATTCGAACCTTTTCTTTACTGCTTTTTAAAAACTTTGGTCGGACGTTCACACCTTCTTGCAGCCGAACACCTCCGCTTCCGCTTTTGATGGTATATATTCGGGCATTCGAACCTTTTCTTACCCGTTTTTTACAAACCATGGTCGGACTGTCACACATTCTTGTAGCCAAACACATCCGCTCCCGCTATTGATTGTGTACAGTCGGGTATTTTAACCTTTTCTTACCCGTTTTATACCAACTATGGTCTGACATTCACACCTTCTTACAGCGGAACTCCTCCGCTCCCTCTTTTGATGGTGTATGTTTGGGCATTCGAACCTTTTCTTACCCGCTTTTTACAAACTATGCTCGGACATTCAAACCTTCTTGTAGCCGAACACATCCACTCCTGCTTTTGATGATGTATGGTTGGGCATTCAAACCTACTTGTTGCCCGCTTTTCATTAATTTTGGGTGGACATTCACACCTTGTCACAGCCAAACACCTCCGCTCCCTGTTTTGATCATGTATGGTTGGACATTCGCACCTTTTCTCACCCGCTTTTTGCAAACTATGGTCGGCTGTTCACAGCTTCCTCTCCACCATACTTGTATGGTGGGATATTCACACCCACTTGCATCCGAAGACCTTTTGTTGATATTTAGTCGGTCATTCGCAGCTTACCCGCTTTTGGCAAACTAAGGCCTTCTTGCAGCCAAACACCTCTGATCTCGCTTTTGATGATGTAAGGTTGGGCATTCAGACCTTGCTTCACCTGCTTTTCACCAAATATAGTCAGACATTCACACCTTCTTGCAGCCGAACACTTCCGCTCCACCTTTTAGTGTTCTATCACACCTTTTTTTTCACCGCATTTTATAGATTATGGTTGGAAATTCTCAACCACTCTCATCCGAACACCTCTCCTCCCGCTTTTGTTAATATATTTGAACTTAAGTCGGACATTCACACCTTCTTGCAGCTGAACCACCTCCGCTCCCGCTTATGATCATGTGCGGTTTGATATTCGAAAATTTTCTTTCATGTTTTAAAGCAATTATTGATGGACATTCAAATCTTCTTGTAGCCGAACACATCCACTCCTGCTTTTGATGATGTATGGTTTGGCATTCGCACTCTTTTTTTACCCATTTTTCAGGAATTATGGGTGGACATTCAGACCTTCTTGCAGCCGAAAACCTCCGCTCCCTCTTTTGATCATACATTGTCGGGCATTCGCACCTTGTCTTACCCGCTTTTTATAAACTTTAGTCGGACATTCACACCTTCTTGCAGCTGAACGACCTCCGCTCCCTGTTTTGATCATGTATGGTCTGGCAATACTACCTTTTCTTACCCGTTTGTGAGTAATTAATCCCAAAATATTGAGCATAAAATAAGTCTTTATGCTGATGATGTGTTACTTTTCCTTCAGAACTCACAGACGTCTCTCACTCACACGATCACACTCATAAATAAATTCTCAGCACTTTCTGACTACTCTATCAACTGGTCTAAGACCACAGTTCTGCCCATTAACTGTAGGGTCCATAATATAACTGCGATCACTTTACAGTCAGGAAATATTAGATATTTAGGCATAAACATATCCTCCAGGCTCTCAGAGCTAACAAAGCTAAATTATGTGCAATTATTAAAGACAGTAGAGGACGATCTCTCTCGTTGGAAGTCCTTACCTATATCACTTATGGGGAGAGTTACATCCATTAAAATGATGATACTACCAAAAGTTAACTATTTGTTTTCAATGATCCCCATAAAACCATCTGCTACTTGGTTTAAGTCACTAGATTCATGCATCTCCAAATTTCTGTGGAAAAACAAACCACCACGTATTAGTTTAAAAACCCTACAGAAGACCAAGGACAGTGGTGTATTAGATTTACCTCATTTTCAGCACTATTCCTTAGCCAATAGGTTACAATATATATCAAAATGGTTTAAACCTTGTTGTTGTCACAGTTCCCAGAGACGTTGTAATCGTTGAGGATTCTATATTCACCCCCTCATTAGAGGCACGTGTTGAAGATTGATGACACTGAATCTTCTTCTCTGTTCATTGCTGGCATCATTCCCAGCATCGTAAGTGTTCGTGGCATTGTTAGCCTCTTCTTCTGGATCTTGATATCGAGAATCCTTTTGTATTTCTGGTTTGTCAGTCCTCTCTCTTCGTTCACCGGAGTCTTCGTCTTTTTGTCCTTGAGTTTGCTGATTTTTTCTTCTTTTGATGCCTTGACACAATGTGACAGGTGATACCACGTGGGAGATCTTTTAACTTGGACTGCTGTCCCTGTGCTGCGAAATGGCTGTGCTGCTCAAATGGTCTCTCCTTCATCATGGTTACATGCTGCCATTCCGACATCTCGCCATTCCGACATGGGTCTCCAATTGTCGGAATGGCGACACTTAATTTTTTATCAAACGTCCCGCCATTCCGACACTTTTTTCCTCCTATGGTCGGAATGGCGGTATGTTTTTTTTTTAATTTAACATACCGCCATTCCGACAGTTCCTTTTAATAGCCTATTTTTTACCCAAAACATTTTGCACTAATGATATGCCGGCGCAAATACGCCCTAAGGTTTGGCGCACAAGCTCTGCACATCCAGAGGCCACAGCCTCGCAAACAAACTTTAATAATCTATTATCAAAATCCCCTGAATTTCAAATATAAAAATACAGATATTAATGTAACTCTGGCGAGACTGAAACTGATTAAGCAGAAATACAGTGTCAGTGAGCTGTCACAGCAGCCAGCTGGAGCGGAGCTCTCCACAGAGCCAATGCGACTTTTGCACGCTGTCATCATATGCAAAAGTAATAATTGCAATAACAGATATCACGGCTACTGCACAGGACACAGTTGCGAGCACTCTGCCTTGCCTTGCCAATAGGAGAAGAGAGAAATGACAGCATAGAACGTATAAAACACAACAAAATGCAGTAAAATCGTTTATTCATGTTATTCACGTGATTTATGAGTACTCACTCCAATTTTGGGAAGCGCGGATGGGCTTTGCGCATTTGCTTTCTTTTAGTTAACTTTCGTTTCTTTTGGATTCTTGTGCGTGTTATGGAGCCGTTTTGGTCCATGTTTGTAAGTCTTTTTTTCCTGGATTAAATTTTCGGAAGTTGAAACAAGTAGCATTGGAGTGTGTGATTGAAAACCACCGCGGACTGCTTCTCCTCCTCCAGTTGCCGAGACTTTGTGTTTTTGATAACGCTTGTCTATAAACATGTGTTAAACATATAAATTGCATGAACAGAAAGAAGGGACTCACCTGTTGAGTAACACACATTTCCTTATACGGAAAGCCTTGTCGGAATGGTGGGACATTTGAACGTCGGAATAGCGGGATGTCGGAATGGTGGGATGTCGGAATGGTGGGATGTCGGAATGGTGGGACGTTTGCATGTCGGAATGGTGGTATGTCGGAATGGTGGGATGTCGGAATGGTGGGATGTCGGAATAGCGGGATGTCAGAATGGCGGGATTTCGGAATGGTTGTTGCCACCCCCTTCATCATATACACAGTTATTTATACATCACCTTCCACCATGAAGCGTCCCTTTTTGTTTCTCTCTTTGTTCTTAAAATGCTGTTATGCATGTCTAAACCAATCCATTAAATTAGATCATTTTTGCAGTAAAGCGATCTACAATGTGCTTGGTCGCAAAGCTGCTCATCTGTGGTAAACAGCTCTTCAGAAAGGCATTCTTCAATTGATTTCACTAATTTTATGTAATAATTTTGTGATTTCCTACAAAACTACACTTCTTCTCCCATCTGTCTGAGTATTTAATATTGTCTGGGTCCCGTTAAAACATGTATTTTTCCCATCTAATTCCTTGTTTGCTTTAAAACAAGTATTGCCCATTTTCTATCCCTTCAGTAGCCAATCAGTTTGTATGGAGTACACTGGAGCAACTTGACTGATCAGTAAAACACTGCTTTTGTTGTCACCGCAAGGCTTCCCCCGTCGGTTGTTTCACTGAGACACTACTGAGTAACTATAACTCAACACAGTTTATACACATAACATTCATATACATACTAACAAACAAACAAACAATTATTTTTCGCAATTTTCTCATCTCTGTTTGAACGTACACCCAGGTAAATATTCCTGTAGTCTTCTCATACCGACTATGGACCCATTCATTGTTTAACTTCACTGTTTTGCAAATCCTAATTGAATATTACAGATTGACATTGAACTTTACTGGATAAGCAGGTCTTCATTGCATTCAGCAGCCTATATGTGAGCATCTATGTGTAAGCTGTTCTTCTTTGCATTTATCAGCAGCAAGCAATTCTTCATTGCACATGCATATGAAAATAGTAAAACAATTCCAATGCGTTAGCGAAACCTTCTATATCAGGAGTGTCCATCATGATGCTGGGAATAGAACCTCTTTCCCAGAATAGTTCAACCTTCATTACTCAACTGATCATAACTCCGCAATGAGCACATTTCAAAGTATCATTCCTCTACATGTATTCAAAAATCTATGTGTAAATATTTAATATTTCTTATATTTGTTGATGTCATTCTGTGTGCATGTGGCCTAAACCCAATCTCTGTGTGGCAATTTTAATTTAAACAAGTTGGACTCTGCCTCTGATCATTTAAAAAAGGTGTGTACCAATATCAACCTTTCTCAGGTAATTGCTGATCCTACAAAACCAAAGAGATCCTTCAAGGTTGTCCCTGATTGGCTCAATCTTAACAAATCAAACGTAGAAAATCCGCAGTATCTGAACTTGGTGTTAGTTATCACCGCTCAATAGCCTGTATCAGAATTGCAAAAATGAAAAAATTAGGTCCACGCTTGGTATTCAGATCCTGAAACATCTCCATGAGCAGGCTTTTTTTTAACTGATCTGTTGAATAGTTATATGACACTGTTAAAATCCCAGATGAAGATCTAGCACTTGACCATTTTTGTAAATCTTCTAATTCCATAGTTGATAAACACGCCCCTTTTAAAAAGTATAGAACTTAGAACAGGTCTAGTCCCTGGCTTTCGGCAGAACTGTCTTCTTTACTTTTTTTTTTTTTTCCCTTCAGAAGAATTGTAGTCTGAATACCTTTGATGCCAAACAGATTTGCTTTGCCAAGGGAAGTTTTATAAATGTAAAGCTCCCCTTGATGCCCATTTATTTATTTCTGTTTACAATATATGACATGAACTGAACTGAACCAGACCGGGGGACAAGGAAAGAAGAAGAGGAAAGAAGACTTGGACTGCTGTCCCTGTGCTGCAGTTCAGAGTACCCACCCTTTTTGGAGTCTCTGGGGGAGGCACTGGAGAATGCTCCTACCGGAGACTCCCTCGTTCTGCTGGGGGACTTCAATGCTCACGTGCGCAATGACAGTGAGACCTGGAGGGGTGTGATTGGGAGGAACGGCCCCCCCGATCTGAACCAGAGTGGTGTTATGTTGTTGGACTTCTGTGCTGGTCATGGACTGTCCATAACGAACACCATGTTCAGACATAAGGGTGTCCATATGTGCACTTGGCACCAGGACACCCTTGGCCGCAGTTCGATGATCGACTTTGTGGTTGTATCATCGGACTTGCGGCCGTATGTCCTGGACACTCGGGTGAAGAGAGGGGCGGAGCTGTCAACTGATCAACGCCTGGTGGTGAGTTGGCTCCGCTGGTGGGGGAGGATGCCGATCAGACCTGGCAGGCCCAAACGTATTGTGAGGGTCTGCTGGGAGCGTTTGTCAGAATCCCCCGTCAGAAGGAGCTTTAACTCCCACCTCCGGCAGAGCTTCAACCATATCCCGGGGGAGGTGGGGGACATTGAGTCCGAATGGGCCATGTTCCGTGACTCCATTGCCGAGGCAGCTGATCGGAGTTGTGGCCGTAAGGTGGTCGGTGCCTGTCGTGGCGGCAACCCTCGAACCTGCTGGTGGACACCAGTGGTGAGGGAAGCCGTCAAGCTGAAGAAAGAGTCCTATCAGGCCTTTTTGGCCAGTGGGACCCTGGAAGCAGCTGATAGGTACCGACAGGCCAGACGGGCCGCGGCGTTGGCGGTTGCAGAGGCAAAAACTCGGGCCTGGGAGGAGTTCGGTGAGACCATGGAGAACGATTCACGGACGGCCTCGAAGAGATTCTGATCCACCATCCGGCGTCTCAGGGGGGGGGAGCGGCTCACAGTCAACACTGTTTACAGTGGGGACGGGGCTTTGCTGACCTCAACTAGGGATGTTGTGAGTCGGTGGGGGGAGTACTTCGAGGAACTCCTCAATCCTACCAACACGTGCTCGGAAGAGGCAGAGTCGGAGAGCTCGGAGACGGGGCCTCCCATTTCTGGGGCTGAGGTTGCCGAGGTGGTCAAAAAGCTCCTCGGTGGCAAGGCCCCGGGGGTGGATGAGGTCCGTCCTGAGTTTCTCAAGGCTCTGGATGTTGTAGGGCTGTCTTGGCTGACACGCCTCTGCAGCATCGCGTGGACATCAGGGACAGTGCCTCTGGACTGGCAGATTGGGGTGGTGGTCCCCCTCTTTAAAAAGGGGGACCGGAGGGTGTGTTCCAACTATAGTATAACACTCCTCAGCCTCCCTGGTAAGGTCTATTCGGGGGTATTGGAGAGGAGGATCCGTCGGATAATCGAGCCTCGGATTCAGGAGATGCAGTGTGGCTTTCGTCCTGGCCGTGGAACAGTGGACCAGCTCTATACCCTCGGCAGGATCCTGGAGGGTGCATGGGAGTTCGCCCAACCAGTCTACATGTGTTTTGTAGACTTGGAGAAAGCGTTCGACCGTGTCCCTCGTGGAGTCCTGTGGGGGGTGCCGTCCTGACTGTTGTTTGTGCCTATGCGCCAAACAGCCCTTGATAGGGGCCGTTCGGTCTCTGTATGACCGGTGCCAGAGTTTGGTCCGCATTGCCGGCAGTAAGTCGGATACGTTTCCGGTGAGAGTTGGACTCCGTCAGGGCTGCCCTTTGTCACAGATTCTGTTCCTAACTTTTATGGACAGAATTTCTAGGCGCAGCCAGGGCGTTGAGGGTGTCCGATTTGGCGACGTCAGAATCGGGTCTCTGCTTTTTGCAGATGATGTGGTTCTGTTAGCGTCGTCAGGCCGTGACCTTCAGCTCTCACTGGAGCGATTCGCAGCCGAGTGTGAAGCGGCTGGGATGAGAATCAGCACCTCCAAATCCGAGACTATGGTTCTCAGCCGGAAAAGGGTGGAATGCTCTCTCCGGGTCGGGAATGAGATCCTTCCCCAAGAGGAGGAGTTCAAGTATCTCGGGGTCTTGTTCACGAGTGAGGGACGAATGGAGCGGGAGATTGACGGGCGGATCGGTGCGGCGTCTGCAGTGTTGCGGGCTCTGCACCGACCCGTCGTTGTGAAGAGGGAGCTGAGCCAGAAGGCGAAGCTCTCTACTTACTGGTCAATCTACGTTCCCATCCTCACCTATGGTCACGAGTTGTGGGTAGTGACCGAAAGAACAAGATCGCGAATACAAGCGGCCGAAATGGGTTTCCTCCGCAGGGTGTCTGGGCTCTCCCTTAGAGATAGGGTGAGAAGCTCAGTCATCTGGGAGGGGCTCGGAGTAGAACCGCTGCTCCTCCGCATTGAGAGGAGTCAGATGAGGTGGCTCGGGCATCTGGTTAGGATGCCCCCTGGGCGCCTCTCTGGGGAGGTGTTCCGGGCATGTCCCACTGGGAGGAGACCCCGGGGAAGACCCAGGACACGCTGGAGAGACTATGTCTCTCGGCTGGCCTGGGAACGCCTCGGGGTCCCCCCGGAAGAGCTGGAGGAAGTGGCCGGGGACAGAGACGTCTGGGTTTCTCTACTCAAGCTGCAGCCCCCGCGACCCGACCCCCGGATAAGCGGCAGATGATGGATGGATGGATGGATGGTTTAGACATGCATAACAGCATTTTAAGAACAAAGAGAGAAACAAAAAGGGACAACGCTTCATGGTGGAAGGTGATGTATAAATAACTGTGTATATGACGAAGGGGGTGGCAACACCCATTCCGAAATCCCGCCATTCTGACATCCCGCTATTCCGACATCCCACCATTCCGACATCCCACCATTCCGACATACCACCATTCCGACATGCAAACGTCCCACCATTCCGACATCCCACCATTCCGACATCCCGTTATTCCGACGTTCAAATGTCCCACCATTCCGACAAGGCTTTCCGTATAAGGAAATGTGTGTTACTCAACAGGTGAGTCCCTTCTTTCTGTTCATGCAATTTATATGTTTAACACATGTTTATAGACAAGCGTTATTAAAAACACAAAGTCTCGGCAACTGGAGGAGGAGAAGCAGTCCGCGGTGGTTTTCAATCACACACTCCAATGCAACTTGTTTCAACTTCCGAAAATTTAATCCAGGAAAAAAAGGCTTACAAACATGGACCAAAACGGCTCCATAACACGCACAAGAATCCAAAAGAAACGAAAGTTAACTAAAAGAAAGCAAATAAAAAGTATGAAGTGGTCAAAATTGGTTTTACGCATGCCTATGTGCGTCTGGCACATGCGTCTTCGGGCTCTCCCACGTTGGTTTGTGGATGAAAGCTATATGTTCAGCTGTAATGTCATGTAAAAACAATCTCTACATGACATTTACTCCCAGGTGTGACCAGTTAGGTCCTTAAGATATCAACAGGCTGTATAAAGCCTTGCGCAACGGCTGTGTGTTTGTGACAAATGCGCAAAGCCCATCCGCGCTTCCCAAAATTGGAGCGAGTACTCATAAATCACGTGAATAACATGAATAAACGTTTTTACTGCATTTTGTTGTGTTTTATACGTTCTATGCTGTCATTTCTCTCTTCTCCTATTGGCAAGGCAAGGCAGAGTGCTCGCAACTGTGTCCTGTGCAGTAGCCGTGATATCTGTTATTGCAATTATTACTTTTGCATATGATGACAGCGTGCAAAAGACGCATGGGCTCTGTGGAGAGCGCCGCTCCAGCTGGCTGCTGTGACAGCTCACTGACACTGTATTTCTGCTTAATCAGTTTCAGTCTCGCCAGAGTTACATTAATATCTGTATTTTTATATTTGAAATTCAGGGGATTTTGATAATAGATTATTAAAGTTTGTTTGCCGGCATATCATTAGTGCAAAATGTTTTGGGTAAAAAATAGGCTATTAAAAGGAACTGTCGGAATGGCGGTATGTTAAAAAAAAAAAAAACATACCGCCATTCCGACCATAGGAGGAAAAAAGTTTCGGAATGGCGGGACATTTGATAAAAAATTAAGTGTCGCCATTCCGACATGGGTCTCCAATTGTCGGAATGGCGACACTTAATTTTTGGTTTTATGGGGATCATTGAGAACAAATAGTTAACTTTTGGTAGTATCATCATTTTAATGGATGTAACTCTCCCCATAAATGATATAGTTAAGGACTTCCAACGAGAGAGATCGTCCTCTACTGTCTTTAATAATTGCACATAATTTAGCTTTGTTAGCTCTGAGAGCCTGGAGGAAATGTTTATGCCTAAATATCTAATATTTCCTGACTGTAAAGTGATCGCAGGTATATTATGGACCCTAACGTTAATGGGCAGAACTGTGGTCTTAGACCAGTTGATAGAGTAGTCAGAAAGTGCTGAGAATTTATTTATGAGTGTGATCGTGTGAGTGAGAGACGTCTGTGAGTTCTGAAGGAAAAGTAATACATCATCAGCATAAAGACTTATTTTATGCTCAATATTTTGGGATTAATTACTCACAAACGGTTAAGAAAAGGTAGTATTGCCAGACCATACATGATCAAAACAGGGAGCGGAGGTCGTTCAGCTGCAAGAAGGTGTGAATGTCCGACTAAAGTTTATAAAAAGCGGGTAAGACAAGGTGCGAATGCCCGACAATGTATGATCAAAAGAGGGAGCGGAGGTTTTCGGCTGCAAGAAGGTCTGAATGTCCACCCATAATTCCTGAAAAATGGGTAAAAAAAGAGTGCGAATGCCAAACCATACATCATCAAAAGCAGGAGTGGATGTGTTCGGCTACAAGAAGATTTGAATGTCCATCAATAATTGCTTTAAAACATGAAAGAAGATTTTCGAATATCAAACAGCACATGATCATAAGCGGGAGAGGAGTTGTTCAGCTACAAGAAGGTGTGAATGTCCACCCATAATTACTGAAAAATGGGTAAGAAAAGGTGAGAATGCCCAACCATACATCATCATAAGCAGGAGTGGATGTGTTCGGCTACAAGAAGGTTTAAATGTCCGACCATAGTTTGTAAAAAGCGGGTAAGAAAAGGTGAAAATACCCGACTGTACACAATCAAAAGAGGGAGCGGAGTTGTTCAGCAACAAAGAGTGAAAGTCTGACCATGGTTTGTAAAAAGTGGGTAAGAATGCCGGTCCATACATCATCAAAAGCGGGAGAGGTGGTGTTCGGCTGCAAGTAGGTGTGAATGTCCAGCCATAATTACTCACAAATGGGTAAGAAAAGGTAGTATTGCCAGACCATACATGATCAAAACAGGGAGCGGAGGTGGTTAAGCTGCAAGAAGGTGTTAATGTCCGACTAAGGTTTGTAAAAAGCGGGTAAGAAAAGGTGCGAATGCCCGACAATGTATGATCAAAAGAGGGAGCGGAGGTTTTCGGCTGAAAGAAGGTCTGAATGTCCAACCATAATTTGTAAAAACCGGGGAAGAAAAGGCTCGAAAGCCCGACTATACACCATCAAAAGCTGGAGCGGAGGTGTTCAGCTGCAAGAAGGTCTGAATGTCCATCAATAATTGCTAGAAAACATGAAAGAGAATTTTCGAATATCAAACCGCACATGATAATAAGCGGGAGAGGAGGTGTTCAGCTGCAAGAAGGTGTGAATGTCCACCCATAATTACTGAAAAATGGGTAAGAAAAGGTGCGAATTCCCAACCATACATCATCAAATGCACGAGTGGATGTGTTCGGCTACAAGAAGGTTTGAATGTCCGACCATAGTTTGTAAAAAGCGGGTAAGAAAAGGTTCGAATGCCCAAACATACACCATCAAAAGAGGGAGCGGAGGTGTTCCGCTGTAAGAAGGTGTGAATGTCCGATCATAGTTGGTAAAAAGCGGGTAAGAAAAGGTTAAAATACCCGACTGTACACAATCAAAAGAGGGAGCGGAGTTGTTCAGCTAAGAGAAGGTGTGAAAGTCCAACCATGGTTTGTAAAAAGCGGGTAAGAAAAGGTTAAAATACCCGACTGTACACAATCAATAGCGGGAGCAGAGTTGTTCGGCTACTAAAAGGTGTGAAAGTCCGACCCTGGTTTTAAAAAGCGGGTAAGAAAAGGTTCGAATGCCCGAACATACACTATCAAAAGAGGTAGCGGAGGTGTTCCGCTGTAAGACGGTGTGAATGTCGATCATAGTTGGTAAAAAGCGGGTAAGAAAAGGTTAAAATACCCGACTGTACACCATCAAAAGAGGGAGCGGAGTTGTTCAGCTAAGAGAAGGTGTGAAAGTCCGACCATGGTTTGTAAAAAGCGGGTAAGAAAAGGTTCGTATGCCCGAATATACACTATCAAAACCAGAAGCGTAGGTGTTCGGCTGCAAGAAGGTGTGAACGTCCGACCAAAGTTTGTGAAAAAGCAGTTAAGAAAAGGTTCGAATATCTAACCAAACATAATCAAAAGCGGGAGCAGAGCTGTTCGACTGCAAGTAGGTGTGAATGTCAGAGAATAATTTGCAAAAAGCTGATGAGAAAGGGTGAGAAATCCCGACTATACACCATCAAATGCGGTAGCGGAGTTGTTCGGCTGTGAGTAGGTGTGATTCTCCAACCATAATTGCTGAAAAATGTGTTAGAAAAGGTAAGAATGCCGGTCCATACATCATCAAAAGCGGGAGAGGTGGTGTTCGGCTGCAAGTAGGTGTGAATGTCCATTAATAATTGCTTTAAAACATGAAAGAAAATTTTCGAATATCAAACCTTACATGATCATTAGCGGGAGAGGAGGTGTTCAGCTGGAAGAAGGTGTGAATATCCACCCATAATTACTGAAAAATGGGTAGGAAAAGATGCGAATGTCCAACCATAAATCATCAAAAGCAGGAGTGGAGTTGTTCAGCTACAAGAAGGTATGAAAGTCCAACCATGGTTTGTAAAAAGCGGGTAAGAGAAGGTTCGAATACCCGAATATATACCATCAAAAGCGGAAGCGGAGGTGTTCGGCTGCAAGAAGGTGTGAACGTCCGACCAAAGTTTGTAAAAAGCAGTTAAGAAAAGGTTTGAATATCCAACCGAACATAATCAAAAGTGGGAGCAGAGCTGTTCGACTGCAAGTAGGTGTGAATGTCAGATCATAATTGCTGAAAAATGTGATAGAAAAGACTAGAATGCCGGACAATACATCATCAAAAGCGGGAGAGGTGGTTTTTCGGCTGCAAGTAGGTGTGAATGTCCAGACATAATTACTCACAAACGGGGGAAGAAAAGGTAGTATTTCCAGACCACACATGATCAAAACAGGGAATGGAGGTGGTTCAGCTGCAAGGTGTGAATGTCTGACTAAAGTTTGTAAAAACCGTGTAAGACAAGGGGCGAATGCCCGACAATGTATGATCAAAAGAGGGAGCGGAGGTTTTCGGCTGCAAGGTCTGAATGTCCAACCACAATTTGTAAAAATCGGGGAAGAAAAGGCTCGAAAGCCTGACTATACACCATCAAAAGCGGGAGCAGAGGTGTTCCGGTGCAAGAAGGTCTGAATGTCCGACCAAAAATTACTGAAAAATGGGTAAGAAAAGGTGCGAATGCCAAATCATACATCATCAAAAGCAGGAGCGGATGTGTTCGGCTACAAGAAGGTTTGAATGTCCAACCATAGTAAGTAATAGGCGGGGAAGAAAAGGCTCGAATGCCCGACTATATACCATCAAAAGCAGAAGCGGAGGTGTTCGGCTGCAAGACGGTGTGAACGTCCGACCAAAGTTTGTAAAAAGCAGTTAAGAAAATGTTCGAATATCCAACCAAACATAATCAAAAGCGGGAGCAGAGCTGTTCGACTGCAAGTAGGTGTGAATATCAGATCATAATTTGCAAAAAGCTGTTGAGAAAGGGTGAGAATGCCCGACTATACACTATCAAATGTGGGAGCGGAGGTGTTCGTCTGTGAGTAGGTGTGAATGTCCGACCATAATTGCTGAAAAATGTGTTAGAAAAGGTAAGAATGCCGAACCATATATCATCAAAAGCGGGAGAGGTTGTGTTCGGCTGCAAGTAGGTGTGAATGTCCAGCCATAATTACTCACAAACGGGTAAGAAAAGGTACTATTGCCAGACCATATATGATCAAAACAGGGAGCGGAGGTGGTTCAGCTGCAAGAAGGTTTGAATGTCCGACTAAAGTTTGTAAAAAGCGGGTAAGACAAGGTGTGAATGCCCGACAATGTATGATCAAAAGAGGAGCGGAGGTTTTCGGCTGCAAGAAGGTCTGAATGTCCAACCATAATTTGTAAAAACCGGGGAAGAAAAGGCTCGAAAGCCCGACTATACACCATCAAAAGCTGGAGCGGAGGTGTTCAGCTGCAAGAAGGTCTGAATGTCCATCAATAATTGCTAGAAAACATGAAAGAGAATTTTCGAATATCAAACCGCACATGATAATAAGCGGGAGAGGGGGTGTTCAGCTGCAAGAAGGTGTGAATGTCCACCCATAATTACTGAAAAATGGGTAAGAAAAGGTGCGAATTCCCAACCATACATCATCAAATGCACGAGTGGATGTGTACGGCTACAAGAAGGTTTGAATGTCCGACCGTAGTTTGTAAAAAGCGGGTAAGAAAAGGTTTGAATGCCCAAACATACACCATCAAAAGAGGGAGCGGAGGTGTTCCGCTGTAAGAAGGTGTGAATGTCCGATCATAGTTGGTAAAAAGCGGGTAAGAAAAGGTTAAAATACCCGACTGTACACAATCAAAAGAGGGAGCGGAGTTGTTCAGCTAAGAGAAGGTGTGAAAGTCCGACCATGGTTTGTAAAAAGCGGGTAAGAAAAGGTTAAAATACCCGACTGTACACAATCAATAGCGGGAGCGGAGTTGTTCGGCTACTAAAAGGTGTGAAAGTCCGACCCTGGTTTTAAAAAGCGGGTAAGAAAAGGTTCGAATGCCCGAACATACACCATCAAAAGAGGTAGCGGAGGTGTTCCGCTGTAAGACGGTGTGAATGTCCGATCATAGTTGGTAAAAAGCGGGTAAGAAAAGGTTAAAATACCCGACTGTACACCATCAAAAGAGGGAGCGGAGTTATTCAGCTAAGAGAAGGTGTGAAAGTCCGACCATGGTTTGTAAAAAGCGGGTAAGAAAAGGTTCGTATGCCCGAATATACACTATCAAAACCGGAAGCGTAGGTGTTCGGCTGCAAGAAGGTGTGAACGTCCGACCAAAGTTTGTGAAAAAGCAGTTAAGAAAAGGTTCGAATATCTAACCAAACATAATCAAAAGCGGGAGCAGAGCTGTTCGACTGCAAGTAGGTGTGAATGTCAGAGAATAATTTGCAAAAAGCTGATGAGAAAGGGTGAGAAATCCCGACTATACACCATCAAATGCGGTAGCGGAGTTGTTCGGCTGCAAGTAGGTGTGATTCTCCAACCATAATTGCTGAAAAATGTGTTAGAAAAGGTAAGAATGCCGGTCCATACATCATCAAAAGCGGGAGAGGTGGTGTTCGGCTGCAAGTAGGTGTGAATGTCCATTAATAATTGCTTTAAAACATGAAAGAAAATTTTCGAATATCAAACCTTACATGATCATTAGCGGGAGAGGAGGTGTTCAGCTGCAAGAAGGTGTGAATATCCACCCATAATTACTGAAAAATGGGTAGGAAAAGATGCGAATGTCCAACCATAAATCATCAAAAGCAGGAGTGGAGTTGTTCAGCTACAAAAAGGTATGAAAGTCCAACCATGGTTTGTAAAAAGCGGGTAAGAGAAGGTTCGAATACCCGAATATATACCATCAAAAGCGGAAGCGGAGGTGTTCGGCTGCAAGAAGGTGTGAACGTCCGACCAAAGTTTGTAAAAAGCAGTTAAGAAAAGGTTTGAATATCCAACTGAACATAATCAAAAGTGGGAGCAGAGCTGTTCGACTGCAAGTAGGTGTGAATGTCAGATCATAATTGCTGAAAAATGTGATAGAAAAGACTAGAATGTCGGACAATACATCATCAAAAGCGGGAGAGGTGGTTTTTCGGCTGCAAGTAGGTGTGAATGTCTGACTAAAGTTTGTAAAAACCGTGTAAGACAAGGGGCGAATGCCCGACAATGTATGATCAAAAGAGGGAGCGGAGGTTTTCGGCTGCAAGGTCTGAATGTCCAACCACAATTTGTAAAAATCGGGGAAGAAAAGGCTCGAAAGCCTGACTATACACCATCAAAAGCGGGAGCAGAGGTGTTCCGGTGCAAGAAGGTCTGAATGTCCGACCAAAAATTACTGAAAAATGGGTAAGAAAAGGTGCGAATGCCAAATCATACATCATCAAAAGCAGGAGCGGATGTGTTCGGCTACAAGAAGGTTTGAATGTCCAACCATAGTAAGTAATAGGCGGGGAAGAAAAGGCTCGAATGCCCGACTATATACCATCAAAAGCGGAAGCGGAGGTGTTCGGCTGCAAGACGGTGTGAACGTCCGACCAAAGTTTGTAAAAAGCAGTTAAGAAAATGTTCGAATATCCAACCAAACATTATCAAAAGCGGGAGCAGAGCTGTTCGACTGCAAGTAGGTGTGAATATCAGATCATAATTTGCAAAAAGCTGTTGAGAAAGGGTGAGAATGCCCGACTATACACTATCAAATGTGGGAGCGGAGGTGTTCGTCTGTGAGTAGGTGTGAATGTCCGACCATAAATGCTGAAAAATTTGTTAGAAAAGGTAAGAATGCCGGACCATAGATCATCAAAAGCGGGAGAGGTTGTGTTCGGCTGCAAGTAGGTGTGAATGTCCAGCCATAATTACTCACAAACGGGTAAGAAAAGGTACTATTGCCAGACCATATATGATCAAAACAGGGAGCGGAGGTGGTTCAGCTGCAAGAAGGTTTGAATGTCCGACTAAAGTTTGTAAAAAGCGGGTAAGACAAGGTGTGAATGCCCAACAATGTATGATCAAAAGAGGAGCGGAGGTTTTCGGCTGCAAGAAGGTCTGAATGTCCACCCATAATTACTGAAAAATGGGTAAGAAAAGGTACGAAAGCCCAACCGCACATGATCATAAGTGGATGAGAAGGTGTTCGACTGCAAGTAGGTGTGAATGTAAGATCATAATTTGTAAAAAGCGGGTAAGAAAAGGTAAGAATGCCCAACCATAAATTATCAAAAGCGGCAGCAGAGTTTCGGCTCGTATTTATCAATGTCTAGATAGATTTCAACAAAACGTTGTACTTTGCAGTAAAAGAAAGTGCAAATCAAAAGTTTTAGGAATCCGAGAATAAGCTTATTTTCATGAGTTCTGCACGATTTCGGATTTTATGTATAAAATGAATTCCTTCACGCAAACTAAGTTAACACTGCTTTGTCCTTCATATGTACCCATTTCTACATATATTTCAAGCATAAACTTTCTCATACTACCCTGAATGAGAAAGAGCCAAACTTGTGATTAAGCCATACGACCCTTTTGAGGAGTTCTGCATGGTTTGGGATTTTATCTATAAAATTAATTCCTTCACTCAAACTATGTTAAAACGGCTTTTACCTTCATATTTATCAATGTCTCGATAGATAAAAGAAAGAGCAAATCAAAAGTTTTAGGAATCCGAGAATAAGCTTGTTTTCATGAGTTCTGCACGATTTCGGATTTTATGTATAAAATGAATTCATTCACTCAAACCAAGTTAAAACTGCTTTTTCCTTCATATTTATCAATGTCTAGATCGACTTCAACAAAGAACAACATTGTATTTTGCAGTAGAAGAAAGAGCAAAACTGAAGGATCAGGAATCCGAGAATAAGCTTATTTTCATACGTTCTGCATGATTTGGGATTTTATGTATAAAATGAATTCCTTCACTCAAACCAAGTTAAAACTGCTTTTTCCTTCATATTTATCAATGTCTAGATCGACTTCAACAAAGAACAACATTGTATTTTGCAGTAGAAGAAAGAGCAAAACTGAAGGATCAGGAATCCGAGAATAAGCTTCTTTTCATACGTTCTGCATGATTTGGGATTTTATGTATAAAATGAATTCCTTCACTCAAACTAAGTTAACACTGCTTTGTCCTTCATATGTACCCATTTCTACATATATTTCAAGCATAAACTTCCTCATACTACCCTGAATGAGAAAGAGCCACACTTGTGATTAAGCCATACGCCCCTTTTGAGGAGTTCTGCATGATTTGGGATTTTATCTATAAAATCAATTCCTTCACTCAAACTATGTTATAACGGCTTTTACCTTCATATTTATCAATGTCTCGATAGATTTAAACAAAAAAACAACGTTGTACTTTGCAGTAAAAGAAAGAGCCAATCAAAAGTTTTAGGAATCCGAGAATAAGCTTATTTTCATGAGTTCTGCACGATTTCGGATTTTATGTATAAAATGAATTCATTCACTCAAACCAAGTTAAAACTGCTTTTTCATTCATATTTATCAATGTCTAGATCGACTTCAACAAAGAAAAACATTGTATTTTGAAGAAAGAGCAAAACTGAAGTTTCCTGAACTGATCAGGAATCCGAGAATAAGCTTATTTTCTTATGGGCAAGTGGGAACTGCTTTGTCCTTCATATTTATCAATGTGTAGATGGATTTCAACTTCTTCAAAGTCCAATGTTTTTCTTTGTTGAAGTCGATCTAGACATTGATGAATATGGAAGGACAAAGCAGTTTTAACTTGGTTTGAGCAAAGCAATTAATTTTATAGCAAAATCCGAAATCGTGCAGAACTCATGAAAGCAGGCTTATACTCGGATTCCTGAAACTTTAGATTTGCTCTTTCTTTTACTGCAAAGTACAACGTTGTTTTTTTGTTTAAATCTTTGTAGACATGGTAAATATGAAGAACAAATCAGTTTTAACATAGTTTGAGTGAAGTAATGCATTTTATAAGCAAAATCCCAAATCATGCAGAACTCACGAAAAGCTTTTTCTCGCTTTTCACTGCTTTTTACAAACTTTGGTCGGACGTTCACACCTTCTTGCATCCGAACACCTCCGCTTCCGCTTTTGATGATGTATATTCGGGCATTCGAACCTTTTATTACCCGCTTTTTACAAACCATTGTCGGACTTTCACACCTTCTTGCAGCCGAACACCACCTCTACCGCTTTTGATGATGTATGGTTCAGTATTCTTACCTTTTCTAACACATTTTTCAGCAATTATGGTCGGACATTCACACCTACTCACAGCTGGACACCTCCGCTCCCGCTTTTGATCATACAATGTCGGGACATCGCTCCTTGTCTTACCAGCTTTTTACAAACTATAGTCAGACATTCACACCTTGCAGCTGAACCTCCGCTCCCTGTTTTGATCATGTATGGTCTGGCAATACTACCTTTTCTTCCCCCGTTTGTGAGTAATTATGGCTGGACATTCACACCTACTTGCAGTCGAACAGCTCTGCTCCCGCTTTTGATTACGTTTGGTTGGATATTCGAACCTTTTCTTAACTGCTTTTTACAAACCATGGTCGGACTTTCACACCTTCTTGTAGCCGAACAACTCCGCTCCCGCTATTGATTTTGTACAGTCGGGTATTTTAACCTTTTCTTACCCGCTTTTTACCAACTATGGTCGGACATTCACACCATCTTACAGTGGAACAACTCCGCTCCCACTTTTTATGGTGTATAGTCGGGCATTCGAACCTTTTCTTACCCGCTATTTACAAACTATGGTAGGACATTCAAACTTTCGTGTATCCGAAAACCTCCGCTCTCTCTTTTGATCATACATTGTCGGACATTCGCACCTTTTCTTACCCGCTTTTTACAAACCATGGTCGGACTGTCACACCTTCTTATAGCCGAACACATCCGCTCCCACTATTGATTGTGTACAGTCGGGTATATTAACCTTTTCTTACCCGCTTTTTACCAAGTATGGTTGGACATTCACACCTTCGTACAGCGGAACACCTCCACTCCCTCTTTTGATGGTGTATGTTCGGGCATTCAAACCTTTTCTTACCCGCTTTTTCCAAACTATGGTCGGCTATTCACAGCTTCCTCTCCACCATACTTGTATGGTGGGATATTCACACCCACTTGCATCCGAAGACCTCCGCCACAAATTTTGTTGATATTTAGTCGGACATTCGCACCTTACCCGCTTTTGGCAAACTATGGCCTTCTTGCAGCCAAACACCTCTGATCTCGCTTTTGATGATGTAAAGTTGGGCATTCAGACCTTGCTTCACCTGCTTTCCACCAAATATAGTCGGACATTCACACCTTCTTGCAGCCGAACACTTCCGCTCCACCTTTTAGTGTTCTATCACACCTTTTTTTCACCGCATTTTATACATTATGGTCGGAAATTTTCAACCACTCTCATCCGAAGACCTCTCCTCCCGCTTTTGTTAATATATTTGAACTTTAGTCGGACATTCAAACCTTCTTGCAGCTGAACCACCTCCGCTCCCTGTTTTGATCATATATGGTCTGGCAATACTACCTTTTCTTACCCGTTTGTGAGTAATTATGGCTGGACATTCACACCTACTTGCAGCCGAACACAACCTCTCTCGCTTTTGATGATGTATGGACCGGCATTCTTACCTTTTCTAACACATTTTTCAGCAATTATGGTCGGAGATTCACACCTACTCACAGCCGAACAACTCCGCTCCCGCATTTGATGGTGTATCGTCGGGCATTCTCACCCTTTCTCATCAGCTTTTTGCAAATTATGATCTGACATTCACACCTACTTGCAGTCGAACAGCTCTGCTCCCGCTTTTGATTATGTTTGGTTGGATATTCGAACCTTTTCTTAATTTCTTTTTACATATTTTGGTTGGACGTTCACACCTTCTTGTAGCCGAACACTTCCACTCCGGCTTTTGATGATGTATGGTTGGGCATTCACACCTTTTTTTTGCCCATTTTTCAGGAATTATGGGTGGACATTCACACCTTGCAGCTGAACACCTCCTATCCCACTTATGATCATGTGCGGTTTGATTTTCAAAAAGTTTCTTTCATGTTTTCTAGCAATTATTGATGGACATGTAGACCTTCTTGCAGCTGAACACCTCCGCTCCCGCTTTTGATCATACATTGTCAGGCATTCGCACCTTGTCTTACCCACTTTTTACAAACTTTAGTCGAACAGTCACACCTTTTTGCAGCCGAACACCACCTCTCCCGCTTTTGATGATGTATGGTCCAGCATTCTTACCTTTTCTAACACATTCTTCAGCAATTATGGTCGGACATTCACACCTACTCAGAGCCGAACACCTCCGCTCCCGCATTTGATGGTGTATAGTCGGGCATTCTCACCCTTTCTCATCAGCTTTTTACAAATTATGATCTGACATTCACACCTGCTTTTGATAATGTATTGTTAGGCATTCGCACCTTTTTTTTACCCATTTTTCATGAATTATGGGTGGACATTCACACCTTCCTGCAGCCGAACACCTCCTCTCCCGCTTATGATCATGTGCGGTTTGATATTTGAAAATTTACTTTCTTGTTTTAAAGCAATTATTGATGGACATTCAAACCTTCTTTTTGATGGTGTATAGTCGGGCTTTCGAGCCTTTTCTTCCCGGTTTTTACAAACCATGGTCGGACTTTCACACCTTCTTGTAGCCGAACAACTCCGCTCCCGCTATTGATTGTGTACAGTCGGGTATTTTAACCTTTTCTTACCCGCTTTTTACCAACTATGGTCGGACATTCACACCGTCTTACAGCGGAACACCTCTGCTCCCGCTTTTGATGGTGTATAGTCGGGCATTCGAAGCTTTTCTTACCCGCTTTTTACAAACTATGGTGGGACATTCAAACCTTCTTGTATCCGAAAACCTCCGCTCTCTCTTTTGATCATACATTGTCGGACATTCGCACCTTTTCTTACCCGCTTTTTACAAACCATGGTCGGACTTTCACATCTTCTTGTAGCCGAACACATCCGCTCCCGCTATTGATTGTGTACAGTCGGGTATTTTAACCTTTTCTTACCCGCTTTTTACCAAGTACGGTCGGACATTCACACCTTCGTACAGCGGAACACCTCCGCTCCCTCTTTTGATGGTGTATGTTCGGGCATTCAAACCTTTTCTTACCCGCTTTTTCCAAACTATGGTCGGCTATTCACAGCTTCCTCTCCACCATACCTGTATGGTGTGATATTCACACCCACTTGCATCTGAAGACCTCCGCCCCAAATTTTGTTGATATTTAGTCGGACATTCGCACCTTACCCGCTTTTGGCAAACTATGGCCTTCTTGCAGCCAAACACCTCTGATCTCGCTTTTGATGATGTAAGGTTGGGCATTCAGACCTTGCTTCACCTGCTTTTCACCAAATATAGTCGGACATTCACACCTTCTTGCAGCCGAACACTTCCGCTCCACCTTTTAGTGTTCTATCACACCTTTTTTTCACCGCATTTAATACATTATGGTCGGAAATTTTCAACCACTCTCATCCGAAGACCTCTCCTCCCGCTTTTGTTAATATATTTGATATTTAGTCGGACATTCAAACCTTCTTGCAGCTGAACCACCTCCGCTCCCTGTTTTGATCATATATGGTCTGGCAATACTACCTTTTCTTACCCGTTTGTGAGTAATTATGGCCTGACATTCACACCTACTTGCAGCCGAACACAACCTCTCTCGCTTTTGATGATGTATGGACCGGCATTCTTACCTTTTCTAACACATTTTTCAGCAATTATGGTCGGAGATTCACACCTACTCACAGCCGAACAACTCCGCTCCCACATTTGATGGTGTATAGTCGGGCATTCTCACCCTTTCTCATCAGCTTTTTGCAAATTATGATCTGACATTCACACCTACTTGCAGTCGAACAGCTCTGCTCCCGCTTTTGATTATGTTTGGTTGGATATTCGAACCTTTTCTTAACTTCTTTTTACATATTTTGGTTGGACGTTCACACCTTCTTGTAGCCGAACACTTCCACTCCTGCTTTTGATGATGTATGGTTGGGCATTCACACCTTTTTTTTGCCCATTTTTCAGGAATTATGGGTGGACATTCACACCTTGCAGCTGAACACC
Source organism: Leuresthes tenuis (assembly GCF_036924035.1). Taxonomy (NCBI): domain Eukaryota; kingdom Metazoa; phylum Chordata; class Actinopteri; order Atheriniformes; family Atherinopsidae; genus Leuresthes; species Leuresthes tenuis. The sequence goes on from NW_027325374.1 coordinate 27,901,792, forward strand.
TCCTATCCCACTTATGATCATGTGCGGTTTGATTTTCGAAAAGTTTCTTTCATGTTTTCTAGCAATTATTGATGGACATGTAGACCTTCTTGCAGCTGAACACCTCCGCTCCCGCTTTTGATCATACATTGTCAGGCATTCGCACCTTGTCTTACCCACTTTTTACAAACTTTAGTCGAACAGTCACACCTTTTTGCAGCCGAACACCACCTCTCCCGCTTTTGATGATGTATGGTCCAGCATTCTTACCTTTTCTAACACATTCTTCAGCAATTATGGTCGGACATTCACACCTACTCAGAGCCGAACACCTCCGCTCCCGCATTTGATGGTGTATAGTCGGGCATTCTCACCCTTTCTCATCAGCTTTTTACAAATTATGATCTGACATTCACACCTGCTTTTGATAATGTATTGTTAGGCATTCGCACCTTTTTTTTACCCATTTTTCATGAATTATGGGTGGACATTCACACCTTCTTGCAGCCGAACACCTTCTCTCCCGCTTATGATCATGTGCGGTTTGATATTCGAAAATTTACTTTCTTGTTTTAAAGCAATTATTGATGGACATTCAAACCTTCTTTTTGATGGTGTATAGTCGGGCTTTCGAGCCTTTTCTTCCCGGTTTTTACAAACCATGGTCGGACTTTCACACCTTCTTGTAGCCGAACAACTCCGCTCCCGCTATTGATTGTGTACAGTCGGGTATTTTAACCTTTTCTTACCCGCTTTTTACCAACTATGGTCGGACATTCACACCGTCTTACAGCGGAACACCTCTGCTCCCGCTTTTGATGGTGTATAGTCGGGCATTCGAAGCTTTTCTTACCCGCTTTTTACAAACTATGGTCGGCTATTCACAGCTTCCTCTCCACCATACTTGTATGGTGGAATATTCACACCCACTTGCATCCGAAGACCTCCGCCCCAAATTTTGTTGATATTTAGTCGGACATTCGCACCTTACCCGCTTTTGGAAAACTATGGCCTTCTTGCAGCCAAACACCTCTGATCTCGCTTTTGATGATGTAAGGTTGGGCATTCAGACCTTGCTTCACCTGCTTTTCACCAAATATAGTCGGACATTCACACCTTCTTGCAGCCGAACACTTCCGCTTTTAGTGTTCTATGAGGCATTCACATATTTTTTTTCACCGTATTTTATAGATTATGGTTGGAAATTCTCACCCACTCTCATCTGAAGACCTCTCCTCCCGCTTTTGTTAATATATAGTCGGGCATTCGAACCTTTTCTTACCCGCTTTTTACAAATTATAGTCGAACATTCACACCTACTTGCAGCTGAATACTTCCGCTCCACCTTTTAGGTATGTATGGTTGGCATTTGCACCTCTTTTTATACTGATTGCTGAAGATTAAGTTGTACTTTCTCAAACTACAACATTTTTTTATTTGTTGAAACTTGATTTGAAGTGGATAAATAAGGAGGACAAACAGTTTTAAGTCAGGCTGATAGAAGGAATTAATTTTATAGCAAAATCTGTACTTCGTCATATGTCGAGAGATGCTTATTGCTGAAGAAGTTCTTTCTCATTCTACAAAGTACAACGTTGTTTATCGTTGAAACTTGATTAGACATGAATAAATATGAAGGACAAAGCAGTCTTAACTTGGTTTGAGTTAAGGAATTCGTTTTATAGGAGAATCCGAATTCGTGCATAACTCATAAAATAGAGCTTATTTTCGGATTCCTGAAGAATGATTCTGGTTCTTTCTCATAATACAAAGTTTGTTGTTTATTGTTGAAACTTCATCAGAAGTGAAGAAATAAATGAATGCCTATCAACAAATGTGGGATCTAAACTCTAGTGCTTCCTCTAAAATAATTTCCTTTCTCAATTTAGAAATGTGTGTGTGTAAGTCACAACACCCGTGACACCAAAACGGCTTTCTTTTCTCTACACTCTGCACTATGAGCACACACACCAAATCAGAAAGGCTTTTTTCTCTCTTTTCTACATTATGGACTGTGGGGACACAAAACCGCTCTCTCTCTTTTTTTTTTTAATCGTGTGCCAGGGCGTTGTCTCATGTATTAGATTATGCTTAAGATACGAATGGGTTTATCAGTCACATCAGAATCCATACATACTGATCCTCCCGTAATAAAATGGTCGGATCTTATCAAACACACTTTGTTTCTTGTGACAATCAAGTCAGCGAAACAGCGTATACACGTCAAGACACTGAATCAAGTTTGCCACAAGAACTCATAAGTTTGGCAGTATTGCTCTGCCATCAGCAATGATACACCCATTTTATTTTCGTGAGACATGTGCAAGCACCTGTTCATCTACTGTTCTATCACTATGAATTAGTAATCTATTATCAATAAGGATACTTCTACAACTACTATCAAAGTATGTCCGGACTTCTTATGTTGTCAGTTGCTATATATGAATAAGTGGGTAGCTACTGACAAGCATTAAGCATGTCACACAGCCCAAACATATAACATTTCAGGACACACCACACAGTTAACAACCACAGTGAAGCGTGTCAAAGCCCAAACATGTAACATTCAACAGGACACTTACACAACACATTCAAATCAAACAGTCAGACAACATACAAGAACATATACCCCAGCCGGCATTGCTCCCTGCCTATTTTCGTACAGCACACTATGTGTGCGCACACCTTTATTCACAAACTCTTCAACTTATACTCTTTTACCGAAGCTGCTACAGCTCGATTGGCCAAATACCCTTAGATCCTATTTCGGTGAATTTGACATCTGCCTTGTATGTAACAGATTAGCGGTTTAGCAGTTTTAATTTAGTTTGAGTGAAGGAATTAATTTTATAGCAAAATCCGAAATCGTGAAGAACTAAGCTTATTCTCGGATTCCTGAATCTTTAGATTTGCTCTTTCTTTTACTGCAAAGTACAATGTTGAGCAGCACTAATGAGTTGTTTCTATTTTTGGCAGGCTTTACCTTTGCGGGTGAAGCCCTTTCTGTCTGTGCAAAAGAAATCTTCTTACTGTGCAGAGTGACTTCTTTGAGTAGAGTCGCCTTACTTGTTGCGACTGTGCCGATGTTCGAAGCTGGAGTGCAAAGTTGTTGCTTGAATGGTGCTTGCTGGAGCGTGCGGGAGTGCAAAGTTATACCATTTAAAAGGGCTGAAGAGTGCTCAGTGCAGCGGGTGGGCGACACTCTGGCCACCTTGAAAACCGAGATTACATCCACTACCAGGGGCAGCCCAAGTTCTGCCGCAAGTGTGGTGAGCATGGGCACCTGGTTGAGGCTTGTACCAAGGTGTTATGTGGGAAGAGCAGAGAAATTGGGCAAACTTTTGGAGAGTGTCCAAATGGCAGGAAATGTAATCTCTGTGGAGAATTAAATCACCTCTTCAGAGATTGCCCTAAATCTTTTGCCAACAAATTAAAGACGGTAAAGCCACAGTCAAGCCAACAAAGAGAAGGACCAAAGGTGGCAGTTGGTGAACAAAGTGAAGAGGTTGACCCAATAAATTCAAACTTCCCGCCAAAAGCTTGGATTGGAAGTGAGGAGCAAAAAGGGGAGGGGCCTGTAGAGGCCTCACCACTCAGTGTTGAAGTCTGTGAGAATTCACAGGCAGAGGGTGGAGCTACGCTAAATGAGGAGGAAGAGCAGACAGGTGAGTCTAGTGAAGATACTCACCTCCCCGAAGGTCAACAGCCGAAGAGGACGGCATCTGAGCCTCTGATTCCCCAGTGGTATCAGAGAAGAGGGGAAGGGTTAGGTCCCTTTCAGACAGTTCTTCAGTGGAAGAACCTAGAGTCTTCCCCTCCGACTCACCAAATGAGGTCTCCTTTTTAACTTCAGCTCTGCACTCGACCCCCAGGGACTCAAAGTTAAATGCAACATTGCGTCAGAGGCCAACACCGAGAGTCCGAAAAGGAAATATAGATCAACCTACTCACTTTTCACCTAAAGAAATGAAGGAAGAGCTAGTTTCCCAAGAAATAACCTGTGTGTAATTTGTTTTGATAACTTAGAAAAACGAAAATGACATACCTACTTTCCTTTATGCTTTTAATGGTTCTCACCTTCTCAACACTAAATGTGAGAAGTGTGAAATCAAAGACAAGAGCCCAGAGTATTTTATCCATCTTAGACTCCATAAAATCAGATGTGTTTTTAATACAAGAATGTGGACTACCTTTTTTAAAAAACCATAGTCAATGGGAGGAAATGTGGCCCCATTTATCGATATGGAGTGGCTCAAATCAAAATAAAAATGATGGTGTGGCCATTCTAATTAAAAATCCGCATGTTCTGGTGAAAGGTAGCACAGTGGTGAGAGACGGACGGGCACTTTTAGCACACTTGAATTTTATGGGGCAAGACTTTAACCTCTTAAATATTTATGGTTTCAATGGAAAAATTGAAAGGTATGACCTTTTAGAAGATATACAGCTTTACATGCTAGGGCAAGTACCTTTAGTTGTAGGAGGGGATTTTAACTGTATCTTGAGCAGGAAAGATAGAAAAAGAGCAGGGGTAGATTTTAAAGTGGATAAGACTTCGATTTTACTTCAGGGCATATGCAGGGATTTTAAGCTTACTGACTGTTTTAAAACCATGCATCCCAGAGAGGAGGGCTTCACCTGGTTTAGTCATGATGGCACCAGAGCCTCTCGCATTGATTATTTCTTTACTAGAGATTGCCCACCCACTGATGTTAGATTAACCCCTGTTTTCTTTTCAGACCACCTTATGCTCTCCTGCACCCTTTCACCCCCTTCTGGTGTGACGGTAGGAAGTGGTCTGTGGAAACTCAACTGTTCCCTGTTGGAGGATGAAATCATAGTCAGTCAGTACAGGGAATGTTATAAAGAGTGGCAGACCCTTCAAGACCTCTACGAAACACATGCACAATGGTGGGAAATGGTGAAGGAAACGACCCAGACTTTTTTTAAACAGCAAGGTAAACGTAAAAAAAGGAAAGAGAATAGATGTATGATGGGACTACATAAACGCTTACAGCGCTACTTTAAACTAAATCAGTGTGGCATAGACTTTAAAGAAGAAATCAAAGATGTCAAAAAGGAAATGTCAGTTTTAGCAGAAATAAAGAGTAAAGGAATTTTTGTAAGAAGCAGGGAGCAGGAAATTGAGGAAGGTGAAAAAGAAAGAAAGTTATAAATAAAAAGGAGTGTATTCAAAATCTAAAAAGAGAAGATGGGTTTTTAACAAAATCCACACAAGAGATGATTGAAACTGTACATACCTTTTATAGTAACATGTACAAAGAGAAACCAGTGCACTTGGAAACATCGGCAGAAATCTTAAAATTCGTTGACAAAACCGTAAAAGAGAATGCACACTTGACACAGAATTTTACTGCTTTAGAGTTAAAAAAATGCCTAACAGGTTTTAAGAGAAGTCGAGCTCCGGGTTTAGACGGGCTTCCTGCAGAATTCTATCTGACCTATTGGGACCTTTTATCATCAGACATTTTAGATGTTTTTAAAGATTTTGAAAAACTCGACCGACTGCCTGACAGTTTTAGAGTGGGAATAGTGACTCTACTTTATAAAAAAAATGATAAGACTGACCTAAAGAATTGGAGGCCCATCACACTTTTAAACTTTGACTGTAAACTTTTTAGCAAGGTTTTAGCGACACGGATGTCCTCTGTTTTAGAGGAGGTAATTCACCCAGACCAAGCTTGTGCCATCTCAGGGAGACAACTCACCGACAGCCTCGTACTGATTCGAGACATCATTGATTACGCTAGAGACAGAAACACCCGGCTTGTCATCTTAAATTTAGACTTTGAAAAAGCATTTGATCGGGTCTCGCATCAATATCTCTTTCAGGTGTTGCAGCCATCGAAAAGGGCCCGATTGTTCCTACTTGGTGAGCTTTGCTTGGTTGAGACGCTTGCCCCCCCCCCCCTGCTCCTCGGCTGACCAAGTAGAAACAATCTATTCGATGGCTGCCTTGTCTTGTAAGGCGACTCTACTCAGAGAAGTCACTCTGCAAAGTAGCAAGATTTCTTTTGCACAGACAAAAAGGGCTTCACCCGCAAAGGTAAAGCCTGCCAATAATAGAAACAACTCATTAGTGCTGCTCTCCACGGAAGTCTTTAGTAAAAGGCGAAAGACTTGTATGTTATGAAGAGAAACCAGAGTACGATTATCCGTCACTGCGGGAGCAGGGCATCAGGCTAGTTGGTATAGCCACCTTCCCCATGGTGAGCTTTGCTTGGTTGAGACGCTTGCCCCCCCCCCCCCCCCCCCCTTGCTCCTCGGCTGACCAAGTAGGAACAATCGGGCCCTATTCGATGGCTGCCTTGTCTTTTACTCTATGCAAAAGACAAGGCAGCAACAAAAACACCACGAGAATCCCGTATTGAGGCTTTGTTCTGACCGCTCATTCGGTGTCGCGTTTCTTTCAAGCAATTCTCCCGGTTAGCCGACACTCGGCTCGCTCCCATAGCCGTGTTAAAGTCTACTTCGCATTCACTCTCTTTTCTCAGCAGACTCTTGGGATTTTATCTATAAAATGAATTCCTTCACTCAAACTATGTTAAAACTGCTTTGTCGTTCATATTTACCATGTCTAGAAAGATTTAAACAAAAAAAACAACGTTGTACTTTGCAGTAAAAGAAAGAGCAAATCTAAAGTTTCAGGAATCCGAGAATAAGCTTACTTTCATGAGTGCTTCACGATTTCGGATTTTGCTATAAAATGAATTCCTTCACTCAAACTAAATTAAAACTGCTAAACCGCTAATCTGTTACATGTAAGGCAGATGTCAAATTCACCGAAATAGGATCTAAGGGTATTCGGCCAATCGAGCTGTAGCAGCTTCGGTAAAAGAGTATAAGTTGAAGAGTTTGTGAATAAAGGTGTGCGCACACATAGTGTGCTGTACGAAAATAGGCAGGGAGCAATGCCGGCTGGGGTATATGTTCTTGTATGTTGTCTGACTGTTTGATTTGAATGTGTTGTGTAAGTGTCCTGTTGAATGTTACATGTTTGGGCTTTGACACGCTTCACTGTGGTTGTTAACTGTGTGGTGTGTCCTGAAATGTTATATGTTTGGGCTGTGTGACATGCTTAATGCTTGTCAGTAGCTCCCCACTTATTCATATATAGCAACTGACAACATAAGAAGTCCGGACATACTTTGATAGTAGTTGTAGAAGTATCCTTATTGATAATAGATCACTAATTCATAGTGATAGAACAGTAGATGAACAGGTGCTTGCACATGTCTCACGAAAATAAAATGGGTGTATCATTGCTGATGGCAGAGCAATACTGCCAAACTTATGAGTTCTTGTGGCAAACTTGATTCAGTGTCTTGACGTGTATACGCTGTTTCGCTGACTTGATTGTCACAAGAAACAAAGTGTGTTTGATAAGATCCGACCATTTTATTACGGAAGGATCAATATGTATGGATTCTGATGTGACTGATAAACCCATTCGTATCTTAAGCATAATCTAATACATGAGACAACGCCCTGGCACACGATAAAAAAAAAAAGAGAGAGAGCGGTTTTGTGTCCCCACAGTCCATAATGTAGAAAAGAGAGAAAAAAGCCTTTCTGATTTGGTGTGTGTGCTCATAGTGCAGAGTGTAGAGAAAAGAAAGCCGTTTTGGTGTCACGGGTGTTGTGACTTACACACACACATTTCTAAATTGAGAAAGGAAATTATTTTAGAGGAAGCACTAGAGTTTAGATCCCACATTTGTTGATAGGCATTCATTTATTTCTTCACTTCTGATGAAGTTTCAACAATAAACAACAAACTTTGTATTATGAGAAAGAACCAGAATCATTCTTCAGGAATCCGAAAATAAGCTCTATTTTATGAGTTATGCACGAATTCGGATTCTCCTATAAAACGAATTCCTTAACTCAAACCAAGTTAAGACTGCTTTGTCCTTCATATTTATTCATGTCTAATCAAGTTTCAACGATAAACAACGTTGTACTTTGTAGAATGAGAAAGAACTTCTTCAGCAATAAGCATCTCTCGACATATGACGAAATACAGATTTTGCTATAAAATTAATTCCTTCTATCAGCCTGACTTAAAACTGTTTGTCCTCCTTATTTATCCACTTCAAATCAAGTTTCAACAATTAAAAAAATTTGTAGTTTGAGAAAGAACAACTTAATCTTCAGCAATCAGTATAAAAAGAGGTGCAAATGCCAACCATACATACCTAAAAGGTGGAGCGGAAGTATTCAGCTGCAAGTAGGTGTGAATGTTCGACCATATTTTGTAAAAAGCGGGTAAGAAAAGGTTCGAATGCCCGACTATATATTAACAAAAGCGGGAGGAGATGTCTTCGGATGAGAGTGGGTGAGAATTTCCAACCATAATCTATAAAATACGGTGAAAAAATATATGTGAATGCCTCATAGAACACTAAAAGCGGAAGTGTTCGGCTGCAAGAAGGTGTGAATGTCCGACTATATTTAGTGAAAAGCAGGTGAAGCAAGGTCTGAATGCCCAACCTTACATCATCAAAAGCGAGATCAGAGGTGTTTGGCTGCAAGAAGGCCATAGTTTGCCAAAAGCGGGTAAGCTGCGAATGACCGACTAAATATCAACAAAAGTGGGGGCGGAGGTCTTCGGATGCAAGTGGGTGTGAATATCCCACCATACAAGTATGGTGGAGAGGAAGCTGTGAATGGCCGACCATAGTAAAAGGCGGGTGAGAGAAGGTGCGAATGTCAAACCATACATAATCAAAAGAAGGAGCGGAGGTGTTCTGCTGTAAGAAGGTGTGAATGTCCAACCATAGTTGGTAAAAAGCGGGTAAGAAAAGGTTAAAATACCCGACTGTACACAATCAATAGCGGGAGCGGAGTTGTTCGGCTACTAAAAGGTGTGAAAGTCCGACCATGGTTTGTAAAAAGCGGGTAAGGAAAGGTGCGAATGCCCGACAATGTATGATCAAAAGAGGGAGTAGAGGTTTTCGGCTGCAAGAAGGTCTGAATGTCCAACCATAATTTGTAAAAACCGGGGAAGAAAAGGCTCGAAAGCCCGACTATACACCATCAAAAGTGGGAGCGGAGGTGTTCAGCTGCAAGACGGTCTGAATGTCCATCAATAATTGCTAGAAAACATGAAAGAAAATTTTCGAATATCAAACTGCACATGATCATAAGCGGGAGAGGAGGTGTTCAGCTGCAAGAAGGTGTGAATGTCTACCCATAATTACTGAAAAATGGGTAAGAAAAGGTGCGAATGCCTAACCATACATCATCAAAAGAGGGAGCGGAGGTGTTCCGCTGTAAGACGGTGTGAATGTCCGACCATAGATGGTAAAAAGCGGGTAAGAAAAGGTTAAATTACCCGACTGTACACAATCAAAAGAGGAAGCGGAGTTGTTCAGCTAAGAGAAGGTGTGAAAGTCCGACCTTGGTTTGTAAAAAGCGGGTAAGAAAAGGTTCGTATGCCCGAATATACACCATCAAAAGCGGAAGCGGAGGTGTTCGGCTGCAAGATATTGTGAACGTCCGACCAAAGTTTGTAAAAAGCAGTTAAGAAAAGGTTCGAATATCTAACCAAACATAATCAAAAGCGGGAGCAGAGCTGTTCAACTGCAAGTAGGTGTGAATGTCAGATCATAATTTGCAAAAAGCTGATGAGAAAGGGTGAGAATGCCCGACTATACACCATCAAATGCGGTAGCGGAGTTGTTCGGCTGTGAGTAGGTGTGAATCTCCAACCATAATTGCTGAAAAATGTGTTAGAAAAGGTAAAAATGCCGGTCCATACATCATCAAAATCGGGAGAGGTGGTGTTCAGCTGCAAGAAGGTCTAAATGTCCATCAATAATTGCTAGAAAACATGAAAGAAAATTTTCGAAAATCAAACCACACATGCTCATAAGTGGGAGAGGAGGTGTTCAGCTGCAAGAAGGTGTGAATGTCCACCCATAATACCTGAAAAATGGGTAAAAAAAAGGTGCGAATGCCCAACCATACATCATCAAAAGCAGGAGTGCATGTGTTCGGCTACAAGAAGGTGTGAACGTCCAACCAAAGTTTGTAAAAAGCAGTTAAGAAAAGGTTCGAATATCCAACCATACATAATCAAAAGCGGGAGCAGAGCTGTTTGACTGCAAGTAGGTGTGAATGTCAGATCATAATTTGCAAAAAGCTGATGAGAAAGGGTGAGAATGCCCGACTATACACCATCAAATGCGGGAGCGGAGTTGTTCGGCTGTGAGTAGGTGTGAATCTCCGACCATAATTGCTGAAAAATGTGTTAGAAAAGGTAAGAATGCCGGTCCATACATCATCAAAAGCGAGAGAGGTTGTGTTCGGCTGCAAGTAGGTGTGAATGTCCAGCCATAATTACTCACAAACGGGTAAGAAAAGGTAGTATTGCCAGACCATATATGATCAAAACAGGGAGCGGAGGTGGTTCAGCTGCAAGAAGGTTTGAATGTCCGACTAAAGTTCAAATATATTAACAAAAGCGGGAGGAGAGGTCTTCGGATGAGAGTGGTTGAAAATTTCCAACCATAATGTATAAAATGCGGTGAAAAAAAGGTGTGATAGAACACTAAAAGGTGGAGCGGAAGTGTTCGGCTGCAAGAAGGTGTGAATGTCCGACTATATTTGGTGAAAAGCAGGTGAAGCAAGGTCTGAATGCCCAACCTTACATCATCAAAAGCGAGATCAGAGGTGTTTGGCTGCAAGAAGGCCATAGTTTGCCAAAAGCGGGTAAGGTGCGAATGTCCGACTAAATATCAACAAAATTTGGGGCGGAGGTCTTCGGATGCAAGTGGGTGTGAATGTCCGACTATATTTGGTGAAAAGCAGGTGAAGCAAGGTCTGAATGCCCAACCTTACATCATCAAAAGCGAGATCAGAGGTGTTGGGCTGCAAGAAGGCCATAAATTGCCAAAAGCGGGTAAGGTGCGAATGTCCGACTAAATATCTAAAAAAATTTGGGGCAGAGGTCTTCGGATGCAAGTGGGTGTGAATATCCAACCATACAAGTATGGTGGAGAGGAAGCTGTGAATAGCCGACCATAGTTTGGAAAAAGCGGGTAAGAAAAGGTTTGAATACCCGAACATACACCATCAAAAGAGGGAGCGGAGGTGTTCCGCTGTACGAAGGTGTGAATGTCCGACCATAGTTGGTAAAAAGCGGGTAAGAAAAGGTTAAAATACCCGACTGTACACAATCAATAGCGGGAGTGGATGTGTTCGGCTACAAGAAGGTGTGAAAGTCCGACCATGGTTTGTAAAAAGCGGGTAAGAAAAGGTGCGAATATCCGACAATGTATGATCAAAAGAGAGAGCGGAGGTTTTCGGATACAAGAAGGTTTGAATGTCCCACCATAGTTTGTAAAAAGCAGGTAAGAAAAGGTTCGAATGCCCGACTATACACCATCAAAAGCGGGAGCAGAGGTGTTCCGCTGTAAGACGGTGTGAATGTCCGACCATAGTTGGTAAAAAGCGGGTAAGAAAAGGTTAAAATACCCGACTGTACACAATCAATAGCAGGAGCGGAGTTGTTCGGCTACAAGAAGGTGTGAAAGTCCGACCATGGTTTGTAAAAACCGGGAAGAAAAGGCTCGAAAGCCCGACTATACACCATCAAAAAGAAGGTTTGAATGTCCATCAATAATTGCTTTAAAACAAGAAAGTAAATTTTCGAATATCAAACCGTACATGATCATAAGCGGGAGAGGAGGTGTTCCGCTGTAAGACGGTGTGAATGTCCGACCATAGTTGGTAAAAAGCGGGTAAGAAAAGGTTAAAATACCCGACTGTACACAATCAATAGCGGGAGCGGAGTTGTTCGGCTACTAAAAGGTGTGAAAGTCCGACCCTGGTTTGTAAAAAGCGGGTAAGAAAAGGTTCGAATGCCCGAACATACACCATCAAAAGAGGTAGCGGAGGTGTTCCGCTTTAAGACGGTGTGAATGTCCGATCATAGTTGGTAAAAAGCGGGTAAGAAAAGGTTAAAATACCCGACTGTACACAATCAAAAGAGGGAGCGGAGTTGTTCAGCTAAGAGAAGGTGTGAACGTCCGACCAAAGTTTGTGAAAAAGCAGTTAAGAAAAGGTTCGAATATCTAACCAAACATAATCAAAAGCGGGAGCAGAGCTGTTCGACTGCAAGTAGGTGTGAATGTCAGAGAATAATTTGCAAAAAGCCGATGAGAAAGGGTGAGAAATCCCGACTATACACCATCAAATGCGGTAGCGGAGATGTTCGGCTGTGAGTAGGTGTGATTCTCCAACCATAATTGCTGAAAAATGTGTTAGAAAAGGTAAGAATGCCGGTCCATACATCATCAAAAGCGGGAGAGGTGGTGTTCGGCTGCAAGTAGGTGTGAATGTCCATTAATAATTGCTTTAAAACATGAAAGAAAATTTTCGAATATCAAACCTTACATGATCATTAGCGGGAGAGGAGGTGTTCAGCTGCAAGAAGGTGTGAATATCCACCCATAATTACTGAAAAATCGGTAGGAAAAGATGCGAATGTCCAACCATAAATCATCAAAAGCAGGAGTGGAGTTGTTCAGCTACAAGAAGGTATGAAAGTCCAACCATGGTTTGTAAAAAGCGGGTAAGAGAAGGTTCGAATACCCGAATATATACCATCAAAAGCGGAAGCGGAGGTGTTCGGCTGCAAGAAGGTGTGAACGTCCGACCAAAGTTTGTAAAAAGCAGTTAAGAAAAGGTTTGAATATCCAACCGAACATAATCAAAAGCGGGAGCAGAGCTGTTCGACTGCAAGTAGGTGTGAATGTCAGATCATAATTGCTGAAAAATGTGATAGAAAAGACTAGAATGCCGGACAATACATCATCAAAAGCGGGAGAGGTGGTTTTTCGGCTGCAAGTAGGTGTGAATGTCCAGCCATAATTACTCACAAACGGGGGAAGAAAAGGTAGTATTTTCAGACCACACATGATCAAAACAGGGAATGGAGGTGGTTCAGCAGCAAGGTGTGAATGTCTGACTAAAGTTTGTAAAAACCGTGTAAGTCAAGGGGCGAATGCCCGACAATGTATGATCAAAAGAGGGAGCGGAGGTTTTCGGCTGCAAGGTCTGAATGTCCAACCACAATTTGTAAAAATCGGGGAAGAAAAGGCTCGAAAGCCCGACTATACACCATCAAAAGCGGGAGCAGAGGTGTTCAGGTGCAAGAAGGTCTGAATGTCCGACTAAAAATTACTGAAAAATGGGTAAGAAAAGGTGCGAATGCCAAATCATACATCATCAAAAGCAGGAGCGGATGTGTTCGGCTACAAGAAGGTTTGAATGTCCAACCATAGTAAGTAATAGGCGGGTAAGAAAAGGCTCGAATGCCCGATTATATACCATCAAAAGCGGAAGCGGAGGTGTTCGGCTGCAAGACGGTGTGAACGTCCGACCAAAGTTTGTAAAAAGCAGTTAAGAAAATGTTCGAATATCCAACCAAACATAATCAAAAGCGGGAGCAGAGCTGTTCGACTGCAAGTAGGTGTGAATATCAGATCATAATTTGCAAAAAGCTGATGAGAAAGGGTGAGAATGCCCGACTATACACCATCAAATGTGGGAGCGGAGTTGTTCGGCTGTGAGTAGGTGTGAATCTCTGACCATAATTGCTGAAAAATGTGTTAGAAAAGGTAAGAATGCCGGTCCATACATCATCAAAAGCGAGAGAGGTTGTGTTCGGCTGCAAGTAGGTGTGAATGTCCAACCATAATTACTCACAAACGGGTAAGAAAAGGTAGTATTGCCAGACCATATATGATCAAAACAGGGAGCGGAGGTGGTTCAGCTGCAAGAAGGTTTGAATGTCCGACTAAAGTTCAAATATATTAACAAAAGCGGGAGGAGAGGTCTTCGGATGAGAGTGGTTGAAAATGTCCGACCATAATGTATAAAATGCGGTGAAAAAAAGGAGTGATAGAACACTAAAAGGTGGAGCGGAAGTGTTCGGCTGCAAGAAGGTGTGAATGTCCGACTATATTTGGTGAAAAGCAGGTGAAGCAAGGTCTGAATGCCCAACCTTACATCATCAAAAGCGAGATCAGAGGTGTTTGGCTGCAAGAAGGCCATAGTTTGCCAAAAGCGGGTAAGGTGCGAATGTCCGACTAAATATCAACAAAATTTGGGGCGGAGGTCTTCGGATGCAAGTGGGTGTGAATATCCCACCATACAAGTATGGTGGAGAGGAAGCTGTTAATAGCCGACCATAGTTTGGAAAAAGCGGGTAATAAAAGGTTTGAATGCCCGAACATACACCATCAAAAGAGGGAGCGGAGGTGTTCCTCTGTACGAAGGTGTGAATGTCCGACCATACTTGGTAAAAAGCGGGTAAGAAAAGGTTAAAATACCCAACTGTACACAATCAATAGCGGGAGCGGATGTGTTCGGCTACAAGAAGATGTGAAAGTCCGACCATGGTTTGTAAAAAGCGGGTAAGAAAAGGTGCGAATGTCCGACAATGTATGATCAAAAGAGAGAGCGGAGGTTTTCGGATACAAGAAGGTTTGAATGTCCCACCATAGTTTGTAAAAAGCGGGTAAGAAAAGCTTCGAATGCCCGACTATACACCATCAAAAGCGGGAGCAGAGGTGTTCCGCTGTAAGACGGTGTGAATGTCCGACCATAGTTGGTAAAAAGCGGGTAAGAAAAGGTTAAAATACCCGACTGTACACAATCAATAGCGGGAGCGGAGTTGTTCGGCTACAAGAAGGTGTGAAAGTCCGACCATGGTTTGTAAAAACCGGGAAGAAAAGGCTCGAAAGCCCGTCTATACACCATCAAAAAGAAGGTTTGAATGTCCATCAATAATTGCTTTAAAACAAGAAAGTAAATTTTCGAATATCAAACCGCACATGATCATAAGCGGGAGAGGTGTTCGGCTGCAAGAAGGTGTGAATGTCCACCCATAATTCATGAAAAATGGGTAAAAAAAAAGGTGCGAATGCCTAACAATACATTATCAAAAGCAGGTGTGAATGTCAGATCATAATTTGTAAAAAGCTGATGAGAAAGGGTGAGAATGCCCGACTATACACCATCAAATGCGGGAGCGGAGGTGTTCGGCTCTGAGTAGGTGTGAATGTCCGACCATAATTGCTGAAGAATGTGTTAGAAAAGGTAAGAATGCTGGACCATACATCATCAAAAGCGGGAGAGGTGGTGTTCGGCTGCAAAAAGGTGTGACTGTTCGACTAAAGTTTGTAAAAAGAGGGTAAGACAAGGTGCGAATGCCTGACAGTGTATGATCAAAAGCGGGAGCGGAGGTGTTCAGCTGCAAGAAGGTCTACATGTCCATCAATAATTGCTAGAAAACATGAAAGAAACTTTTCGAAAATCAAACCGCACATGATCATAAGTGGGATAGGAGGTGTTCAGCTGCAAGGTGTGAATGTCCACCCATAATTCCTGAAAAATGGGCAAAAAAAAGGTGTGAATGCCCAACCATACATCATCAAAAGCAGGAGTGGAAGTGTTCGGCTACAAGAAGGTGTGAACGTCCAACCAAAATATGTAAAAAGAAGTTAAGAAAAGGTTCGAATATCCAACCAAACATAATCAAAAGCGGGAGCAGAGCTGTTCGACTGCAAGTAGGTGTGAATGTCAGATCATAATTTGCAAAAAGCTGATGAGAAAGGGTGAGAATGCCCGACTATACATCATCAAATGCGGGAGCGGAGTTGTTCGGCTGTGAGTAGGTGTGAATCTCCGACCATAATTGCTGAAAAATGTGTTAGAATAGGTAAAAATGCCGGTCCATACATCATCAAAAGCGAGAGAGGTCGTGTTCGACTGCAAGTAGGTGTGAATGTCCAGCCATAATTACTCACAAACGGGTAAGAAAAGGTAGTAGCCAGACCATATATGATCAAAACAGGGAGCGGAGGTGGTTCAGCTGCAAGAAGGTTTGAATGTCAAACTAAAGTTCAAATATATTAACAAAAGCGGGAGGAGAGGTCTTCGGATGAGAGTGGTTGAAAATTTCCAACCATAATGTATAAAATGCGGTGAAAAAAAAGGTGTGATAGAACACTAAAAGGTGGAGCGGAAGTGTTCGGCTGCAAGAAGGTGTGAATGTCCGACTATATTTGGTGAAAAGCAGGTGAAGCAAGGTCTGAATGCCCAACCTTACATCATCAAAAGCAAGATCAGAGTTGTTTGGCTGCAAGAAGGCCATAGTTTGCCAAAAGCGGGTAAGGTGCGAATGTCCGACTAAATATCAACAAAATTTGGGGCGGAGGTCTTCGGATGCAAGTGGGTGTGAATATCCCACCATACAAGTATGGTGGAGAGGAAGCTGTGAATAGCCGACCATAGTTTGGAAAAAGCGGGTAAGAAAAGGTTTGAATGCCCGAACATACACCATCAAAAGAGGGAGCGGAGGTGTTCCGCTGTACGAAGGTGTGAATGTCCAACCATACTTGGTAAAAAGCGGGTAAGAAAAGGTTAATATACCCGACTGTACACAATCAATAGCGGGAGCGGATGTGTTCGGCTACAAGAAGGTGTGACAGTCCGACCATGGTTTGTAAAAAGCGGGTAAGAAAAGGTTTGAATGCCCGACTATACACCATCAAAAGCGGGAGCAGAGGTGTTCCGCTGTAAGACGGTGTGAATGTCCGACCATAGTTGGTAAAAAGCGGGTAAGAAAAGGTTAAAATACCCGACTGTACACAATCAATAGCGGGAGCGGAGTTGTTCGGCTACAAGAAGGTGTGAAAGTCCGACCATGGTTTGTAAAAACCGGGTAGAAAAGGCTCGAAAGCCCGACTATACACCATCAAAAAGAAGGTTTGAATGTCCATCAATAATTGCTTTAAAACAAGAAAGTAAATTTTCGAATATCAAACCGCACATGATCATAAGCGGGAGAGGAGGTTTTCGGCTGCAGGAAGGTGTGAATGTCCACCCATAATTCATGAAAAATGGGTAAAAAAAAGGTGTGAATGCCTAACAATACATTATCAAAAGCAGGTGTGAATGTCAGATCATAATTTGTAAAAAGCTGATGAGAAAGGGTGAGAATGCCCGACTATACACCATCAAATGCAGGAGCGGAGGTGTTCGGCTCTTAGTAGGTGTGAATGTCCGACCATAATTGCTGAAGAATGTGTTAGAAAAGGTAAGAATGCTGGACCATACATCATCAAAAGCGGGAGAGGTGGTGTTCGGCTGCAAAAAGGTGTGACTGTTCGACTAAAGTTTGTAAAAAGTGGGTAAGACAAGGTGCGAATGCCTGACAATGTATGATCAAAAGCGGGAGCGGAGGTGTTCAGCTGCAAGAAGGTCTACATGTCCATCAATAATTGCTAGAAAACATGAAAGAAACTTTTCGAAAATTAAACCGCACATGATCATAAGTGGGATAGGAGGTGTTCAGCTGCAAGGTGTGAATGTCCACCCATAATTCCTGAAAAATGGGCAAAAAAAAGGTGTGAATGCCCAACCATACATCATCAAAAGCAGGAGTGGAAGTGTTCGGCTACAAGAAGGTGTGAACGTCCAACCAAAATATGTAAAAAGAAGTTAAGAAAAGGTTCGAATATCCAACCAAACATAATCAAAAGCGGGAGCAGAGCTGTTCGACTGCAAGTAGGTGTGAATGTCAGATCATAATTTGCAAAAAGCTGATGAGAAAGGGTGAAAATGCCCGACTATACATCATCAAATGCGGGAGCGGAGTTGTTCGGCTGTGAGTAGGTGTGAATATCCGACCATAATTGCTGAAAAATGTGTTAGAAAAGGTAAAAATGCCGGTCCATACATCATCAAAAGCGGGAGCAGAGCTGTTCGACTGCAAGTAGGTGTGAATGTCAGATCATAATTTGCAAAAAGCTGATGAGAAAGGTTGAGAATGCCCGACTATACACCATCAAATGCGGGAGCGGAGTTGTTCGGCTGTGAGTAGGTGTGAATCTCCGACCATAATTGCTGAAAAATGTGTTAGAAAAGGTAAGAATGCCGGTCCATACATCATCAAAAGCGAGAGAGGTTGTGTTCGGCTGCAAGTAGGTGTGAATGTCCCGCCATAATTACTCACAAACGGGTAAGAAAAGGTAGTATTGCCAGACCATATATGATCAAAACAGGGAGCGGAGGTGGTTCAGCTGCAAGAAGGTTTGAATGTCCGACTAAAGTTCAAATATATTAACAAAAGCGGGAGGAGAGGTCTTCGGATGAGAGTGGTTGAAAATTTCCGACCATAATGTATAAAATGCGGTGAAAAAAAGGTGTGATAGAACACTAAAAGGTGGAGCGGAAGTGTTCGGCTGCAAGAAGGTGTGAATGTCCGACTATATTTGGTGAAAAGCAGGTGAAGCAAGGTCTGAATGCCCAACCTTACATCATCAAAAGCGAGATCAGAGGTGTTTGGCTGCAAGAAGGCCATAGTTTGCCAAAAGCGGGTAAGGTGCGAATGTCCGACTAAATATCAACAAAATTTGGGGCGGAGGTGTTCGGATGCAAGTGGGTGTGAATGTCCGACTATATTTGGTGAAAAGCAGGTGAAGCAAGGTCTGAATTCCCAACCTTACATCATCAAAAGCGAGATCAGAGGTGTTTGGCTGCAAGAAGGCCATAGTTTGCCAAAAGCGGGTAAGGTTCGAATGTCCGACTAAATATCAACAAAATTTGGGGCGGAGGTCTTCGGATGCAAGTGGGTGTGAATATCCCACCATACAAGTATGGTGGAG
This sequence comes from Leuresthes tenuis, assembly GCF_036924035.1. Taxonomy (NCBI): domain Eukaryota; kingdom Metazoa; phylum Chordata; class Actinopteri; order Atheriniformes; family Atherinopsidae; genus Leuresthes; species Leuresthes tenuis. Next base: position 27,920,475 of record NW_027325374.1, read on the forward strand.
AGGAAGCTGTGAATAGCTGACCATAGTTTGGAAAAAGCGGGTAAGAAAAGGTTTGAATGCCCGAACATACACCATCAAAAGAGGGAGCGGAGGTGTTCCGCTGTACGAAGGTGTGAATGTCCGACCATACTTGGTAAAAAGCGGGTAAGAAAAGGTTAAAATACCCGACTGTACACAATCAATAGCGGGAGCGGATGTGTTCGGCTACAAGAAGATGTGAAAGTCCGACCATGGTTTGTAAAAAGCGGGTAAGAAAAGGTGCGAATGTCCGACAATGTATGATCAAAAGAGAGAGCGGAGGTTTTCGGATACAAGAAGGTTTGAATGTCCCACCATAGTTTGTAAAAAGCGGGTAAGAAAAGGTTCGAATGCCCGACTATACACCATCAAAAGTGGGAGCAGAGGTGTTCCGCTGTAAGATGGTGTGAATGTCCGACCATAGTTGGTAAAAAGCGGGTAAGAAAAGGTTAAAATACCCGACTGTACACAATCAATAGCGGGAGCGGAGTTGTTCGGCTACAAGAAGGTGTGAAAGTCCGACCATGGTTTGTAAAAACCGGGAAAAAAAGGCTCGAAAGCCCGACTATACACCATCAAAAAGAAGGTTTGAATGTCCATCAATAATTGCTTTAAAACAAGAAAGTAAATTTTCGAATATCAAACCGCACATGATCATAAGCGGGAGAGGAGGTGTTCGGCTGCAAGAAGGTGTGAATGTCCACCCATAATTCATGAAAAATGGGTAAAAAAAAAGGTGCGAATGCCTAACAATACATTATCAAAAGCAGGTGTGAATGTCAGATCATAATTTGTAAAAAGCTGATGAGAAAGGGTGAGAATGCCCGACTATACACCATCAAATGCGGGAGCGGTGGTGTTCGGCTCTGAGTAGGTGTGAATCTCCGACCATAATTGCTGAAGAATGTGTTAGAAAAGGTAAGAATGCTGGACCATACATCATCAAAAGCGGGAGAGGTGGTGTTCGGCTTCAAAAAGGTGTGACTGTTCGACTAAAGTTTGTAATAAGTGGGTAAGACAAGGTGCGAATGCCTGACAATGTATGATCAAAAGCGGGAGTGGAGGTGTTCAGCTGCAAGAAGATCTACATGTCCATCAATAATTGCTAGAAAACATGAAAGAAACTTTTCGAAAATCAAACCGCACATGATCATAAGTGGGATAGGAGGTGTTCAGCTGCAAGGTGTGAATGTCCACTCATAATTCCTGAAAAATGGGCAAAAAAAATGTGTGAATGCCCAACCATACATCATCAAAAGCAGGAGTGGAAGTGTTCGGCTACAAGAAGGTGTGAACGTCCAACCAAAATATGTAAAAAGAAGTTAAGAAAAGGTTCGAATATCCAACCAAACATAATCAAAAGCGGGAGCAGAGCTGTTCGACTGCAAGTAGGTGTGAATGTCAGATCATAATTTGCAAAAAGCTGATGAGAAAGGGTGAGAATGCCCGACTATACATCATCAAATGCGGAAGCTGAGTTGTTCGGCTGTGAGTAGGTGTGAATCTCCGACCATAATTGCTGAAAAATGTGTTAGAAAAGGTAAAAATGCCGGTCCATACATCATCAAAAGCGAGAGAGGTTGTGTTCGACTGCAAGTAGGTGTGAATGTCCAGCCATAATTACTCACAAACGGGTAAGAAAAGGTAGTAGCCAGACCATATATGATCAAAACAGGGAGCGGAGGTGGTTCAGCTGCAAGAAGGTTTGAATGTAAAACTAAAGTTCAAATATATTAACAAAAGCGGGAGGAGAGGTCTTCGGATGAGAGTGGTTGAAAATTTCCAACCATAATGTATAAAA